>NC_052148.1:193373413-193704675 GCF_902713615.1 Scyliorhinus canicula
GGGGGGAGGGATGGTTGTGACCCGGGGGCACCCTCTTGGCACTTACCCTGGCAGCCCTAGTGAGGTTGTGCATCTTCTTCCGACATTGCTCTGCAGAGCGAGAGGTCTGCCCCACAGCACTGACGGCAGCAGCAACCTCACGCCAGGCCTGGCGCACCGCGCTGGCAGGTTGGCGATGCCCTCTACGCGGGCAGATGATGCCCCTCCTCTGCTCGATTGAATCCAGCAGCGTCTCGACGTCAGCCTCCAAGAATCGCGGGGCTGCTCTCCTTGGCTCCGACATCTTGGCCTACAGTTTCTGTGCTCGCCCGCGCCTTTTTACGGCGTCGGGCGGCCTCACGTGGCCGTGTTCGTGTCGTCGTCGCGTTCCGTCGTCATCGCGCACGTGATTTACGCGGCTCCGTTGCTAGCTCATTTCTCGGACGTGAATACGTCGGGAACGGGGCCGTGTCGGGCCGTCGCAAAAGTCAGCCGTTTTCACAGCCGACTTCGCGATTTTCCGCGTGTGCGGAGAATCGCGCCCTGTAATTCTGTGATTCTGTATGTGTTCTATACTTCTGTAATTCTGTGATTCTGTGATTCTATTAGTTTGAACCTACAGCCTCTTGTCTTACTTTTGTAATTTGGTTTGAAGGAAAGTCTCAGAGTTACCTTTTTATACATTATTTTACAAACCTTGATAAGGTTACTTCTCAATTATATCCTTTCATAGTCAAATGATCTAATGGCTGGATTTTCTCCATTAATCTGCCTGAAATTGCATGAGACAGCGACTGAGCAGGAGACAAAACAAGAAGCCGGTACGTAGCACCTCTCTGCCTTGTGCTGAGTTTCTACCTGATTTATTTTGACACTATTCATGGACTGTGTGGTATATGTTGCTCATTTATCTTTCTACATGAAGTATTTTACACTTACCCTTATTAGCTTTCATCTGACAATATCCTGCCTACTTAGGTTATTTTTTAAAACTTGTTTTGTTATTCCCTAGTTTCCTGTGTGGCATAAATTGCTAATTTGGTACTTGCAGAAAATTTAACCAATTTACACCGACATTTTAAACCTTTGTTTTAATTTAAAAACAATAATAGTCGGATCATCAATTCCTTGAGCAGCCACTCAGGACTTCCACTACCACAAACATTTTTAACAGTATCTGTCCGACCTGCCTTACTGGAATGGTATGAATAAAATGGGATAGAATCTTTCAGTGATTAAAATTCTGGAACAAAGATAGTAATGGCGGACTGTTTAATGGCATATCTGTTTTGGTAACATGTTAGTTTATTTTGAGATGTGACCATGATCATTCACATCCCAGCCTTTCCTGTAAATCAACAATGCCTTATTATTCCAGATGAGAGACCCCTCTATGGCTTCTCTTCCTAACTAATGTACAACAGTAAAGTGACTCATTATCATTCTCGTTGGCTGATAGGATAAGGGAGATGCAAATTAGGAGATGATTTGTAATCTTATTTTAAGTTAAACACTCTCTACAGGAGTTCTCCCACGTTATCCACTATAACAATATGTGTTTCTCGGATTTTTACCGTTCTTCCAATTAAAATACAGATGAGCAGGAAAATTCCAGCTGCAACTCCCCCCAAGATATTTTAATACCCCTGCATAGAATAACGTGGATTAAAAGTACAAAACAGCTTACATCTATGTGGCACCTTATATGTTCCTAGGGCATCCCAAAGTCCTTCACAATCAATGATGTACTTTTATGTTGGGGTATATTTTACAAGGGTGGACGTGGGTGGGGGGGGTGGGGGACTGTTTGCCCCCCAGGATGGAAAGTTGGCCAGATGCCATCACAACCAGAACAAGCCCACCTCACAGCTACAATATGCTGATGGTTGACTGTATTATAACCCCATGTATTATGGGGTGGGAACAATTAGCTTCGCCGTGAACCTTGCAGAATATGAGCTCTCCAGTTCAGGGGGCCGGGGACCTCTAAACAATGTATAGGTGTAGGGTATATAAAGCTGGCCAGCTAGGCACTGGCAAAGCAGATCCAGTTAGGATCCAGTTGGGATCTACCATGTGATGTATATAATAGTTATTGCAAACAAACTCAGTTTCTTTGAACTACCCAGTGTGGACTCCTTTGCGGCCTTATAAAACTGGTGATGGCAGTCAAACTGGGTAGCTATCAACGCTGCTACACCATCGGATAAACCACTTCCTAGTCTCTGTTGGATAAAGGTTGGATTTCTCTTTTCATTATGCCTCTGTTCGGACGGTTAGATATCTTTGACACCAGCTTGGAAGACTGGAATCAGTATGCAGAGCGAACGCGCTACTTTTTCAGGGCTAACAATATTACGGGGAATGACCCCCAGGCAGTCATCCTGCTGACTGTCTGTGGTGCACATACGTTCGGAATGATACAAATACCTATTTAACCAACGGTGCCCAGCACGCAAACCTCCAACCAACTAGTAACTCTAGTGGGGCAGCAGTTTAACCCAGCTCCATCCGTTATTCTACAGGGGTATCATTTATTAAAAAATCTTTTTATTCTCCACATTTTCAACATTTTCATCAAATAAAGAACAAAAGAAAAACAAACGAAAAATAAACATGATAACAATCCCCCAGAAACTACAACCCCCTCAATATACAATCCAATACATCCATTCATGCATTCCAAGTAAAAGTTATCAACAAAACAGTAAAACAGTAAACCCAACCCCCTTCCCCCCTCATGTTCAATGGCAACCAGTTTCCGAAAGTGCAGAATAAACAGTTCCCATGAATTGTCGAATCCCTCCTTCATCCCCCTCAGCTCAAATTTCACTTTCTCAAGGGTCAGAACTTCAAGTAGGTTCCCCCTGCCAAGCTGAAGGACAGGGCTGAGAAGCTGATCCCCACCCCAATGGGACCCACCTCTGGGCAATCAGCTAGGCGAAGGCTGAAACATTTGCCCCCGACACCCGCCTGTCTGACGCCTTGAAAATTGTCCCTAAGTGACCCGGCACAAATTCACATGTAGTACCCCCGAGATGACACTAAAGACCTCCCTCCAATACCTCTCCAGCTTCGGGCAGGACCAAAACATCTGTACATGGTTTGCGGGACCCATCCCAGACTGCTCACGTACATCCTCCACAAATGGGGACCAGACGGAACGGCACTCTTGGGGGCCTCCAAGGGGATTGGAGGCCCCAGCTGTATGTTCTTTGGACAGGGTGGTGTCCTGGCACTGCTGGTGCCAGCCTGGCACCCTGGCAGTGCCACCTGGGTGACAGCCTGCCCCACTGTCCAGGTGGCATTGCCAGCTGGCATAAGCACCAGCAGGGTACCAGGTTGGCACCAATATGGGTTCAGGCTGGGAGGGAGGGACAGGATTCTTTTGGGGGCCTCGAAGATTGGGATGCCATTTAAAAATGGTGTCCCGATCTCTCACTATAATGGGAGTTCCGGCAAGCGGAGCTCCTCATTGTAAAAAATGGGGCTATGTGCAGCCTCAGCCTTGTGTTCCCCGTTCAAGCCCTTTATTCAGCACGAGTCGAGTTGACTAGCCATGTGTTTCTCGGGTCTGCTAAACGCACTCACTCGGGGACTTTATTCTCTTTTGGGAAGATTGCACCCAGAATTTGGCTGACATGCAGAAGTGATGTTACTTGAGATAATACAGATCAGTCTGAATGATGGATGGCAAGTCAATTAGGCATCAGTTTCTGCACCTACACCTCAAAAACACACTTTCCCTACATCCTGTGAGTTAACAGTAATTATGCGACACAGTTGCTTTAGTCCATCACTTGCTCAGTTGTTGTTCTGACATCCATCCCATCCTCCGAGGAATTATTCATTTATAAAAAAGTAAACCCATAATTTCTTGGAGGTTGGGTTCGCCATTTCTGTGAGGCCCTAATATAAATGATTGAATGGGAGAGGTGTCTGTCAACCCAAATAGTTACTGATTACTGCAGAGCCAGCGAATCTGCTGGCAAGATTGCTGGAGATGAGCAGATTCTGCCTTTAACACTCATGTTTGTATTCTGTGAGTGTGGGTTTGGGTAAAATTGTACGTCATTGCATTCATGTGCATGCCTGCTGACTCTCTTGTGATAAAGTGGTACCACTGGTTAGCTACTGCTAATCTGTATTATCTCCAAACACCTCCAAACTAAACACAGCTTTAATTGAATAAGTATTGTTGACCTTTCTTAAACTCCAATTAAAGCAATTATTGGGTGTTGGATGCCATCTGAACAAGCAATGCTTTTGTTTCGAGCTAAACATTGCCTATTCAAGATAAATTTGGCTTTAAAAAATATTCATATGTTGTTAGACATAAAGCCAAATCAGATGACTAACTTTAATATTTTGCACAACTGAACGTATTTAAGCAACATTTCCAGCAAAAAAAGTCGTTGTTTTGCTTACAATTCAATAGATTCACAAGCAGTACTAAAATAATTGCATTTTTCATATTAACCTGCAATGGATTACAAATAATTTGAGGAAATTTCAGGTGCCTCGCAAAACAGGGGAATTTTAAAATCTAAATATTTCCAAAAGGTGGCTGGCTAATAACATTGAAGAATAATGAATTGGATATAGAAGTAATTAAAATCAAAATTTATTTGAAAAGTCATCAAATGAAAGAAAGTAAATACAATTAAACTTATATTTTGACATAATAAAATCAGTCATAGAATCATAGAATTTACAATGCAGAAGGAGGCCACTTGGCCCATCGACTCCACACCAGCTCCTGGAAAGAGCACCCCACCCACGCCCACACCTCCACTCCATGCCCGCAACCCAGCAACCCTACCTAACCCCTTTGGACACTAAGGGCAATTTTGCATGCCAATCCACCTAACCTGCACATCTTTGGACTGTGGGAGGAAACCAGAGCACCTGGAGGAAACCCACGCAGACACGGGGAGAACGTGCAGACTCCGCACAGACAGTGATCCAAACCAGGAATTGAACCTGGGTCCCTGGAGCTGTGAAACAACTGTGCTAATCACTGTGCAACCGTGCCGCCCAGTAAGACAGATGGAACAATGATCACTATTAAATTGTATTTCTGTACATCATCTGGGCTCTTTAATCATTTTTCTCTTTAAACATTTTTAAGCGTCAGGACAATTTCTGGCTTCCACCCTGCTCGGGTCAAGGGTGTGGCGACAAGGGAGTCCTCCGGAAGGCAGTTGATTGAGAGGCCACCTCTGCATTCACCGTCTAATTAAATATGGGAGGTGGGAGTACAATGGAGGCTGGCAATCACTACTGTGAGGTGGGTGGGAGCACTGCTGAGGACCTACACTGATGTAGTGGCACAAAGGCCCTGCTGGTACCTTCAGTGTCTGTGGTATGGCTGCAAGGTTTATTGCATATGGCCATTGGCGATATCTAACTCCACAATATCTTGGTTGAATCGGAAGGCTGCAATATAGACAAATGGCAGCCTTGCCATACACTGCTCGTGAACTATTCAACTGCCTCAAAAATAACAAGGCCCTTACCTCTCACCTCTTGGGGGGGGGGGAGTATTAATATTTATTTATTTCAGATAAGATTATGATAATTAACTATTCCTGACATTTGAATAATTTTATTACTTGATATTAATATTATTTTCAGTATCATGGTGGTCTGGGGCGAAATTCTCCGAAACCCCACGCAGGGTCGGAGAATCGGCCGGCAGCGGCGTTAATCCCACTCCCAAAGGGTTTTTTATTCTCTGACCGGCCAGAAACCGGCGTTGTGCAAATCCCGCCGGCAGCCTCTGAAAACAGCTGGCGCCGGCGGGATTTCATTATATTTTTGTTTGAACAAATCTCCGGCCCGGATGGGCCGAAGTCCCGCCGACGTGGCCATGGGTCACGTCGGCGAAAAACAGAGTAGCTTTAAAACGGCGTCAACCATTGATGATGGTTGGCGCCGTTCAGTGTCCGGGGGGGGGGGGGTTGTGGCATCGGGGGGGGGGGGGGGGGTTGCGGCATCGGGGGGGGGGTGTTGCGGCATCGGGGGGGGGTGCGCATCGGGGGGGGGTTGCGTGCGGCAATCGGGGGGGGTTGCGGCATCGGGGGGGGGTTGCGGCATCGGGGGGGGTTGCGGCATCGGGGGGGGTTGCGGCATGGGGGGTTGCGGCATTGGGGGGGTTGCGGCATTGGGGGGGGGTTGCGGCATTGGGGGGGGTTGCGGCATTGGGGGGGTAGGTAGGGGTGGTGGGGAGGGGGGTAGGGGTGGTGGGGAGTGGGGTAGAGGTGGTGGGGAGGGGTGTAGGGGTGGTGGGGAAGGGGGTAGGGGTGGTGGGGAGGTGGTAGGGGTGGTGGGGAGGGGGGTAGGGGTGGTGGGGAGGGGCGTTGGAGGGGGTAGGGGTGGTGGGAGGGGGGTTTGGGGGCAGCGGCGTGCAGAGAGGGGGACGACGGATGCCCGGGGCCAACGCACCGTCGCCCCCCCCTCTGTACGCCGCTGCCCCTACCCCAACCACCCCCCCCTCACCACCCCTACCTCCCTCCAACGCCCCTACCCCCCTCCAACGCCCCTACCCCCTCACCACCCCTACCCCCCTTCCCCCACCACCCCTACCCCCCTCCCCACCACCCCTACCCCCTCCCCACCACCCCTACCCCCCTCCCCACCACCCCTGCCCCCCTCCAACGCCGCCCCCCATCTCTCGCAACGCCGCAACCC
This sequence comes from Scyliorhinus canicula, assembly GCF_902713615.1. Taxonomy (NCBI): domain Eukaryota; kingdom Metazoa; phylum Chordata; class Chondrichthyes; order Carcharhiniformes; family Scyliorhinidae; genus Scyliorhinus; species Scyliorhinus canicula. The sequence continues at coordinate 193,380,086 of NC_052148.1, forward strand.
CCCCCCTCTCAACGCCGGGTCCCCCCCTCTCAATGCCGGGTCCCCCCCCCCCCCTCAACGCAGGTACCCACACCCCGTCCCCCTCCCTCTGAAGGCCAGTACCCACACCCCGTCCCCCTCCCTCTGAAGGCCGGTACCCACACACCCCCCTCCCTCTGAAGGCCGGTACCCACACCCCCCTCTCTCCTCCTCCCCCCCTTCCTTCCTCCCCCCCTCCTTCCTCCCCCCTCCTTCCTCCCCCCCCTTCCTTCCTTCCTCCTCCCCCCTTCCTTCCTCCTCCCCCCTTCCTTCCTCCCCCCTTCCTTCCTCCTCCTCCCCCCTTCCTTCCTCCTCCCCCCCTTCCTTCCTCCTCCCCCCCTTCCTTCCTCCTCCCCCCCTTCCTTCCTCCTCCCCCCCTTCCTTCCTCCCCCCCTTCCTTCCTTCCTCCTCCCCCTTCCTTCCTCCTCCCCCCCCTTCCTTCCTCCGTTAGTGGGGGGGGGGGGTGCGGCGTTAGTGGGGGGGTGCGGCGTTAGTGGGGGGGGGGTGCGGCGTTAGTGGGGGGGTGCGGCGTTAGTGGGGGGGGTGCGGCGTTGAGAGCGGGGGTACCGCCGTTGAGGGGGGGTACCGGCGTTGAGGGGGGTACCGGCGTTGAGGGGGGGGTTGCGGCATTGAGAGAGGGGGGGCTGCGTTGGAGGGGGGTAGGGGCGGCGGTGAAGGGGGTAGGGGTGGTGAGGGGAGGGGGTTGGGGTAGGAGCAGCTGCGTGCAGAGGGGGGGCGACGGTGCGTTGGCCCCGGGCATCCGTCGCCCCCCTCCTCTGCACGCTGCTGCCCCTACCCCAACCCCCCCTCACCACCCCTACCCCCTTCACCACCCCTACCCCCTCCAACGCCGCCCCCCCCTCTCAACTCAACACCGCAGCCCCCCTCTCCTCTCAACTCAACGCCGCAAACCCCCCAACGCCGGGTCTGTCTCTCTCCTCCCCCCCCCCCAAACGCCGGGTCAGTCTCTCTCCTCCCCCCCCCCAAAAACGCCGGGTCAGTCTCTCTCCTCCCCCCCCCCCAAACACCGGGTCAGTCTCTCCCCTCCTCCCCCCCCCCAAACGCCGGGTCAGTCTCTCTCCCCCCCCCCCCCCCAAACGCCGGGTCAGTCTCTCTCCTCCCCCCCCCCCAAACGCCGGGTCAGTCTCTCTCCTCCCCCCCCCCCCCCCCCCCAAAACGCCGGGTCTCACCACTTCTGCAGCTGGTGAAACTGACGCGTATCGCGTCAGTCCGCTGCTGGCCCCTCCGGGAACGGAGAATAGCCGCCTAAAAGAAGGCCCCCACGCCGGAGTCATCTACACCAATTTTGCTCGCCGGAAATCGGCGTTACGACGGTCTGCAGAGAATTTCGCCCCTGAGCTGAAAGTAAACAATATTAGTCAGCCCAGTGAAACATTGAATTTCCCTGTCTACGTGTCTAAGGCCACATCTTCCTGAAAAAATAATGGCCAAAATGTTCCCATCTTTGTTCATGGCTGGGATTTTCTGGTGCCGCTGAGAGTGAACGGAGTTCTGGCTGCAACAGGTCCCGCCACGGTCATAATGAAGAATCCCATCCCAATGTCAGTAATAAAGCACAAATTGGCCAATAAGTTCAAGGGAGTTCAAAATCTCCTGACAACTTTCACAGGATATATATTCAAGAGGCAGCTAGATATGAAATGAAATGAAAATCGCTTTATTGTCACGAGTAGGCTTCAATGAAGTTACTGTGAAAAGCCCCTAGTCGCCACATTCCGGCACCTGTCCGGGGAGGCTGGTACGGGAATTGAACCGTGCTGCTGACCTGCTTGGTCTGCTTTAAAAGCCAGCGATTTAGCCTGGTGAGCTAAACCAGCCCCTGATATAGCACTTGGGGCAAATGGGATCAAAAATTATGGGGAGAAAGCAGGATTAGGCTATTGAGTAGGATGATCAGCCATGATCGTGATGAAGTGCCAAAAGGCTTCTTCCTGCTTCTATGTCGGATATGGGCATCATCAACAAATGATGGAGATTTGTTGCTCATCCCTAATTGCCTTTGAACTGGGCGGCTTGCTAGGCCACACTGCTGTGGGTCTGGAGTCACATGTAGGCAAGACCAGGTAAGGACAGAAGCTTCCCTTCCCTAAACAAGGTTACCATTATTGAGACTAGTTTCCAATTCCACAAATATTAAACGTTACCAAAGTGGGAGTTGATCACTTGTCCCCAGGACATCAGCCCGGACCTCTGGATTATAAACCTAATGACATTACGTACCACTACATCATCTTATCATTTTAAAGAGCTTGTTGGATTTATGTATTAATTGCCCATTAAATTGGCCAAAGAAGGGCAGTGCTCACAATTAATGGTGTAATATTATTTTAATGGTATGATAATTGTTAATACAATACCAATAAATCTCTCTCTCCAAGACAAGGAACAATTTAAACTGTCGAGTCTCATTCTTGCATGTAGTTAATAATAATAGAGATTTAAAAAATGTCAGTTTTTAAAATTTATTTCTCACTTACTGGATTACGGGAATAGGGTGGAGGTGTGGGCTTGGGTAGGGTGCTCTTTCCAAGGGCCGGTGCAGACTCGATGGGCCGAATGGCCTCCTTCTGCACTGTAAATTCTATGATACGATGACTATGACTTTCCCTTTCTGCTTTTTTCCTCTCAATCCAATCTTTCTTTTCTTCTGAATTGACTCTAATGCAACCTTCTAATCAAGTCATGGGCAACCTAGGCTAGTGAGTGGGCTACATGAGTGGCCCTCCTTCATCTCAATGGGCCACAAGATTGAAGTCGGGCTTGTTGACTAACCATGATCTTTTGAATATGATTGAGCACATTTGATACACGCTGAATATTTCATAACGAGTTATAGAAAATGCTTAATCATTCATATATTAGTAGAGTTGTCATCAACTTCAAATGGTGAAAACAAAATAAATATTTACACTTTGGATGAAGAGGGAGTGCACAACTCTCACAGTTCATGCTGTGAGCAATCACAGGTAGGAAAAAAACTACGTTGGCGGAAATCAGTGGAATGTGGCAACCCTGCGGGACAGGTCAACAAAATGTCTTGTGGGCTGCACTCAGAATCCAGATGGGCCACTGTGGCCCCAGGCCACAGGTTGCCCACCAGTGTCCAATCCAGCACCTATTTTCTTTCTTAACCCTTAGATCTCATTGAAGATACTGTTGATCCTATCATTCACCAAGATCCCAGATGCCTGTTCTGATGAAAGGTTATCGACCTAAAATGTTAACTCTGTTTCTGTGCACAGATGCTGCCTGACCTGTTATTTCCAGCATTTTCTGTTTTTATTCCGAATGATTCTTTGCTCTTGTCACGCTCTGAGGAGCTTGTCCTTTCAGCAAGTTATAATGCAAAATATGTTTGAGCTGAAGGACTTGTGCAAGATGGCCCATGCCATTTGATGCTTGATCCAACAAGATTTGACACAAAATGAATCACTTTTCAATAAATCAAGTATTTTAAAATTGTATTTTTTTGATATAATCATAATGAGGGTGGAGTTTGTTTTTGTTTTCTGTCCCATTTTAAGAGTTGGCTTTAACTCTGTGCAAAGAGGCTTGTCTATCATTATGAAATTCAAACAGTTGTGATTGAATATTGAAACAGGGGAAAGTATATCCTCAGAATGGCCTTGGCTAAATTATTTTTTCAGTGCCTGTTACCAGCAATGACAGAGCTTAGTGCTAGTCCACATACTGTGGTGCAAAAGGATGTAATTGTATTTGCGCAGCATGAAGAGGAGTTTTGTGACTACCAAATTAATGCTGATAAATTGAATTAAGCGCATTTCCTGAGCACTTTCATTTCAGAATTCTGTCTCTGCCAGCAATACGATGATCTCACACAGCATAGAAAAGTTAGAGAGGTCATTTATTTTCCAGTAACAAAGCAGAGATGAAAGTAAAGAGAAATCTGTTGGACTCAATTGGAATTCTGTCCTTTGAGTCTCTTGTCTGTTGCTTCAAGATGCGGAATGGAGAATACTGAGGTTTACCCCACTAAATCTAAAATGTAGTTAGCAGCGTTTACAATGGTTCAACGCTTTTAAATAACTTTTCACCATTATCGTTGGAAAGGAAGTATGAAAGAAAGAAAGAGCTTGAATTTATGTAAAGCCCTTTACAACCTATTTGTGCACAACAATTTACAACATTGAGTGCAACCTCCCAAAATCAAATAAAGTACTGGGGTATATTACATAAACGTTTGGGTGGCTCAGAAAATGAGAGTTTCCTGTTTGAATACTACAATGTGATGAATGTAGGAAATTGTTAGATATTTTCTATTTGTTATGGTAATGTTATTAAAAACCCTGGGTCCCCATGTCTGTGTGGGTCTCACCCCCACAGTCCAAAGATGCACTGGGAGATGGATTGGCCACGCTAAATTGCTGCTTAATTGAGAAAACAAACCTCTGGGTTTAACTACATACAGGCACTCTGCTAAAGCTGTGATTAAGTGGTCGTCAAGCTGAGTTAATTATTGATTTTAGCCATTTACTTGTTTACAGAGTGATGACTAATGGAACATTGTTTTGATTTTGGAGGATCTCTGGGGTGTAGATAATTTATGCGGGATTGCGTTTAATCCTAGCTAAGCAGGTTATGGGACATCTTGGGGGCGATTCTCCGTGCCTCACGCTAGGCCGGAGAATCGCCGCAACCGTGCCATGACGCCCCGACGCCGGCTCGCGATTCTCCGAGGTGCGGAGAATCGGCGCCATTTGCGCCAGCGTGTTTGGTGCACCACCGGCCACGGGCTGCTGGAATTGGTGGGGCCGCCCCAGATGGGCCGAGCGGTCGCGCTGATATGACAGAGTCCCGCCGGCGCCATTCACCCCTGATTGCTGCCGGCAGGAACTCTGCGGGAACGGTCGGGGGCGGTCTGTGGGGGGGGAGGAGGGGTGGGCTCCTTCACTGGGGGGGGCCTCCAATGGGGTCTGGCCTGCGATCGGGGCCCACTGATCGGGGGGGCCGGCCTCCCCCCCGGGCCTACTTCCTGGAGCGTCCGGCCCCTGAACACCGACCCCATGTTGGTGGGGGCCGGCATGCTAAAGAAGTCCCCCGCGCATGTGCAGGTTGGCGCGACGTGGAGGCTGGAGCGGCGTGAACCACTCCAGCACCGTAGAATCTGTCGTACCCGGGCCCAGTTCGCACCGTCGTGAAATGCGACAGCGTTCACGACGTTGTGAACACTTGGGCCCAATATTGGAGAATCGCCCCCCTTAATAGAGGAAACCAAAGGATCCTTTTATGATGTAATTAATGATGTAATTAATGAGTCTGTAGTTTTGCAGTCTGCTATAGGGTTTTAAATTGAACAGAAGTGTCTGACAAAACAGAAGGATTTTCAGGTTGCACCTGAAATGATCGCTCTCCAAAGATCTGGACAGAGAAGCGAGTAACCCTGATTGTTAACTTTATTTATAAGTGGCATTTGAACTTTATTGGGTTGCTTAAATGGAATATACAGTGGCAAGTGTAGATAGCGAGTTCAAGTTTTTTTCCTTTTATTTAAGGACTATTTTAACGGTTGACTGTAAAGCTATTTCTTTGTTGTTCATATGGTTAATTCTGTGTTTAAATTACAATTTGTTTTACTACAAAAGATACCTACTGGTTAGTATTATTACTCCTGTAGTTTAATAGTCTTATCTCACACTCTTAAATATTACAAATTGTTGGGATTCTCGTACGGGATCCCAACATAATCTATCATTCAACCGACACATGAACCAACGTATATAAAAACTTACATGCTTCCTGCAAGTAAAGTACACCATAAACATTTTTATTTGCAACAGCACAAATATCAAAATATTGTTGATAAAATCATATCACATTGTTTAGTTAAAGTGTTCTATTGTCTAAGTTGTGTTGAGGTATACAATATAGGTGAAGTCATCAACAACCTCCAGAGTGAGGTTGTCAGTGGTGATGGAAGGTAGACTCTGTACATCCAGCCCATAAGTTTGATCTTCCTGATGCTGATTGTCAGTCTTTGTGGATCCAGGAGAACCAATTTAAAAGTTGTTGCAAGTGAACTTCAGTATGGGATGCTAGGGCAATGTTATCAGCAAGCAGCAATTCAAGAGTTTTGCTCTTGGCACGCAGTTTTGCCAAGTTGAATTGCTTGCCATTGACTCTCGCATGTAGGTAGACACCCTCATTTCAATTGGAAAGCATACAATAGCAGCATGGAGAAAAATATGCCAAAGTAACTTGATGCCAGGGCCATACTTTGCACCACTTTTGGCCTTGAAAGCCTCCTTTGATGCCCCATTGTAACTGACCAAACTGTGCATGATCTCGTAGAAGTAAGAAAATACACCCAAGAGTCTACGTTGGCAGCCTATTTTCTGCAGACATTTAAAGGATCTGCGTCTGCTCACAAACCAAAGACCTTGAGTGAAATCTTGGAACGCCAGGGAAAGTGGCCAGTGCTGTCTGTGGCAGTGGGAAAATCATATCAGCTATCAATCTGCCAGCTCTAAAGCTGCTCTGAGACTCAGGCATAGATCCATGTCCCAATAGTTAACAAGGCCTCCGTAATTGTTGTAGTCACTGTGATCCCCTTTGTTTTTGTACAAGGTGACCATTTTTGCAACGCACATGTCTTGAGGCACAAACCTTTCCTCACAGCAGAGACACAATAGTTAATGGAAATGCTGCAGCCAATTTTGATGATTTCAGGTTGAATGCCATCATTTACACTGACAAGACAGTCAAAGGCCTTGTTGAGCTCTACTATGTGGGCTGGCTGGCCGGCTCCTCCATGATTGGAAAGTCTGGAATGCCGCTGAGAGCTTCTTCAGTGACAATGTCCTCCATTGTGAGTTTGAGATAATGCCGCACCGAACTATCCATCTGTTTGCTAGGTTCAGTGATAGTTATCCCTGTCTTTGTCTACAAGGGAGCTGATCTGGTTGCTGTTGGGCTTGTTACTTACTTGATACACTCATACATTCCTCCTGGATTCAGCATCAGATTGTATGTTGCTGCAGAATTTCAAGCAGTATTGATAAGCACAGTGCTGTGCAGTCAACTGAGGGGGTTCTGGCAGGTCTGAGAGCATCTAGATTTTGTTCACTGTGGATTTGCTTGTAGTTCATGAGGGCTTTCCCTTTGGTTGCAATAACTGGCTCCATTTCAGTCCAGGATTCCTCAAATCAGTCAGCATTTCTCTGATCTTTTTTCCCATAAGCAGTGAGTGCAGAGCTATAGATGGTGTTGTGCGTATGATCAAATATCGATGCCACATTCTGACCTTGGGGGATATTGTCTGAAAGAGCCGCCTGATTGTGGATGCTGAGGAACTCTTCTGGGTCAATGGTATGGCAAGTGTTGATCCAAGGATGACCTTCCTTCTTGGAGTGATATGGTTTCCTTGGCTGAAGCTTGTACTTCTACACATCAGGGAGTTGTCAGTGTCACAGTCAGTGCTGTGATAGCAACGGGTGATGAGGACACTTTTGAGGGTGATATATCTGGTGATATTGAAATCTAACTGGTGCCAGTGGCATGATCTTGGACCTCTCCAGGGTACCTTGTGGCACGGTTTCATTTGGAAGTAGCTGTTCATCACACAGAATCCATGGTAACATCATAACTCCAGCAAGCTCCATCCATTTACATTCATCTTGCCAATTCCCTGGTGCCCTTTACACATTGGCCAAGCTGTGTAGTTAGTACCCACTCTTGTGTTGATGCTCCCTAGAATATACAATCGACCAGTGATGGCAGCGTTTTAAAGTGCGAGTTGAAGCATTTTGGGAGGACTAACAAGGTAAGGGAATACACAATGAACCGTAGAATGCTAGGAAGTACAGAGGATCAGAGGGACATTGGGATGCATGTCCAAACAGCTCTGAAGGCAGCAGCAGGAATGTGGATAAGTTGGTTAAGAAGGCATATGGGATAGATATATCTTTATTAGCTGAGGCATAGAAAGGAGGTTATGATGTAATTGTGTAAAATGCTTGTTAGACCATGGCTAGAATACTGTGCAGTTCTGGTCGCCACACTATAGGAAGGATGTGATTGCACTGGAAAGGGTGCAGAGGAGATTCACCAGGATGTTGCCTGGGCTGGAGCATTCAGCTAAGGAGAGAGGCGGGGGTTGTTCTCCTGATAGCAGAGAAGGCTGAGGAGGGACCGGATTGAGATGTGCAAGATTATGAGGGAGGTAGATAGGAAGAAACTTTTCTCTTTCGTAGAATCATAGAATTTAGAGTGCAGAAGGAGGCCGTTTGGTCCATCGAGTCTGCACCGGCTCTTAGAAAGAGCACCCAAGCCCATGCTTCCATCCTATCCCCGTAACCCAGTAACCACATCTAACATTTTTGGACACTAAGGGCAATTTTCATGGCCAATCCACCTAACCTGCACATCTTTGGACTGTGGGAGGAAACCGGAGCACCCGGAGGAAACCCACTCACACACGGGGAGGATGTGCAGACTCCGCACAGACAGTGACCCAAGCCGGAATCGAACCTGGGACCCTGGAGCTGTGAAGCGATTGTGCTACCCACAATGCTACCGTGCTGCCCTTCTTTAAATAAAATGCGAATTTCTGCCCCTGATACATTTTTAGGCAATGAGTTCCAGACCTGAAACATGCTACGTTTAAACAATTCTCAATTCAACTCTAATCCTTCTGCTAATTGCTTTAAATCGTTACACTTGCTCGGAAAAATAAAGCCTTCTATTCCAATGTATCTTGGTCCCTCATAGTATTATACACTTTATCTCCACTCAGCATCTTCTGTTCAAACGAAAACAACCCCAGCATATCCTATCTTTCCTCAGAACCAAAATTCTCCAACTCCTGGCAACATCCTCATAAGTCACTTCTGCACCCTCTCCAGTGTCGCCTGTTGACCAGAACTGTGAACAGTTGACTTGTTATGGTCTCATAATGACTTATACAGTTTTAACATAATGTCCTTGCTCATATATTCTATGCCTTGACTAATAGAAAAAAACAACCCTTATTTTTTTTTGAACCCTTATTTTTTCTTAACCACCTTATCCTACTTGTCCTACTACCTTAAGGGATCTATGGACATGTACTTTAAGGTACCCCACCCCTTCCTCCATACTTCCCAGTACCCTCTTGCCTTGAATGCATTCCTCAAATTCCTTAACCCTCACTTCTTGAAGAAAATCTATAGGACCAGCAAGCAAAGGGGAGGGTACTGGGCATAATTTCTGGACAGTTTCTTGGTGTTACAGAACTTGAATATTGCTGAAAAGAGAAACATGTTGCCCAAGCTATTCATTTTGACATTGTCAGGACAAATGCATGAATATCAAATTTCAAAGATCACAATTTATACTGCAGGAGTAAAAGGCGTACGTAATAATAATAATAATAATCTTCATTAGTGTCACAAGTAGGCTTACATTAACACTGCAATGAAGTTACTGTGAAAAGCCCCCAGTCACCACATTGCGGCACCTGTTCAGGTACACGGATGGAGAATCCAGAATGTCCAAATTACCTAACATCACGTCTTTCGGGACACCTGGGAGGAAACCGGAGCACCCGGAGGAAATCCTCGCAGACACGGGGAGAACGTGCAGACTCTGCACAGACAGTGCCGGGAATTGAACCTGGGACCCTGGCACTGTGAAGCGACAGTGCTAATCAATGTGCTACCATATGTCAATCAATTAGTACCCTTTTCTCCTGTAGCTCAGTAGGCTAGACAGCTGGTTTGTGATGCAGAACTAGGCCAGCAGCGCGAGTTCAATTCCCGTACCATCTGAGAATTCTGAATTCTTCCTCCCTGTACCTGAACAGGTGACAGAATGTAGCGACTAGGGGCTTTTCACAGTAACTTCATTGCAGTGTTAACGTAAGCCTACTTGTGACAATGAAAAGATTATTATTAAATTGTTGGGATCTTTTGATATTTGGCATTGTTGAGTTTGTTCTAATGTTCATGAAATGCAATGGTGAAAAACCTTGTCAACATACCTTTCTTTTCTGCAATAATTGAAAATCGGACGGCAACAGTTTGTAAATAGAGAAACCTAAGAAAATGCCTTCTTGTATTGTATAATAAATGAAAACAAACGACAATGTACATAATTTTGAAAATGGCAATAAAAAGATTTTTTAAAAAATGATTGAACAGCTCTTTCAAAGAGCTAGTACAGGCACAGTGGGCTGAATGACCTCTGAAGTTTATGTGGGGGGGGGGACCACATAGGAGCCTATCTACCACTTTCCAGTTCATATGGGAGGGGAGTTGAAATCAATAGCCCACCCGCCACATTTAAATGGATAATTAGTGGTCAATTAGATTGCAAGACAACTATGCAATATAACTAACCTGATAATACGTTATCACACCATAAAACATTTGAAGTGGACAGCAGGGCAGGAGTGGAAGGTCTGTTTTTTAAAACTTAAATGTTTAAAGTGTGGGAAGGAAAAGTGGGTTGCTGTTTGTAGTGCTGTGCTATGTCGATCATGGGTCAGTCCTCCCTGAGGCCAAAACCCAAAACCTAAAACCCACCCGTGACCTCCTTTAAACCCTCCACCCCTCTACCTAACCTACCCATGCCCTCATGGCCCGTGACCTCAGACTTACCTGCTCCAGGGATACATGGGCCTTTATCTTTACCTTTTCTTTTATTGTTGGCAGCTGCCACTGACACCGTCCTGGTGCTGTCTGGATTGATGGAGCTGCCAGCCATTGGCTTCCACCTGCAGAAGGCATGGTTCATTGGGGTGGAAGTCCCACTGGCCCTTGTTAATCAGTCCCACAGCACATTATTACTGTGGGGTGGGATGGCACAGTCTGTGGGGGCACATGCCATCCATATTAATCCATCCTATGATTCTGTGATTCAATAATAGCTGCACTGCAGAATTTGGCAGAATGAGTGAAAGAAGAACAAGGGCATTGCATAGAGGGTTTAGAGAAATAGTACTCTTTGTAATTGTGGCCTCAGGGCAGCTTGGTAGCACAGTGGTTAGCACAGTTGCTTCACAGCTCCAGGGCCCCAGGTTTGATTCCCGGCTGGATCACTATCGATGTAGAGTCTGCATGTTCTCCCCGTATCTGTGTGGGTTTCCTCCGGGTGCTCCGGTTTCCTCCCACAGTCCAAAGATGTGCAGGTTAGGTGGATTGGCCATGATAAATTGCCCTTAGTGCCCAATAAGTTTAGATGGGGTTATTGGGTTACGGGGATAGGGTGGAGGTGTGGGCTTAGGTGGGGTGCTCTTTCTCGGGGCTGGTGCAGACTTGATGGGCCGCATGGCCTCCTTCTGCACTGTAAATTCTATGATTCTAAGATCCTTTTTGATGAGATTGAGCACAATCAGTCCAAACTATCCTCTTTATGGAGAAGCTGCAGAAAAATGAAAATTGTGCTATGTGGTTGGAAATGGTTACTCAAGAGTCTATAGTAATGTTTGACAAACATTTTTACCCGGGACCCACTTTTACCAACTGGCGGACCTTCGGGACCCACGCTGGCTGACCTTAGCGAGCCATGCCAGCCGACCTTCACGACACGCCATTATTGATTACCTTTAATGTGACAGGTGAGCCTGCTTGGTCCTCACAATCTCACTTGCTTTGCTATTCAATGTTACATTTCTGCGAAGGACTTCAGTTGATGATTTAAGTTCTCGCTGCATCCGTTGAAAAAAATCAAGAGGTTTGTCCTCGACCTTGCCATGCTTACTCTTGAAATGCCTTTGAAGATTTGAGGGTTTTAAACTTTCAGGACTTCCCTGCATATAACAAGCATGGGGTTTGCATCCTGATTTACATGGACACAATTAACAAAACCACACCTCAAGAAATCATCTTTATACTGAGTTGTTTCCATTTTCAGTTTCTTCTGAATTGTTTGCTCTCCAGAGGCTCTGGATACCGTTCACACAAGCACTGCTTTGTCCTGCCGTGGACTCTCCTGTGAAGCTCTCTCCACCAGGTTCAGTTGTGAAATCTTGTCTTGTTTGTGCCTCTGGCCCTCGCTTCCTTATTACAAAATAATCTATTTTCAGTTCTTCAAACAGTCCTATTGCTTGCTGGCAGCTACAAAATGGAGGAATCTCTCCTCCATGATTTTGCGCCCAAAGGCACGGACATACATGGCATGTCACGCTAGTGTACATACTGGGCTTGTGACCTTCTCTCTGACGCTGCCTCTGGCGGAAAAACTCCATCATTCATGTTTAAAGGTCGGTCCAATACCTTTTTCCCAGTTTTTGATTTTTTACTACTGAAAATTAAAGCAATTTTAGTTGAACATGCACATCCTTACATTTACACACAAACTTTGTTTCAAATATATTCCCATTTCTTTAGAAATTGAAACAAGTACAGAAAAAAGCACAATCGTTTTTACTTTACAAACTATGACTTTAGAAGAGATTAAGTAACTTGCAAATACACACAATTTCACAATATTTCTGACTGGTTCAACTGCATTGCACTACCCAAACATCCAAGTCATCTCCTTCTCCATTCTCACCAAAAGCACTTATTTCCTGGTTTCCAGACAGTGGGGACACAAAGTGATGACTGTATAGGTTTCTTACAGTGTTGACATGTGTTAGCCATATTGACCGGCCTTGTCTGATCAGAATTCCTCGCTGACAAACCTGGCCTGGCTTCCCTCTCACTGTCCAGTAGCTGCATCCACCCTGGTCACAGACTGCTGACCACTTCCCGAACAGTACTTCATGTTGTGGGAGTGCAAAGTGGACATTGTGCTGGCCTTTGAATAGCTTGACCACAGAGCCGCAGGTCACGTACTACCCATTGGTGGCTGGGGACATGCCGAGCAGCGTGCGGAGGATGAGTACCTGACCAGAGCTCCAAGCTGGGGCCACCACTGTTAGCATCACATGCACATGTGGATGCTCGTCAGTCCCAGACCCCCCCCCCCCCCCCCCCGCCCCCGGCGCACACGCGGTGACCAGCACACAGCCCAGCCTCGTGACGCCCATCCTCCTCAAACGGCACAACCAATTGGGGACTGTCCACTGCCGACAATCTTAACAACTGGTCGCGGCTGTTGGGGACTTATTCCCGCGATCGGGAACACCACAACCAATTGCTCCACTACCCTCATGACAGTCGCCTGCGACCCATGCACAGGTCATAACCCTGAGTTTGAAAAACCCTGGTCTATAGCCATCATTTTTTACAACATAGAGGAACTTTATTCCATCGCCGATATTAATGGAGCATACAGCAGTTTTCACTGAAATCTGTAGCAGACTCATCCTTAAGATCTGATCCAGAACAAGTTGGTTTCTCCAGCTATATAGAAACATAAACTGCAAGTTTGAGAAAAGCTGGTACAGAACAGAGAACAATAAAGACAGCAACACAGACACTAGCTACCAAGTCATGGTGGTTAGGATGCAAGATGCTATTAATCAGTTCTCTCAGAATCTGATGGCTGCTATTAGACCAGTGGGGCAAGATCCAGGGTTTGGCAGAATGGTAATAACTATAATTAATATGTCTGAAGTTTCCCCTGTTCAGCACAGGGCAGCAGACCCTCCCCTCAGATCATTACACAAATAATAATAATAATAATCTTTATTATTGTCACAAGTATGCTTACATTAACACTGCAATGAAGTTACTGTGAAAATCCCCTAGTCGCCCCACTCTGGTGCCTGTTCAGGTACACAGGGCGCGATTCTCGCTCCCCACGCCGGGTGGGAGAATCGCGGGAGAGCCGGGCGAATCACGGCACGCCGCCCTGGCACCCCCCGTGATTCTCCCACCCCCCACAAAATGGCGTGTTGCGGTATTGCCGCTCGCCGTTTTTCACGGCGACCAGTGATTCTCCGGCCCGGATGGGCCGAGCGGCCTGATGTTCCTGACCTGTTCACGCCAGCGGCAACCACACCTGGTCGCTGCCGGTGTGAACATAGCACAAAAGGTAAGTTTGGGGCCTGTGGGGGGTGGAGAGGGGATCGAGCACCACGGCCGTGCTCGGGAGGGGACTGGCCCGCGATCGGTGCCCACCAATCGTCGGGCCGGCATCTCCAAGTGACGCACTCTTTCCCCTCCGCCGCCCCGCAAGATCAAGCCGCCACGTCTTGCGGGGCAGCGGAGGGGAAGACGGTAACCGCGCATGCGCGGGCTGGAGCCGGCCAACCTGCTCATGCGCGGCTGACGTCACTTAGGCGCCGCCGTCGCGTCATTCTCGGCGCGCCGCTTTGACGCAAGCGCCACAGCCCAGCGGCCGAGTTTTTCACAACGCCGCTCCTAGCCCCCTGGGGGGGGGGGGGTGAATAGGGTGCGAGGAGTGGCCTCCGATGCCATCGTGAAACTCGGCCGAGTTCACAACGGCCTTCCCGATGCTGCGCGGGAGCGGAGAATTGCGCCCACAGAGGGAGAATTCAGAATGTCCAATTCAGCTGACAAGCATGCCTTCCGGTACTTGTGGGAGGAAACTGGAGAACCCGGAGGAAACCCACGCAGACATGGGGAAATTATGCAGAGTCAGCACAGATAGTGACCCAAGCTGGGAATCGAACCGGGTCCCTGGCGCTGTGAAGCAACCATGCTAACCACTGAGCTACCGTGCCGTCCACAAGGAGGCAACACCAGGATATCCAGAAACCAGCTCCAGAGAAGCATCCAGCAGTAACTCCCTCTCACTAGCAATAAAAAAGAAAGGCCAGTTTATTTACCTGCCTCTGAGAAGCCCTTACTGTGGTGGGTGGTGCTGTTGAAAAACCCATACTGCAGAAACAGCCTGAAACAATGCCAAAGCTGTGCAGGAAGGATGCCAAAAATATTGTTCCAAAAGTCTCAGCTGCCCCATAAGCCGAGCTTTCAGCAGTCTTCAGGCTCAAAAACTCCTCAATTCCACTAGTCTCAGATGACCTTGGAAACAGCTGCTCCTTATATTTATTAGTTTAGAATAGAATAGAATTCCTTCGGTGCAGAAGGAGGTAATTCGGCCTATCGAGTCTGCACCAACCTTCATAAAGAGCACCCTACTCGACCCACTTCATCGCTTTACCCCGTAACCCTGCCTAACCTGTAAGTGGCAATTTAACATGGCCAATTCAACTAACCTGCATATCTTTGGACCGTGGGAGGAAAACCCCCACAGACACGGGGAGAATGTGCAAACTCCACACTGACAATCACCCAAGGCTGGAATTGAACCTGAGAGCCTGGCGCTGTGAGGCAGCAGTACTTTTTTTTTCTTTTATAAATTTAGAGTACCCAATTATTTTTTCCAATAAAGGGGCAATTTAGCGTGGCCAATTCACCTAACCTGCTCATCTTTGGGTTGTGGGGACGAAACGGGGAGAATGTGCAAACTCCACACGGACAGTGACCCAGGGCCGGGATTCGAACCTGGGTCCTCAGCGCCATAGGCAGCAATGCTAACCACTGTGCCACCGTGCTGCCCCTAGGCAGCAGTACTAACCATTGTGCCATCATGCTGCCTATCGTACTGCATGTAAGTTTAACTCACATGCTTTTGATAAGAGAGTGGGAATAAAGGGGTTAAAGGAGTCCTTTTCAGGGTGGCAGCCGGTGACTAGTGGTGTGACTCAGGGGTCGGTGCTGGGACCACAACTTTTCACAATATCCATTAATGATCTGAAAGAAGGAACTGAAAGCACTGTTGCTAATTTGCATTTGATGCAAAGATCTGTAGAGGGCAGGGCTGGCTCAAGGTACCGGCAACTCGGGCAGTCGCCCGGGGCGCCATGTGCTAGGGGCGCCGCGTAAAAGACTCGGGTCCTGCGCATGCGCAGTTGGGCCGGTGCCAACCAGCGCATGAGCGGTGGCCGCCCTCCCTCAGGCCGCCCCGCACAAACATGGCGGATGGATCCAGGCTCGCCGGTGGTCACTCCGGCCCCCCCCTCGGGCCCCCTCCGCCCCCCCCGGCCCGCCCCCCCGCCGCAGACTCCGCGCAGACAGTGACCCAGCTGGGAATCGAACCTGGAACCCTGGCGCTGTGAGGCCACAGTGCTAGCCACTGTGCTACCGTGCTGCCCTCAGAGTCCTCCCAGAGTCCTCAAACAAGTAAATGTATTTGCAGCATATAATGAATACTCACTGCATAAGTTGAACACTGAATTTGTTCCATACAATACAATACTAACTACTTGTGCCTGCATTTAACGTCGAAGTAATGAATTGAACACTCCCTGTCAAATTACTGAGGACAATCAAAGAGAGGCCAGCGTAGAATTTAAAATCCATGGACTTCCAATTCTTCAAATCTACATAATATTAAATAGGGTCCCAGGACCTTCTTTAAAAGATGCTGTCATGCAAATAAACAAATGCTCACGATTTTGTTTGCATTCTGTATATTTTAATTATTTTATCAAGGAAATTAAGATGCAGTTTAGTAAAAACAACTTAAACAGTGTCTCTTTATAGGAGGTTTATCAGCTCGTTTTCTTAGACAGGAGCTGGAAATTGAAATGTAAAATTAAATTTAAGTAGCATCCATAAAATATGCCAGCTTTCATAAAAAAATCCATGATGTTATGTTTCATATTTTGTTGCAATCCATAATTGTTAATGGATTTTTAAAAATGGTTTGTTTATTGAGTAATGTTGCCTTTTTCTTTAATGATTTGATTTAACTGGAAGGTAATGGGACTGTTGGCATACGTTATAGAAAGAGTCTTACAGGTTAGAGATTGTATTCATTTATTTGTTTCATATGCACACCATTTGTCTTTATAAACATGCATTATGCATGTATACAACCTAATTGTACTTGGTGATTGAATCAAATAAATTGGAGACAGTAGGCTTGTCCCTCAACCAAATATCTCCTTGTTAACTTCTGGTGAGTTTCATTAATTCAGATTTAACCAAGCAGCTATTCCCCATCCAGATGATTAATTTTACTGGCCCTATCAGTAAACAGATTGCAAAAAAAAATGTAAATAGTAAAAAAAAAGGAATTGTTCAAGTTAAGTTTAGTTGCAATCTTGTGCCTTCAATCATAAGCTGTGTGGTTCAGCCTTAAGGTCGTCGGGGACCAGCATGACAGGACTCTCCAGCTCTGCCTGCTAGAAGCTGGATTTGCGATTGGCCACAGATTAACGCGTGGGGCCCAAATCGGTATTCGCGCTGGGCGTCAGACCTATCGCAAGTCTCCAGGCCCGCTCTGCTGGCCATAAGGGGATTCTCACCCCATTACCAACAGAAACGTGCAAAACATTAATGAGCACTCATTTGAATGCAATTAAAGTGTTGGGAGCCCAATTCTACTCTTGCACGTGTTGTTCTGTCAACCCCCTCCCCAGCCCAGCCAGGTATCACGTGGGCATGCTGCCAGTATTGACGAACGTGGACCTGGCGGCTCGAAGTCCGAGGGGTGGCAAGGGGTAAGTACCCTCCCAACAATTGCCATTCTTGGGCTGGAGGGGCTCAGGTTAGGGATCCTTCCCGGAATGGGTTTTGTTTGGCTGCTGTCCCCATCTCTCATAGGAAGGCCGTGGCGTAGTGGTATTGTTGCTGGACTAATAATCCAGAGACCCAAGATAACGATAAACAGTCAATCAATCTGTAAAAAATAAAGTTTTCTCATAATAAAATGAAAGTGTTCTCATCTGTACCCCAATACCATTTAAACAGTCACTCAGTATCTCAGAAATGCACATCTCTCATAGGAAGGCGGTGGCGTAGTGGTATTGTTGCTGGACTAATAATCCAGAGACCCAAGATAACGATTGTAGCCATCTAAAATGGCCACCTGCAAAGGACCATGGGAATGGTGGTCAACTTGGACATAGACAAGTACACTGTGTATTGTGCAAAGAAGCCGGACCTGACCAAAACTTGCAACTATTAAAAGTCAATCACCATTTCCTTCAGGACAATAGAATTTGAATCAAGGAGCTACAGCAGTAGCAGACTAGCCGGCGCAACTTCCCCTTATTCGGAAAGGCCTACGCGGCTAGGACAATCGATCCATTGGAGCTAGAGATAGGACCGCCCAAAAGGGTGTGAAAGAGAGGAAGGATAAGAAGCCCTGTGCACTAGGGATTGGCCTCTTTTGGACCGGCCTGTGTGCGACCAATTGCAGCATATCAACCAGCCAAGTTCAAGGAACCGCAATCGCTACTTGAAGGACGAGCACAGCCGAGACGAACCTGAAGACTTCCAACTGACCCACGTGGACACAGATAAAGGCCTTATCTCCCGCACAGAGCCGGTCACCCCAAAGTAAAGGTCATCTTAGTTATTAGGTTTAGTTTAGTGCGTAGCCGTGTGAATCATTGCATATAGAACAAATGTGTTTGTTAATCAACTGTCTTTTGGACTAGTATACTGGTTGTGTGGTCATTCGGTCAATATAAGAAACAGCTTGTGGTTCACATAGAAATAAAGAAGCAGAACATTTCTTGGCGACTCTGACAGGATCTCGATTAGAAGTGACTTTCCAATGGAGAGCCCACAGCTTTGAATTGAATTGGGAAAAGAGAAACGAACCACAAGAGTAAGTTTCATATCGACCAAATAACCGAATTTCGGAAGTGTGCACTAACTGCATGCGTAACTAACAGGGAAGGGCAAAGTAAACTCGTCAGACTTGCATGCAAATCTAGAGGGATTGTGAACTGGAATATAGCCATAAGTCTTACCCGTTGTTCGATTGACTCCTTATTCCCCCCTGTTCCAAATTGTAAGTAGAGAAGCGATGGCAGCGCAGATGTTAGAGAAGATGATGAATCCACGGCAGCAACCCAAGGTCATAGTAGTCGACAAATCAGAGCCCCATATGGGAGGATGTATTGAGAAAGTATTTAAAGGGGAAACGATGGCCCCTTTGGTCGAATATTTGTGTAAATACTGAGTCAGGTCCAGGAAAGATAGGACAAACTTGGTGCGAGAATTTATGTGACATCTACAAGAAAAACACAGTAAAGTTCAGAAAGCCAATGGCAAAAGTGTGCTGCTTGGCACAGTTGCGAGGCACAGAGGAGGTCGTTGAGACGCTCCACAGTCAGTTAGTAGAGAAGGAGGAGGAGAATGAGGGAAACAGGAAAGAAGGCAAGAAAATTATTGAGGAACTCCGGGAGAAGTTATCCGCTAAAGACAGGGAAATCGCCGATGTTAAATGCAGTCCTGTATAGTACACCTTAGCACAGGGGTGGGCAAACTTTTCCGTGCAAGGGCCACATTCAGAAATTCACAATTTTAAAGGGCCGCATAGTATATTAAGTAAAATAATTACTTCACCCGGTTATGATTCTGGGCGCCTCATATAGAACACAGAACATAGAACAGTACAGCACAGAACAGGCCCTTCGGCCCTCGATGTTGTGCCGAGCAATGATCACCCTACTCAAGTCAACGTATCCACCCTATACCAGTAAGTAACCCAACAGCCCCCCCCATTAACCTTAAAAAATTTTTTTTTAAATAAATTTTTTTTTAATGACTTGGTGGGCCGCATAAAGACCTTTGGCAGGCCGCATGCGGCCCGCGGGCCATAGTTTGCCCACCCCTGCCTTAGCAGCTTCCAGACCCAGTACAACAAGGCCTATCAAGACACATAGCACGCAGTCTTGATAAGAAAGAAGACTGAACACTGGTCACTCAATTAACAAAAAATGCGCCGATTTACAGGCAGCTTTAAGAGCGCTCCACCAGTCCACTAAAGAACAAAGACAGAGCACCGTTGACCACGCTAAATGCCAGCGAAAGATAGATAAGCTCCAGTCGTTACTTTCCGTTCAGAATGATTTTATGTGTACCTTCGGGACAGGTGAGTCAGATGAGGAAGATATGGCAGACTGGGAAGAGTTAAATGAAAGCTCGCACATGTCTGTAAAGAGAACGGAGAATCAAAAACAACCGCCACGCATCCCAAAAAGAAAGGCAGCAGCAGCACTGGCTGCACAGGTCACACCAACACCCACAGCTGCCCCGATACCCATGAATCTGGTTAGCACAGAAAAAAGGAAAAGGGATTGGGCAGGTCCAGATATCACCTACATTACCCCACTTTGGGTAACTCAGTTAAAGGACGCTTGCACTAAAATCATTCCATTTCAGCCCACCGCAGATCCGCATAGCTTCTTTGAGGAGGTGCGCCAACAAAAGGTTATGTACAGATGAGATGAGAGGGAGGAAGTTAAATTGATCATAATGAGTCTCAGCCGGTCGGTACAGTCAGCTTTGCTAGACCCCCAAAACGTAGGAGGAGGAACCCTTGAGGAAATGAAGACCACAATATTAGACGCTATCGGATACAACAGAGGGGATCCGGTAGACGGATTAAACAAATGCAGACTAAAGAAAGGGGAACACCCGACTGCCTTTGCCGCTCGGCTCTCGATACATTTCAAGGCTGTACATGGAAACTTAGACCGCGCTCACCTCGATGAGGAAGATACAACTAAATGGTCCCGTACTTTAGTTTCACATGTCACTGAAGCAGGTAAAAGGGCTTGCACAAATTATGACCCGGCAGATACCACACACAATGAGATTTGGGTACTCAGACGCCTATCTAGGGCATGGGAACAGTCCCTTCAGGACCAGATGGATCAGGACGGAGTAGAAGCCACAATGTACCCAGTTAGAACTAGCCAGGAACCCGCATGGATCAATGAGGGCAGAAGAGAGGAACACCACCCCTGAGAACAGCACCCCAGAGCACGAGGCTCAACCCACGTACCACGAGGTTCATGTTAAACTTGTGGATAAGTAGGCCATTTCACGCGCGATTGCAGACAAAACCCCCCACGCAATCAATGACCCCAACAGACCAACCCCCCACCCAGAAACAATAGGCCAGACCACGATCGCCAGCCACGACAGCTAGAAGGCAACGTTCGCCCCACGCATGCCGTAAACGCCCGTTCAGACAACCTCGCTCATAACTTCTTAGATCGACGGTGTCTGGTGTCTCCAAAATGGGTCTGTGATATGTGCTGAGATAATGTCGAATTACCGGTAGTCACAGGCAGAGTCCGGGGGACATGCAGTTGATTTTCTTTGGGACACAGGAGGATCCCGCACCACACTAAACTCCTCAAGCCTCTTCCAAAAACCACCCTGGCCAACCTCAGATACCATTACATTCAATGGATTTACAGGTCACATGCAAGAGGGATACATCATAGCCCCCATACCCGTCCAGATAGTAAATGTAACCACCAAACACCCTGTTGTTTTAGCTGACCTCCCCTCAACCGCAGAACACATCCAAGGCATAGATTTCATGAACTCTCATAACTTCTCCTTCGACCCCTAAGTAAGTATGTCTGGCAGATGTCCAAAACAGCCAGAGCCCCAGCCACGCTCTCAGAGGGAGATTACGAAAACAGGATTTGCTCAGTCGGGGACTACTGGTTTAACCCTTTGGCAATTGGCACAGATGCCACCATTAAACAGGTACTAGCAACACACAAAGGTGCTTTTGCCCAGCACAAGCACGACTGTGGGCAGATTCCTGGCAGAGTTATGATTTCAGGTCCCAACCCCAAACCGCAGAAACAGTACGGATTCCCACAGCAGGCTGAGAGCAAAATTTTAAAAGTCATTAACAGTCTGTTAAAACAAGGAGTGATTCGACCCATAGCTTCCACTAATAATGCCCCGATTTGGCCCGTAAAGAAACCAGACGGTTCATGGCTACTCACAATTGATTATCGCGAACTAAACAAAGTTTCCCCTTTAACAGCCCCCACTGTTGCCATGAGTCCAGTGACCATGCTTAAGCAGGGAGTGCAAGCAAAGTATTTCACTGTGCTGGATATCAGCAATGGTTTTTGGTCCATTTCCCTAGACCGAGCTTGCCAGTATAAATTCGCGTTCACTTTTCAAGACCTACAGTACCCATGGATGTGTCTTCCCCAAGGATTCCATAACTCCCCTCCATTTTCCACAGACGGCTAGCTGCTGGTCTCTAAATTCTCCCGCCCTGAATGCCTAGTTCAGTGTGTAGGCAACCTGCTCCTGCAAACCGATACCAAGGAAGAGCATGTGGCTCTGTTAGCCGAATTACTAACACTGCTCCAGTCCATCGGATGTAAGGTAAACCCCAAAAAGGTAGAAACTGAGAGAAAAGGTACTCTATTTAGGCACCATTATCACCCACGGCAAACATGAGATTGAACAGAAGCGAATTGACTCTATTGTGAAATTGCCCCAGCCCCGTAATGTAAGTGCACTCCGTTCATTCCTTGGTTTTTGGGATACTGTAGGAATTGCATAGGTGTTTTTGCCACCAAGGCTTCCCCACTCTGAGCTTCTGAAAAAGAACACCCCATGGAATTGGCTTCCACAGCACACAGACACCATAGACGATTTAAAACGCACCCTAGGCACAGCTTCCGTTTTACAAGTTCCAGACCCTGACTTGCCCTATGCCATAGAAGTAGCAACCACCGACCGAACCCTATCAGCAGTGCTCCTGCGGGGGCACCATGACTGATTAGGACCGGTAGCCTATGCTTCTAGAGTTTTAGACCCCTGTGATGTAAGTATTGCTATTACAATTCACCACTGTGTTGTATTATGTTGATGCCCTTGCGGGCTCCGCCTGTGGCTCCGCCCCCTCGGGGTGGTATATAAATCTGCAGCCTGTAGGCGGCACTCAGTACAGAGCAGTCGCAGGCAGGCACAGATCTAGCTTATTAAAACCACTGTTCACTTCTACTAATCGTCTCGTGTGAATTGATGGTTGCATCAATTTAATAAGCTACGATATTGCAATGGAAGCCGCCCTCAAACCTGATCGACTGGAACTCGACCCATAGGCAGCTGAAGCCAAAGGAATCTTTTCACACTGGCTCCGCTGCTTTGAGGCCTACCTCGCCGCCTCCTCCTCGCCCGCCGTCACCGAGGCACACAAGCTGAGTCTCCTCCACGCCCGAGTATGCCGACGCAGTCCCGATCCTGAAAAGATATTACGTGAGGCCGGTGAACCAAGTGATCACGCGGCATCGCCTCACGACACGTCTTCAACGCCCCGGGGAGTCGCTGGAGGAGTATCTACGCGACCTGAGGGTACCTGCTCGAAACTGTAACTACAAGGACGTCACGACCTCGCAGCACATGGAACTCGCCATCTGGGATACCTATGTGGCTGGAGTCCAGTCCAACTATGTCAGACAGCGCCTGCTCAAAAAGGGCGCCCTCGACCTAGAAGAGGCGGTAAAACTATCCACCTCGTTAGAGGTAGCCTTCCAGAGCCTAAATGCTTTCCCCTCTGACCACGCGATTTCCTCCTGGGCGCCGGAGGCGTGATCATCACCAGACCTGAGGGTGTCACAGGCCTGTGCCGCATGGCTAGCCGCCCAATTCGGGGGGCTACCCTACTATTTCTGCGGTCAGAACCGGCAACTCAGGCAGCGTTGCCCAGCTCGGAAAGCGACCTGCAGCGACTGCGGCAAGAAAGGACATTTTGCCAAAGTCTGCTTGGCCCTACCCAAAGTTCCAAAATCGCATGCCTGACTCACAAACTCACAGGCCCGCAGACCCCGCAGCGTGGCTGCGTGCCTGCCTGTACTGCCCCCTTCTGATGCGTCATCCGCCTCGTGCTATCCGTGGGTGCTCTACCCGACACGTGCGACTCATGGGGTCCGCCATCTTCAACGGCACCCGACACGTGCGACCGACGGGGCCACCATCTTGGCTGCCATCTTCAACGCCGCCCGACACGTGCGACCGATGGGAGCCGCCATCTTGGCCGCCATCTTGGGACTACCCCGCTACCACCGACCTCGCCGGCTACCCGCAGCTTGGCGCTGTCACTTTCGACCAGTCACGGCCCAAGCACCTCAAGAACTCCACGATGACCATCCGGGTCAATGGACACGAAACGCCCTGTCTGTTTGACTCTGGGAGCACGGAGAGCTTTATCCATCCGGACATGGTAAGGCACTGTTCCCTCCAGATTTCCCCCGCATCCCAAACAATCTTCCTTGCTTCCGGATCGTATTCAGTATTCGCGAACCCTGTGATACAGGGCGCCGAGTACGCCAATTTTAATCTCTACGTCCTCCCCCATCTCTGCGCTCCTCTCTTGTTAGGACTGGATTTCCAGTGCAACCTCCGAAGCCTGACCCTGAAGTTCGGCGAACCCCTACCCCCTCTCACCGTATCTAGCCTCGCAACCCTTAAGGTTGCCCCTCCCTCGCTCTTCGCGAACCTCACCTCCGACTGTAAACCCAGCGCCACCAGGAGCAGGCGGTACAGTGCCCAGGACAGGACTTCTATCAAGTCAGAGGTCCAGCGGCTCTTGAGGGAGTGGATCATCGAGGCCAGTATAGCCCCTGTGGGGTCATCAGGACCGGGTAAAAGAACCGGATGGTTGTAGACTACAGCCAGACCATAAATCGGTACAAGCAACTCGATGCGTACCCACTTCCCCGCATAGTGGACATGGTTAATCAGATTGCACACTACCGGGTTTTCTCCATGGTAGATCTGAAGTCCGCATACCACCAGCTTCTGATCCGCCTGGAAGACTGCCACTACACTGTCTTTGAGGCAGACAGCCATCTCTTCCACTTCCTCCGGGTCCCCTTCGGCGTCACCAACGGGGTCTCGGTCTTCCAAAGAATGATGGACCGAATGGTTGACCAGTATGGGCAGCGGGCCACGTTCCCATACTTGGATAACGTCACCATCTACGGCCGTGATCAGTAGGACCACAACGTAACCGTCAGAAGTTCCTCCAAACCGCTCAAGCCCTCAATCTCACCTACAACAAGGAGAAATACGTTTTCCACAAAACCCGACTAGCCATCTTCGGCTATGTCATGGAAAACGGAGTCCTAGGGCCCGACCCCGAACGCATGAGCCCGCTCCTGCAACGCCCCCTTCCCCACTGCCCCAAGGCCCTGAAAAGATGCCTGGGGTTCTTTTTATATTATGCCCAGTGGGTCCCCAACTATGCGGACAAAGCCCGCCCACTTGTCAAAGCCACCATCTTTCCCCTGACGACTGAGACCTGCCTGGCCTTCAGCCGCATCAAGGCAGACATTACCAAGGCTGCGATGCACGCGGTGGACGAGTCCATCCCCTTCCAGGTAGAGAGCGACACGTCAGATGTCGCCCCGGCCGCTACCCTTAACCAGGCAGGCAGGCCCATGGCCTCTTTTCCCGTACCCTCAACGCCTCTGAGATTAGACACTCCTCTGTCGAAAAGGAAGCTCAAGCCATTGTGGAAGCTGTGCGGCATTGGAGGCAATACTTGGCCGGTAGGAGGTTCACCCTCGTCACCCACCAACGGTCGGTAGCCTTTATGTTCAATAACACACAGCGGGGCAAGATCAAGAATGATAAAATCTTGAGGTGAAGAATCGAACTCTCCACCTATAATTACGATATTGTGTATTGTCCTGGGGAGCTCAATGAGCCCCCGGATGCCCTGTCCCGTGGCACATGCGCCAGCGCGCAAGATGACCGACTTCGGGCCATCCATAATGACCTCTGTCACCCGGGGGTCACCCAGCATCTCCACTTCATCAAGGCCCGCAACCTTCCCAACTCCACCGAGGAGGTCAGGGCCATGACCAGGGATTGCCAAGTCTGCGCAAAGTGCAAGCCGCACTTCTATCGGCCAGACAAGGCCCACCTGGTGAAGGCATCACACCTCTTTGAGCGCCTCAGCGTCGATTTAAAAGGGCTCCTCCCTTCCACTGACCACAACGTGTATTTTCTCAACATCATTGACGAGTACTCCCATTTCCCCTTTGCCATCCCATGCCCCGACATGACCATGGCCACTGTCATTAAGGCCCTGCACAGCATCTTCTCCCTGTTCGGTTTCCCCACTTACGTCCCCAGTGACCGGGGCGCCTCGTTTAAGAGCGATGAGCTGCGTCAGTACCTGTTCAGTAAGGGCATTGCCTCGAGCAGGACTACCAGTTACAACCCCCGGGGAAACGGACAGGTGGAGAGGGAGAACGCGACGGTATGGAAGGCCGTCCTTCAGGCCCTACGGTCTAGAAGTCTCCCAGTTTACCAATGGCAGGAGGTCCTCCCTGACACACTCCACTCCATTCGGTTGCTCCTCTGCACAGCCACGAACGAGACCCCTCATGACCGTCTATTTGTTTTCCCCAGGAAATCCACCTCCGGGGTCTCGCTTCCGTCCTGGCTGGCAACACCGGGGCCTGCCCTCCTCCGGAAGCACGTGAGGTGCCGTAAGTCCGAACCCCTGGTCGAGAGGGTCCAGCTCCTTCATGCCAACCCTCAGTATGCCTGCGTGGCGCACCGCGATGGCCGACAAGATACAGTCTCCCTCCGGGATCTGGCACCCGCCAGTTCCCTAGCGACCATCACCTACACCCCCCCCCCCCACACTGCCCCCGCCCCTACATGGCCTACACCCCCCCCTCCTCCCATCGCCGACCCACCGTGATGAAGCTCCAGACGACACGCTCCCGGAGTCAATGAGCCCAACACCCGTGCCCGCAGCGACGAGTTCAACACCCGTGCCCACAGCAAAGCCGGAGCTGAGGCGATCACAGAGAACGATCAAAGCGCCGGACAGACTCGATCTGTGAGCCCATTTCATCCCTGCTGGACTGCTATTTTTTTTATAGGGGGTGATTGTGGTGAACGTATTGCTACTACAATTCACCGCTGTATTGTATTGTATTATGTTGATGCCCTTTCGGGCTCCGCCTGTAGCTCCGCCCCCTCGGGGGTGGTATATAGATCTGCAGCCTGTAGGCAGCACTCAGTACAGAGCAGTCGCAGGCAGGCACAGATCTAGCTTATTAAAACCACTGTTCACTTCTACTAATCATCTCGTGTGAATTCTTGGTCGCATCAACCCCGTAGACCCAGGATTTTCTGCCCGTGAACTACACTTGCTTGCAGTCTTTTGGGAAGTTCAGTATTTTGCTTACATTACAGGCCTCAACCTAGTCACGATCTTGACCGAGCACATCCCCCACTCAACTTTTGTTAGACGGCAGACTGAAAGATGGTTCAGTTAGTCAGATCAGGGCAGCTCGCTGGACACTCTTACTAGGGATATTTCGGTTAATCGCACCAAGATCCACACTATTTTGGCAGACAATTTGCAATACGCAGGGACCCCACATGAATGCCAGATAATTGCAGCCAACCCCCATACAGGACCCTTTGTTCCCAAGTCACTACTGTACAACCACGTGTAAGCTGTGAGAAAGTTCCCAAGACACAGGGGGCACAGTAAAAATCTATGTAGATGGCTCCTTCACTGTTGAGGATGGTGTGAGAATCACTGGATGTGGGATTTATATGGAGGATTCACAGGGACGCCCTCTGGAAGTGGTATCTTTAAAATTGCCCGGCCACTTGGGTTCGCAAGCAGCAGAACTCGCAGGCATAGCTTATGTAGTTAATCACCCAGACACTTTCCCAATGTCTGCAGACATACACTCAGACAGCTTGTATGTCTGCAACAGTTTAACAGAATTCCTCCTCCTATGGGAATCCCGAGGTTTTGTACCGCCGACGGAAAACCCCTACCCTCTGCCCCTTTACTGAAACACAATCTTTTTTTTTTTTATAAATGTTTTTACTCAGTTTTCATATTTTATATTGAACAAATTACAAATTGTTAGGAGAGAAAAAAAAACAAACACGCAAAAATTAACATACATATTTACAGGTAAGCATCTTCGTAGTAGTAACTGCGCCCCCCCCCCCCCCCCCCCTCAACATGTTTATTTAGTTTGGTTTTGGGCCTTAGCTAGCCATCGAACCCCCGTAACGAACCTGTAGCCCCCCCCCCCTCCCGCTACCTTCCCCCGACTATTCTTCCTCTTGTACATTGGCCACAAATAGGTCCCGGAACAGTTGCATGAATGGCTCCCACGTTCTGTGGAAGCCGTCGTCCGACCCTCGGATGGCAAATTTGATTTTCTCCATTTGGAGAGATTCCGAGAGGTTGGACAGCCAGTCCGCAGCTCTGGGCGGTGCTGCTGACCGCCAGCCAAACAGGATTCTACGGCGGGCGATCAGGGAGGCAAAGGCAAGGGCGTCCACCCTCCTCCCCAGGAATAGATCTGGCTGTTCTGAAACCCCGAAGACCGCCACTATCGGGCATGGCTCCACCCTCACTCCCACCACTTTGGACATAACCTCGAAGAAGGCTGTCCAGTACTCCACGAGTCTGGGGCAAGACCAGAACATGTGGGCGTGGTTGGCCGGGCCTCTTTGGCACCGTTCACATCTGTCTTCCACCTCCGGGAAGAACCTACTCATACGGGTTCTTGTTAAGTGGGCTCTATGTACCACTTTTAGTTGCGTCAGGCTGAGCCTTGCGCACGTGGAGGTGGAGTTGACCCTATGCAGTGCTTCGCTCCAGAGTCCCCACCCTATCTCCATCCCCAGGTCGTCCTCCCATTTCCTCCTTGTTGCGTCCAGTACGGTGTCGTCCCTATCTACCAGTCGGTCATACATGTCACTACAGTTCCCTTTCTCTAGGATACTTGCGTCCAGTAGGTCTTCCAGTAGTGTCTGTCGTGGCGGTTGTGGGTACGTCCTTGTCTCCTTTCGTAGGAAGTTTTTGAGCTGCAGGTACCGTAGCTCGTTCCCCCCAGCTAGCTGAAATTTCTCTGTCAGTTCGTCCAGTGTTGCGATCCTGTCGTCCGTGTATAGGTCCCTGACTGTCAGTGTCCCCCCGTCCTGCCTCCACCTTTTGAAGGTGGCGTCAGTCAGTGCTGGTGTGAACCTATGGTTGTTGCAGATGGGAGCCCTGTTCGACATTTTGGTCAGGCCAAGTTGCTGCCGCAGTTGGTTCCAGGATTGGAGGGTGGCTGTCACCACTGGGCTGCTGGAGTGTTTTTTGGGTGGGGATGGGAGTGCTGCCGTGGCGAGGGCCCGGAGGGAGGTTCCCATGCAGGAGGCCTCCTCCGCACGCACCCACTCAGCTTCTGGCTCCTGGATCCATCCCCTTACTCGCTCGGCTGTTGCTGCCCAGTGGTAGAATTGTAGATTCGGGAGGGCTAACCCTCCCCTGGTTTTTGTTTTTTGTAAGACCTTCTTTGGGATCCTAGCATTTTTACCCCCCCCCATACGAACGCCATGATGAGTTTGTCCAGCGCTTTGAAAAAGGCCTTGGGGATGTAGATCGGAATGGATCTAAACAGGAAGAGGAACCTGGGCAGTACGTTCATTTTGATCGTCTGAACTCTCCCCGCGAGGGAGAGCGGGAGTGTGTTCCATCTTTGCAGGTCCTTTTTAACTTCCTCCGTCAGGCTGGTGAGGTTCCATTTGTGGATCCCTTTCCAGTCATGGGCTATTTGGATCCCCAGGTAGCGGAATTTATGTCGGGCTTGTTTGAACGGCAGCCCCTTTAGTGCTGCCCCCCCCCCCCCTTGCGGGTGTACTGGGAAGATCTCACTTTTGCTCATGTTGAGTTTGTAGCCCGAGAAGGCTCCAAACTCTTTCAGGAGCGCGATGATTCCGTCCATGCTGCTTTGTGGGTCCGAGATATAGAGGAGCAGATCATCCGCATAGAGTGAGACTCTGTGCTCTCTACCTCCCCTTCGGATCCCCCTCCAATTTTTTGCTGCCCTGAGCGCGATTGCTAGCGGTTCAATTGCTAGTGCGAACAGCAGCGGGGACAGTGGGCATCCTTGTCTGGTGCCCCTGTGCAGCTGGAAGTATTGGGAGTTGGTATTGTTGGTCTGTACACTCGCCATGGGAGCGTTGTACAGGAGCTTTACCCAAGCGGTGAACCCTGTTCCAAGCCCAAACCGCTCCAGTACCTCTATGAGGTATTTCCACTCGACTCTGTCGAAGGCCTTTTCTGCGTCCAGGGAGACGATCACCTCTTGTGTTCTCTCCCCGGAGGGGGTCATTATCACGTTCAGCAGGCGCCTGATGTTCGCGGTAAGCTGTCTACCTTTGACAAAGCCCGTCTGGTCCTCTGTGACCACCTCAGGTACACAGTCTTCTAGCCTCTTGGCTAGGATTTTGGCCAGTATTTTGGCGTCTGCATTCAGCAGAGATATGGGTCTGTATGACCCACATTCCGTTGGGTCTTTGTCTTTCTTAGGTATCAGCGAGATTGAGGCCTGTGCTAACGTGGGTGGCAACGTGCCCCTAGCTAGCGAGTCTGTGAACATCTCCCGCAGGTGCGGGGCCAGCGCTGTCGCAAATTTTTTGTAGAAGTCCGCCGGGAATCCGTCCGGTCCCGGCGCCTTCCCCGCCTGCATGGAGCTAATGCTCTCCATGATCTCTCCCAGTGCTAGTGGTGCTTCCAGATCCCGTTTTCTGCCCTCTCCCACAACTGGTATGTCCAGTCCGTCAAGAAACCGGTTCATCCCAGCCTTCCCCGTTGGGGGCTCTGAGGTGTACAGCTCTTGGTAGAAGGCCTTGAAGGTTTTGTTAATCCTCTCTGGTTCTGTTTCCAACGTGCCTCTGGTATCTCTGATTTGCGCAATTTCTCTGCTGGCTGCCTGCTTTCTCAGCTGGTGGGCCAACAGGCGGCTGGCTTTGTCTCCGTGTTCGTATAGGGCCCCGCGTGCCTGGCGGAGTTGGTGTACTGCTTTCCTGGTGGAGAGCAGGTCAAAGTTCCTTTGTAATTCTTTTCTCTCCGCCAGGAGTTCTACAGTCGGGGCCTCGGAGTATTTATGGTCTACCTCCAGTATGGAGTCGACCAGCTTCTGCCTAGCCACCCTTTCCTCCCTATCTCTTTGCGCTTTGTAGGCTATGATTTCCCCTCTTAGTACGGCCTTAAGCGCTTCCCAGAACGTGGAGGGTGAGACCTCCCCGTTTTGGTTGATCTCAGTGTACTCTGCTATGGCCTGCGCTATCCTTTCGCTGAAGGCCTTGTCAGCTAGTAAGGCACCGTCCAACCTCCATTTGGGGCGCTGGGCCCTTCCCGTCTCTAGCCGCACATCCATGTAGTGTGGGGCATGGTCTGATATCACAATTGCGGAGTATTCCACCTTGTCTATCTCTGGAAGCACCGTTTTCCCCACCACAAAGAAGTCAATTCTGGTGTACACGTTGTGTACTGGGGAGAAGAAAGAGAATTCTTTCTCCCCCGGGTGGGCGAATCTCCAGGGGTCTACTGCTCCCATCTGCTCCATCTGAAACACAATCTTAAAGAAGCTACCGGCCGCACATGAGGCATCATTAAAGTAAAGAGCCATCCTCACCTCCCCACCTGGTAATCGCAAGGCCAACGCGCCAACGCCTTAGCTAAAGCAGGATCACGCAATGGTCACTTCAGGCAACCCCCCTGAAGTGCGAACAGATAAATCAATCTAGGTTTCCCAAACCAATATTGAGGATTTATCCCAAGCCCAGAAAGCAGACGACTCCCTTAAACAGGTACTGAACAGCATCTACCCAGCCCCCTATGATAAATGGAAGGGCACACTCACAATACAGGACGGAATAGTGTTAGAGGACGGAAGTTATGTGGTCCCCACCCAAGACAGAAACCAGTTAATCTACCAATTCCATGACGGACACGGACATCAGGGAATAGACACAACCATTGCCCATTTAAGACCCTTGTGCTGGTGGCCCGAATTAAAAAGCGATGTCACACATTATGTTGAGAATTGCCTCATTTGTGCTTAGAACAATCCAGAACATTATGCAAAGAAGGGACAATTAAGACACACCCGACCTGTAGAAGGCTCCTGCATAAATCTGCAAATTACTAACATTGGTCCCCTCCAACCCCGCAGAAATGGTTTCAAGTATATTCTGGTTGTTATAGATACATTTACAAAATGGGTTGAAGCATTCCCCACACATTCAAACACAGCAAAGGCCACTGCTAAAACTTTGACCCAGCACGCTGGGGTCTTCCACGCAGCATTGAGTCAGATCAAGGGTCCCACTTCACCAGCAGGGTAATGCAAAACATTCTGACTATTTTCAGCATCAAACAGAAATTCCACATAGCATACCACCCCCAATCCAGTGGTATAGTAGAACATAGAACAGTACAGCACAGAACAGGCCCTTTGGCCCTCAATGTTGTGCCGAGCCATGATCACCCTACTCAAACCCACGTATCCACCCTATACCCGTAACCCAACAACCCCCCCCATTAACCTTACTTTTTTTAGGACACTACGGGCAATTTAGCATGGCCAATCCACCTAACCCGCACATCTTTGGACTGTGGGAGGAAACCGGAGCACCCGGAGGAAACCCACGCACACAGGGGGAGGACGTGCAGATAGTAGAGCAGAGCGCATGAATTGCACTTTAAAAACGACCATTACGAAAACGGTACAGCAGAACAATACCACTTGGGACACAGTACTACCCTTCACTCTCATGTTTATCAGTAACACTGTTTCCAGTTCCACAGGTTTCTCCCTCCACACCCTTATGACAGGGAGACCCATGAAAGGCGTTGAATATTTATTCGGGCTCGATTTGTCAAATCCCGCAGTAACCGCTCTCACCCATGATAAAGCAGTTCAACAGGTCACAGAGAACATTAAAGCGGCACAGCTAGCTGTTGCTGTCCGACATAGGCACTAGAAAGAAGCAGAAGCTTCGACAAAAAGGTTCACCCCATAGAGTATACAGTCGGCCAGCAAATTATGATCTCATTGTACAAGCCCAGCTCCTTCCTATCCCCTAAATTCACATGCCCCTACTGCATTTCTGACAAAGTAAACCCCTCCGTGTACAAAATAGCGTACCCTAACGGGAAGACTGGTTGGTTCCACTTCAACCAACTCAAAGCCTACGGAGCACAACATTGCCATGCCCACCACTTAACCTTGGCAATGGGAGAGGATGACGCTCTGCCCACTGACGATTCAGCCGACGCCCACTCCAACCCTCCCCCCTCATGACGGCGCCTATCCCTCGACTCTGCCCACCCTCACAGGTTTCAACCTCGCACTCACTCTGATGAGAGCCTCCCAGAATTGACTGACAACCCTAGCAACTGGCGTGATCTCTCCGCCATCAGCTACCCTAGCACCCGGAACAACGTCTTGAATCTCTTCGACCCCTTCAACGACCGCCTCCACCCACCGACTAATCCTCTGCCTACCCCAGCAACACTGACTCCACTTCTGGTAAGACATGACGAATCGGACCTTCTGCATGCCTACGCGACTAACGCCCAAAATCTGCAGTCACAAGTCTGGCTACCAGGAGACGAAAGCATTGAGCCCCTCTTGGGCAATGATTTAACGCAATTGATGCATGCAACTATCTGAAATGTCTAGATGATGAGAAACGGACACTAGCTAAGAATTAAGATGTCCTAATTTCTGATGGAGCCTGACCATCTTCTTCTTTCTACCTTATCTTCCTTCTCAATACATGTTTTTAACTGATGTCGGCTTGACACCCGATTTCTTGATACGGTCATAATTACTCTTCCCACAAAAAAAAAGATGCTGTCTACTGACCAATGGCCGTTAAAGGCACACTTATTGGATCTCACATGACTACAAATTCTTTCCGCTTATTTTGGGCACCCAGGTAGGGAGTAACGGCACTAACCCCCCGCCCTACCCGGGGATCCCACCCATTCTTGTCCCGCAGCGGCCCACACGCACCTCATGTTCCCTTCATGCTCCCTGGAATGGTTTACTACACGCAACAATGACCTGGGCAGGTCTTGAATCTTCCTTTCGCTCCACTCTCTAAACGCTTACTTCTTTCACCTTTCTTGAGACCCCTTTGGGTCGCTTCCAAATGCTATTTACACTGAAAAACACAATGGTTGTTGATCACTGCTGCTACCTCTGGGATGAAAATTTATGAAACTGGCCGCCCTAAAATTCGCTGGTTAAGCTAAGCCTCAACCTCCCATGGTTGTTAGTAAAGATGGAGACTGGTCGAAGAAAGCATCCGCCCACTCCTAGCATCGACCACACAAGCTGGGAGACACTTGAACGATTGAATTGCGGCATTTGGATTAGTACCTCTCAAATTTTTTTTTTGAAGAAACAAAATGGGAGAGTCACACATGGTGACAATCATAAAGGGCAATTGGAACTAAGAGAGAAAGACTAATACACACAGATATTAACCAACGATACTGACATGACACTATGCTTGATTCTCTAGGATTACACAGACACACCGCAGGATGAATCCAGGACACCTGGTCCTCACATGGATAATCGCTGGACGTACCGGACTCCGAGCGCAAAACACCAAAGACTCTCCACAGCCCAGCGGCTTGTGGTACAAACTCCCAGATGCAGGGGAATGTGAAGATGGAACCCTTTGGGTCAAGCCCAACAGAAGCATCCTATTTGGGTGTAATAACCAAAGATAAGACCATAAGACCATAAGACATAGGAGTGGAAGTAAGGCCATTCGGCCCATCGAGTCCACTCCACCATTCA
The DNA here is from genome assembly GCF_902713615.1 of Scyliorhinus canicula. NCBI lineage: Eukaryota > Metazoa > Chordata > Chondrichthyes > Carcharhiniformes > Scyliorhinidae > Scyliorhinus > Scyliorhinus canicula. The sequence goes on from NC_052148.1 coordinate 193,414,416, forward strand.
ATCATGGTTGATTTCTTATGGTTGATCCATGTATCGAAAGCCCAACGGAACCACATCAGAATGTTACATCAGCACAACCGGGAAAGGAGATTCGTGGGAAGTTACTAATGAAGGGTGCCCTGAAATTGGATGTTTAAAGAGAAGTACAGGGAACACATTCGGAATCAGACAAAATTGCCCCAGGACATCCACTAAAGGTAACTTGGTAATACACATAATCAGAGTAGGACACAAGCCAGTCCCAAACGCCACCAAACAACAGACCACCTCCAGTCAGGATACCACCCAGCAACTATTAGAGATCGAGACCAAAACCCCCACTGGAACACATTGCAAATGGAACACACTCTCATACATAGTAGAGGCCCTCCTCCTGATTGCGATAATACACACAGTCAACCTCACACTCAGACTCCGTAAATGGAAGGCAAAGCCTCCCGCCCCCCCTGTATACACAGTTCAAGCCCCCTTCTTTGGAATCCAATAAAGCTGTCATAAGAATGTATTACTTACAATCAACTGTAACAACTACTGCTAAAATGGGCCATTTGTGCCTCTGTAATGATGGAATAGGATAAGAAGGAATGTGGTGCTGCTTTAAAAAAAATTAATGTTGTAAATAAATTAGTCATGTAGAAGCAGCAGCATGAGTGTAGTTTAGAAAGTTTAGTTAGAAACCAACTGATTTATATGAATTTAATTTAAAATGTTTTATATGAATCCAATTTTAGGAATGAAATAACTATTAGTAGTGAATTGATTTAATGAATGTATGTAATAATGAATTAGGTACGATTGTGCAATAACTTTAGGACAGAGCAGAGTAGGACCTTTACTGACCTAAAGGCTGACCAAACCAACAAGACAGATATGGAATCAATAATGTGATCAGGATCAAGAGGACGGAATGCAGCCATCTAAAATGGCCACCTCCAAAGGACCATGGGAATTGTGGTCAACTTGGACACAGACAAGTACACAGCCTCTGTGTATTGTGCAAAGAAGCCAGAACTGACCAAAAGTTGCAACCATTAAAAGTCAATCACCATTTTCCCCAGGACAATAGAGTTTGAATAAAGGAGCTACAACAGTAGCAGACTAACCAGCGCCACTTCCCTTTATTTGGAAAGGTGCCTAGGACAATGATATCTGGGACCGGCCCAGCCACCGAGGTATCCACCCCTTAATTGGCCAGGATCAATGAGGATGATCGAAACCCAATCGATCCATTGGAGCTTGAGATAGGACCGCCCAACAGGGTGCGAAAGAGAGGAAAGACAAGAGGATCAGCCTCTTTTGGACCGGCCTGTGTGCGACCAATTGCAGCATATCAACCAGCCAAGTTCAAGGAACCGCAATCGCTACCTGAAGGACGAGCACAGCCGAGACGAACCTGAAGACTTCCAACTGACCCACGTGGACACAGATAAAGGCCTTATCTCCCGCACAGAGCCGGTCACCCCAAAGTAAAGTAAAGGTCATCTTAGTTATTACGTTTAGTTTAGTGCGTAGCCGCGTGAATCATTGCATATAGAACAATTGTGTTTGTTAATAAACTGTCTTTTGGACTAGTATACTGGTTGTGTGGTCATTCGGTCAATATAAGAAACAGCGTGTGGTTCACATAGAAATAAAGAAGTCAACACGATCTGGGGACCCGGTTCGAATCCCACCACAGCAAGTGATGGAATTTAAACTCAATAAAATATCTGGAATTGAAAGTTGATTATCCATTTGGTTCACTAATATACTTTAGGGAAGGAAGTCTGCCGTCCTTACCTGGTCTGGTCTGGCCTACATGTAACTCCAGACCCATAGCAATTTGATTGACTCTTAAATGGCCTAGCAAGCCACTCAGTTGTATTCAATTGCTACGTAAATACAAAAAAGGGCAACTCACCACCAGCTTCTGATGGGCAACTAGGGATGAAAAATAAATGCTGGCCTAACCAGCAATGCCCACATCCTGCAAATGAATAAAAAAATACATTTAAGTGATCCCATCTGTAGCCCTAAACCGTTTAAAATGCCTGTCAGTAAGCCAAGTTTGAAGGTCTGAGCTGAAGGGAAAAGTAATCCTCTAAAATTGTGGAAGCCTTTGAAGTTGTTTTCCCACAGTCAATTTCATTGTCTTTAAAGTATAGAAGTCTGTGTGTATGCCTAGGAGGCTGAAAGCTTTGACCTGGACTGTTTACATTCAATTTCATGCCATATTGCCAGCTAAAAGATTTCTGATTGACAGGTTGAAACAGTTTCAAAGGGGAGAATCAGATTGTTATACAGCTCTGCAGGGATCCATGAACTCAGAGTAGCATGTGGTTTCCTAATGGCAGTTGTTTTCAATCATTCTGCCTCTTTGTTCTCAAGTGTTTCCTGGAAAGTGCAGGGGCTGCCCCACAGACTTTTTCTTTTCCTTTTTAAATACTTGGCAGCCTATCCACCATCTTAAACATTCACTTCCTCTACCACTAGCACAATGTGACTGCACAAGATGCATTGTAGCAACTCACCAAGTCTTGGTGGTCAGCACCTTCCAAAAGCCTTAACCTCAATTTAGTGCAGTAACAGGGGTAGAAACTGACCAGAAAGATTTAAATGAGGAGTTGTGGTAAATTTGGGCATGGATTTTTGATCAAACAGCACATTTCAGTACTTTCGAGGGAAAAGGCAGGTTAAAGTAGGGTAGCAGTTTGCAAGAGTATACATAGAACATAGAACATACAGTGCTGAAGGAAGCCATTCGGCCCATCGAGTCTGCACCGACCCACTTAAGCCCTCACTTCAACCCTTTCCCCTTAACCCAATAACCCCTCCGAACCTTTTGGGATACTATGGGCAATTTAGCATGGCCAATCCACCTAACCTGCACGTCTTTGGACTTATGGGAAGAAACCGGAGCACCCGGAGGAAACCCATGCAGACACGGGGAGTATGTGCAGACTCCACAGACAGTGACCCAGCAGGCAATCGAATCTGGGATCCTGTCGCTGTGAAGCCACAGCGCTACTCACTGTGCTACCGTGCTGCCCAGTGACTGAGGATCGTTTTTTGAAGAGAATGTTGATGATAGACCCATCACCCACCCCTAACCCCCTGCTCCTTTGAAAAGGACAGGGAAATTGTGCCTCAACCGAGTGAACTATTTGCAATGTCAGCTCGCATGGGGCCAGGAAGAGAAGTTGGGTCATCAGAAGTTTAATGGCAATGGGCTCAGGAGAGCCAGTGCTAGATCTTATGCCCTTTAGGCCAGGGTATTGTGGGCTATTGTTGGTTAAAGTTGTTTCACTCGGAAATAATTCACAGAAACACAGGGCGAAATTCTCCGACCCCCACGACGGGTCGGAGAATAGCGGGAGGGCCTTCCCGACATTTTTCCCGCCCTCCCACTATTCTCTCCCCCCCCCCCGCCCAACTCCCGACACGAATCGCTGCCGCCGTTTTTTTACGGCTGGCAGCGATTCACAGCTGTTCGATGGGCCGAAGTCCCAGCCCTTTACGCTGTTTTTACGAACGGCAAACAGACCTGGTCTGGCCGTTCGTAAAAACGGCGGGAACAACTCGCTTTTTATAACCATGGCACCGATTGGCACGGCAGTACCACGGCCGTGCCAAGGGTGCCATGGGCCCGCGATCGATGGGCACCGATCGCGGGCAGCGGGCCCGATGCCCGCGCACTATTTGTCCTTCCGCCGCCCCGCAGTATCCATTCGCGGGGTGGCTGAGGGGCATCCCGGCCCGCGCATGCGCGGGTTTCGCGCAAATACGCGATGACGTCATCCGCGCATGCGCGGGTTGGAGTCTTCCATGACGCGTCAGCCGGCGCTAACTCCGGCAAGCGGGCTTAACGAAATTCGTTAAGCCCGTGATGCCGGAGCTTGCGGCGTCGGGCTGCTAGCCCGCCCGGGTTTGACGCCAGCCTTACGATTTCTCCTGTTTTGGGAGAATTGCGCCCACAATCTTGTAACAGACCATTTAGTGCAGCCAGTCTATGTTGGTCCTTACCATCCATGTTAACAAGCAGTAAGCAGTTCTAATTTCATTTACCCACCCTGTACCCATAAAAAGGGAGAAAATCCAAAAAAAGGAAAAATATTGAGATGCACTTATTCTGGAGGTTGAATTATTGACAACATCACATATTGCTACAAAATTGTCATTTTTTTCTAAAAAGGCTGGCACAGTGGTTACTACTGCTGCCTCACAGCACCAGGGCCCAGGTTCGAGTCTGACCTTGGCTGACTGTCTGTATGGAGTTTGCACATTCTCCCCTTTTGATGTTGATTTCTTTTGGGTGCTCCAGTTTCCTCCAATGGTCCAAAGATGTGCAGGTTAGGTGGATCGGCTATGCTAAATTGCCCCAAGTAACCAAAGGTTAGGTGGGGTTACTGGAATAGGACAGGGGTTTGGCCTAGGTATGGTGCTCTTTTCAATGGTTAGTGCAAACTCAATAGGGGCTGGTTTAGCACACTGGGCTAAATCGCTGGCTTTTAAAGCAGGCCAAGGCAGGCCAGCAGCACGGTTCAATTCCCGTATCAGCCTCCCTGAACAGGTGCCGGAATGTGGCGACTAGGGGCTTTTCACAGTAACTTCATTGAAGCCCACTTGTGACAATAAGCGATTTTCATTTTTCATTTCATTCAATAGGCCAAATGGCCTCCTTCTGCACTGTTGGGATTCTATGACATTTCTGTTTTAGTAAGAACCTTTTAGAGGGTAATACATGTACAATGGTATACCATAAGCTGCAAAGTGGCTACAAGGCTGCACCTTCAGAGCAATATTCTTAAAACTTACAAACTATACTTTTGGACTTTCTTCTTGATTAGGGTAAAACGCAAACATAATTTGTTTCAAATGTGTAATTTTCCAGTGCTTCCAGATTCAGGCAATTTGAGTTCAATGTGTTGTGTAGTTATGTGGGGGTGGAAGGGGAAGGAAGTTATAATCACCCACTACATATGTCTAATCAGTACATACTGTCAATCCATTAGATGTTTTAATGCTAATTAGATGTTTTCAATGCTTCCACATAATGTTCACCATATTCTGTAGATATCCATTTTCATATAGCCAATTTGTTAATGTGGAAAATGGTGATCTCAACCTCACTGAATTTTAAGAGTTTATAATCTTTATTATATATATATCATCAAAGAGGATAGCCACTTTTAAATTTCCTTGACATTCAGTTTTTCTTACAAACTAGAAAACCAAGTTTGGAAACAGGTCAATTGGTTGGTATTATCTCACAATCAGTTAGTTTTTTTGACATTATTTGGGATGCAAAGTAGACATCCTTAATCAAACAACTTCCTGTTCTTCATTGTTGTAACACTCACCAAATTGATAGCTACCGGCAGAGATACAGAAATGTTCAAAGTTAAGAATAATATTATTAATTTCATTCATAATGACTGAGAAGTCCGTTAATAGGGCATAATTAGCTTTCCTAAATTAGGGGAAAAAATTGCACTGACATAATAAATGGATTCAAAAGGAGATTTATAGATTCCTTGCATTTGGTGAAGCAAACAGCCTTTTCCATTGTTTGTGCAGATTAAAGAATGAAAGACAATTGAAGGTAAATTGGGCCTGGACAGCCTTTTCTCTTCATGGGCAGTTTAGATGCCTCTTTTCTGGTGAGCTGCTTGGGGACCAATTAGGTATCCCAGATTCGTCAGTTCAATGATAATGGGACACAAGGCCGAAAGCTGTGCGTGTGTGTGTGTCCCAACCCAGCCAATAAGCACGCCAAATCAGTTAGTACTGGTTTTACAGCTGCAGCACCTCACCTCACCTCATTCCCGTTCGGCAGCATTATACACCGATAGCGAGGTAGCTTCCATCAGGACTATGAAAGGGACAACATCATTGCCCAACATGAGGATAAACTATTTCTAGGAGGAGAAAAGATAAAGATCCATCAACCACACAACATATAAGTTCCTCCATTACACCCTTCAACTAGAAAAAAAACAAACTTAAATGACCGATTGTCAAGAACTAAATATAGTAAACGCACCACCCCTTCAACCCACAATGTTTGCAAGAAATCACAAATAAAGAGATTCCCCACATAACACCTCTTGTTTAATTGAACCCCAGTCCATGTTTGCTGATAATGTCCTCCATTTCTTCAGGTGTCTCAAAGAAAACGTCCTTGGCCTAGTGCATGACCAGCAGCCTTGCCAGATAAACCCCTTCATGTGGAGCACTGCCTTTACCTTGTTAAAGGGCGCCCACTTCCTCGCTAGTACTGGACCCACATCTTGCTACACTCAGATAGTCCTTCCTTCCCATTTCACATTGCGGTGTTCCTTGGCCCACTGCAGGATCTTTTCCTTATTTTTGAAACCGAATGGCCAACGTGGGAAGTGGTTCATTTGGTCACTGCCTCTTCCTAAGTGTCTGATGGGCCCTATCGAGTACCAGGGGGATGAGAGACCATTATCGACCACCATCATCTGTGATCAATACTCGGTAGGCTTCGGGCCCTCCATTCCATCCGGCAAACCCACAATTCGAAGGTTCAGCCTCTGTGACCAATTTTCCAGGTCGTCAACCTTCAACCTTTTATTTTTATCGGCCAACACTGCAATCGCGGCTGCGAGCAACGCAAGCTGGTCCTCATGTCTTGTAAGTGCCTCCATGACACCTGACAGTGTCTCGCCATGTTTGTTTACCATTCCAATGGCTTTGTTGAGCCTCCTCTATTGACTTAAGTTTTGTCGGAGATCAGCTTCCAATACTTCCTGAAGTGTAAGTTGAATTGTTTATTGAATTCTTTGGCCAGTGTGTCTGAAAGCGTGTCTAGTGTGATTGGCCTGCTGCTGCACTGCGGTCGCCATCTTAGGTGCCGAGGCTTTCCACAAGGTTCCCGAGTCCGTCGAGATCAGGTCAATTTCAGGCTTCTTGGATCCTCTTCCTTTGCATTTGGAAATGGGATTGGCACGAGGGGAATCTATTCTGTTGGTCTCTGCAATTCCCTGTTGTGTAACCTATGAAAAACTGGCAAAAATTATTTTAAATATCGGGTCCCAATTGGAGATCCCAAAAGCGTGACCTCCCGCTTACATGTTGCACCAGAAATCCGCTTCCAGCCTTTCTAGCAACTCATCTTTATCTATCACTATACTGCTCAGAGGCTCAACACCCAAATTTTCAACTGAGCCATTGTCACCATCTTCTATTTTGGTAAAGACAGAAGCGAACGACTCATTTAGTATCTCTGCCATACCTTCTCCTTCAGTGAGCAGTTTGCCCTGCTTGTCCCTTATGGGCCCCACTCTGTCCTTCACTAACCTTTTACTATTAATACGTTTTAAGAACATTTTATTATTTACTTTAGTGCAATGACTGATAAAGGTCAGAAGATACCTTCTAAAGTGTAATGCTGCTTCGCTACCATTCCTTATTGCTCCACAGTCAAGCAATGAGCAATACTGCATTGCTCTTATCAATTTTCATCTTGAGGTTTGATGTTATACCCCCTGGAAATAATTGATCAAGCTGCTTGGCCAGAGAGCTGATGAAGACAACAACAATCACCACAGTTTGCGTTTAATCAGTAGTTCTGATGAAAGGTCATTAATCTGAAATATTAACCCTGCTTTTGTCCCTCCACAGATGTTACCTGACCTGCTGGGTTTTACCAGTATTGTCTGTTTTCATTGCATTTATTTAACTCCTTTAATGTTGGAAAACATCCCAAGGTGCTACGCAGAGGCATATTTTGTCAAAAATGGATGTCAAACCAAACCACCCACAAAGCAGCAGATTTCAAATAACAAGTTGATTCTATTGTCTTTGCCCTTGTGAGGAAATAGTATGTACATCTGCGCAGGAAGTCAGACAGGGACGGGAAACTGTGAAAGTTACAACCTGGGAATTAAAAGAAAAATTGATTTACTAGACTGAATGTTACTTGGAAATATCCTCTTACATGGAACCACTGACCATTGTGTAACTTACACAATATGACTGAAAAATGTAAGGAAGACAAAGGAGCAGTAAAATGTGAGCCAAAGCAATAAAAAATGTTTTCCGTGGCTGAAGGCGCAATCGACAACAGAAAATACCGTTAACATTCATGTTACTGTGAGAAGAGGTTGTTAATTCATTCTTGCTACAGCTGCTTTACAAAAATTAGATAAAATTGAGAACAGTCAACAGCTCAGATTCAATTAAAATATTTTAATATTATAAGTGTAGAGCCAGTCAAGGTAGAGTAGGTTGTAAATGGTACGATGGTTGCAAAATTAGATGGTGGCAAAAAATGGAATCCTGGCCAATATGATGTGGTTGGAGTTAACATAGGGATCTCCTATTTTGTTCATCAACAGGGTGTGATGGAAAGTCTTCATAGGCAGCTGTGATTATCGTAATTTGTAAATGTGTGACAAATATGATAACAGGAATGAAGGTTTTATGAACAGGAAGTATGCACAGACAGAGGACTTTTAATTTATGAGAGATTATCTGTCTTCCACAACATATGTTCTTCTCCTTTAAACCAGCCTGCTGGTATATACTACACCAATGTGTGGTAACCATATTCTATAATACTCCCTCTCTCTCAGTTTGAGAAGACAGGTCTAGCTAACCCTTACTTGCATGCACTCTTTGATAAATCACCTCTACCTTACCATTATGTGCCTCTGTGCATTTGCAACAAGGAACATCCCGAAATATGTTGAATTGAATTGAATTTGATTTTTGTCACGTGTACCGTGTACAATCCAGACAAATTGTTCCACACATGAAAAAACGTAGGATATACATAAATACATTCATCCATTGTTCATCCAATATTCACTATCAAATGACTCCTACTGCACCAGCCCATCTTCAATCCCCAAACATAGTATTATTATGCTGAAAAGATGGGAAACATTCAACCTTAGAGAGTCTAAATTTTAAAGAAAAATAATCAGCAACCGGAGAATCAATGGACTTTTCCATTGTCTGCATCTCGTCTGTGGCGATCTTGCGGAGGGTGGGGCAAAAGAATCCAGCCCAAAGTGCTGATGCTGGGACTGAATCGCGAGTATTCTACGTTGATAAAAGCGATGCTGGTCCCGGATCAATTCAGGATCTGCTAATGGGCCAGCACCGGCGTCACGTGGACCTAATGCAATTCCAATGCATGACGCCGTCTGATTTGCCCGGGCTGGGAATGACACTAGCGAGCTAGAGAGCCTGACAAGCTGCAGCTGCATATAAGCGCTCCATTCCCCACCCACACATTCCAACCAACAAGATGGCAGCACGAAGAGCGGAACCCCATTTCGCCAATGCAGAGTTTGAGACCCTGCTGGAGAACATCTAAAACAATGAGATGTAAATCATACCCCCATCCTCTTTATATAGGCCTCGTATTTTCAATACTATGATCAGCAGATATCTGCATATATGTTTAACTATCAATGCGCAGAGCTCTGCTTTCCGTTATTAAAAAGGTGTAAGTGAGGCAGCATTAAATAGTAATTCCTCTTTCTCTCATATCAGGCAAACTGCTACTTGCACAGTGGCCAGATCTGCAATTGGAATATAGTGCAAAACTTGCACTTCCCGATGATACCAAACTTGGAGGTGTGGCACAGTGTGAGAATTATACAAATTAACTGCAACAGGATATAGATAGAGTAGCAGAATGGGCAGACAAATGGCAGGTGGCATTTAATACTGAGACCAATGAAGTGATATGGAGAGGCAAAATAGACTTAATGGTATAGTTCTAAGTATTGTGTAAGGATGGAGGGACCTGTGGTTTATTTGAATAGATCTTTGAGGGATGCAGGATATAGAAAGACTAATTTGCAAAGCATATGGGATCCCCTCCCACCCAGGTTAGTCACTCTTCCAACTTCTTCCATCGGGCAGGAGATACAAAAGTCTGAGAACACACACTAACAGATTCAAAAACAGCTTTTCCCCCGCTGTTACCAGACTCCTGAATGATCCTCTTATGAGCTGATCTAACCTCTTCACACAGTACTGAGTAGTACTGTATTCCGTATGCTTCATTCAATGCCTGTGTCTATATATTTCCATTGTGTGTTTATGTATGCCCTATGTTTTTTCATGTATGGAATGATCTGTATGGACTGTCCATAGAACAATACTTTTCACTATACCTCGGAACACATTGTGATTATATGCATAATCAATCATGTACAGAATGATGTCATGACCTCCAACCTGCAGGTGGCAGTGTAAATCTACCATGTGTCTCTGTACCTCGAGGAGTTGGGAGTTAGTCGTGTTGGTGGATAGTCATACTTGCAGTAACTCTCGGATAATTTATTAGTATTATTAGTTTGTAATATAAATCTTCTAGTTATCTTTACCACACATTTAGAACATAGAACATACCATGCAGAAGGAGGCTATTCGGCCAATCGAATCTGCACCGACCCAATTAAGCCCTCACTTTCACCCTATCCCCGTAACCCAATAACCCCCCTAAACCTTTTGGACACTAAGGGCAATTTAACCTAATTTAACCTGCACGTCCATGGACTGTGGGAGGAAACCGGAGCACCGGAGGAAACCCATACAGACATGGGCAGAATGTGCAGACTCCGCACAGACAGCGACCCAGCGACCTGGGACCCTGGCGCTGTGAAGCCACAGTGCTAGCCACTTGTGCTACCGTGCTGCCCAATATTTGCCTTATAATAAATTACTTTAACTAATCAAGTACTAAATGTTCGATTGTGCATCATTCCTACCGACCATAGCACAAGAACATGACACAAGTGACAATAAAACAAATCCAAATCCAAATCGTGGGCTACGTACATAGAGGTAATGAGTACAAAATCAGGAAAGTTATACTCTGGCTTGGAGTGATAGTGGTGCAGTAGTAACTGATGTGTTGTGTACTCTGGATCTGTGGAGACTGCGTTTACCTTAGCAGTGACATAGACAGGCTTCCAACACTTGTAATAGTACAACACTATTTTATTAAGCTAGGAACTGTTGAACATACTTTCACTGTGGGTTGATAGAGAAATACAGCACAGAACAGGCCCTTCGGCCCACGATGTTGCGCAAACTTTTGTCCTAGGTTAATCATAGAATTTTGGACAATTTATCATGGCCAATCCACCCAACCTGCACATCTTTGGACTGTGGGAGGAAACCGGAGTACCCGGAGGAAACCCACGCAGTCACGGGGAGGATGTGCAGACTCCACACAGACAGCGACCCAAGTCGAAATCAAACTTGGGACCCTGGAGCTATGAAGCAATTGTGCTATCCACAATGCTACTGTGCTGCCCTTAAGAAGTTAACCTACACTCCATTATTCTACCCTAATCCATGTACCTATCCAATAGCCGCTTGAAGGTCCCTAACATTTCCGACTCAACTACTTCCACAGGCAGTGCATTCCATGCCCCCACTACTCTCTGGGGAAAGAACCTACCTCTGACATCCCCTCTATATCTTCCACCATTTATCTTAAATTTATGTCCCCTTGTAATGATGTGTTCCACCCGGGGAAAAAGTCTCTGACTGTCTACTCTATCTATTCCCCTAATCAGCTTATAAACCTCTATCAAGTCGCCCCTCATCCTTCTCCGTTCTAATGAGAAAAGGCCTAGCACCCTCAACCTTTCCTCGTATGACCTACTCTCCATTCCAGGCAACATCCTGGTAAATCTCCTTTGCACCTTTTCCAAAGCTTCCACATCCTTCCTAAAATGAGGCGACCAGAACTGCACACAGTACTCCAAATGTGGCCTGACCAAGGTTTTGTACAGCTGCATCATCACCTCACGGCTCTTAAATTCAATCCCTCTGCTAATGAACGCTAGCAAACCATAGGCCTTCTTCACAGCTCTATCCACTTGAGTGGCAACTTTCAAAGATCTATGAACATAGACCCCAAGATCTCTCTGCTCCTCCACATTGCCAAGAACCCTACCATTAACCCTGTATTCCGCATTCATATTTGTCCTTGCAAAATGGACAACCTCACACTTGTCAGGGTTAAACTTCATCTGCCACTTCTCAGCCCAGCTCTGCATTCTATCTATGTCTTGACACTATGTTAGATTAAACTGAAGACCTATGCCTATCCTGACCAGTCTAAACTCTTAGCACATGGTGAAAGTCTGTGCTACATGCTGTGAACTCTGTCCTCCTTAGAGGCTGCATCCCGAATGAGCGGGAAAACTAGTGCCCTCTGTCTTTATAGTGAGTGTGCCCTAACTGGTGATTGGCTGCTGTGTTGTGTGTGTTGATTGGTCTTGCAGTGTGTCAGTCAGTGTGTGTCTGCACCATTATATACTGATGTGTATATTATGACATTCCGCCTTTTATAAAAAATTGTGTGTTCATGGTAATAAATAATGTGTGATGAGAATGTTCCTAACTATGTGTGGTATGTGGAATCATATTTACAAGACTATGCACATAAACACTAAGCTATTTACATTGGAAGGTGTCTAGTGCAGATGGACAGTATGCAGCAAAAGAGTAACTAGAGCAACATTATGTACAAACCAGTGAGTTGATTAAACAAAGCAACGAAACAATTCTGAGAGTCCATGAATTCAGAAAGTTCATAAATTTAGTCTCTGAGGTGGGCGACAAATTCTGGTTGACCGCCTCAAGGGTGGGTCAAGAGTCGTCGATTCTGGAATGGGTGGCAGAGCGACAGGGAGCTCTGCAAAGTCCATTATGGGGTTGTTGTGATGGCGAGGCAGGACCTGGAGATCACGTGGCGAGCGCGGAATGAGTCTCAGTGCACGCCTATTTCAGCGCAGAAGAGAGCCGTCCGGTAGACGAACCAGGAATGAACGGGGGGCCACTTGTCTGAGCACCACAGCGTTGGCGGAACAGCCACCATCTGGAAGCTGGACACAGACGTTGTCATCGGGAGCCAGAGCAGGGAGATCAGTGGCACGGGAGTCGTAGGCCGATTTGTGCTGGGCCCGAGTCAGCTGCATCCGGCGAAGGACCGGAACATGGTCCAGGTTCAGGACATGGATGGACAGCACCAACGTCCGCAGCGTGCGATTCATGAGTAGTTGAGCCAGTGACAGGCCGGTGGACAAGGGGGCGGAGCGGTAGGCAAGCAAGGCAAGGTAAAAATCAGAACCAGCATCGGCCGCCTTGCACAAGAGCCGTTTTACGATGTGCACTCCCTTCTCTGCTTTACCATTGGGTTGGGGGTAAAGGGAACTGGACGTGACATGTGTGAAGTTGTACCGTCTGGCAAAGTTGGACCACTCCTGACTGGCGAAACAGGGGCCATTGTCGGAAATGACCGTGAGCGGGATGCCGTGTCGAGCGAAGGTTTCCTTACACGCACAAATTACTGCAGTTGAGGTGAGGTCGTGCAACCTTACAGCCTCCGGGCAGTTCGAGAAATAGTCAACAATGAGGTCATAGTCCCGGCCAAGCGCATGGAACAGGTCGATGCCCACCTTGGTCCAGGGACGTGACCAACTCATGGGGTTGCAAGGTTTCCCGTGGTTGCGCAGGCTGGAATCGCTGACATGTTGGGCAGTTGAGCACAGCATTAGCTATGTCCTCGTTAATCCCAGGCCAGTACACTGCCTCACGGGCCTGTCGGTGGCACTTCTCCACTCCCAGGTGGCCCTCATGGAACTGCTTGAGGACAAGGTTGCGCATGCTATGCGGGATACCAATGGGGTCCAGCTTGAGAAGAATCCCCTTTACTACCGCCAGGTCATCTTTAACATTATAGAATTGAGGGCATTGGCCCTTGAGCCACCCATCCGTTAGGTGGCGCATGACACGCTGGAGCAGAGGGTCGTCAGCCGTCTCTCAACGAATTTGGACGAGGCGTTCATCCGTGGCGGGCAGATTGGAAGCAGCGAATGCCACATGGGCATCAACCTGGCAAACAAATCCTGCTGGGTTACATGGTGTGGTGACAGACCGGGAGAGGCCGTCAGCGACGATGAGTTCCTTGCCCGGGGTGTAGACAAGCTTAGAAGTCGTAGCGCCTGAGCCTGAGAAGAATGCGCTGCAGGTGAGGCGTCATGTCGTTAAGGTCTTTTGAATTATATTGACCAGCGGTCTGTGGTCTGTTTCGAATGTGAAATTTGGGAGTCCGTAGACATAGTCATGGAATTTAACAACTCCGGTAAGAAGGCCCAGGCACTCTTTTTCAATTTGCGCATAGCGCTGTTCGGTGGGCGTCATCGCACGTGACGCGTATGCAACGGGGGCCCATGATGAGGCATCATCACGCTGAAGGAGCACTGCTCCAATGCCGGATTGACTGGCATCCATAGAAATTTTTGTTTCTTTGGCCGGATCAAAAAATGCCAAGACCGGGGCCGTGGTCAGCTTCGCCCTGAGTTCCCGCCATTCGTGTTCGTGGGCAGGGAGCCATTGGAACTCTGTCATCTTCTTGACCAGGTTCCTGAGAGCCGTGGTGTGAGAGACGAGGTTAGGGATGAATTTCCCTAGAAAGTTGACCATGCTCAGGAAGCGGAGGACTGCCTTCTTGTCCTCCGGTGTCTTCATGGCCTTAATGGCAGCTACCTTGTCCGCATCTGGCTGCACACCAAACTGTGAAATGTGGTCTCCGAGGAATTTAATTTCTGTTTGACCAAAGGAGCATTTGGCCCTGTTGAGGCGGAGGCCATGCTCATGGATCCATCAGAAGACGCGTTGGAGGCAATCAATGTGCTCCTGCAATGTGGACCAGATGATTATGTCGTCCACATAGACGCGAACCACTTCAATACCTTCCATCATCTGTTCCAGAATCCTGTGGAACACTTCCGATGCAGAGATGATACCAAACGGCATCTGGTTGTAACAATACCGGCCAAAGGGGGTGTTAAAAGTGCAGAGCTTCCTGCTTGAGGCGTCGAGTTGGATCTGCCAGAACCCCTTGGATGCGTCTAGCTTGGTAAAGAACTTGGCGCGAGCCATCTCACAGGTGAGTTCTTCGCGCTTTGGAATGGGATAGTGCTCTCTCATAATATTGCGGCTGAGGTCCTTGGGATTAATACATATACGCAATTCGCCGGAAAGTTTTTTCACGCATACCATGGAGCTGACCCAGTCAGTCGGTTCCGTAACTTTTGAAATTACTCCTTGGTCCTGGAGGTCCTGCAGCTGCTGCTTGAGGCGGTCCTTGAGGGGTGCTGGGACCCAGCGAGGTGCATGCACTACAGGCGAGGCATTTGGTTTCAACAAGATCTTGTAGGTGTATGGGAGTGTGCTCATGCCCTCGAATACACCGTGGTATTGGTTAATGATGGCGTCCAGCTGCGTTCTAAAGTCAGTGTCCTGAGATGCAGACGTGTCAGAGGTGACAGGGAGTGAACCCATTGGACAAGGTTCAGCAGTTTTCATGCTTGTGCACCAAGCAGGGAGGCTTTGGAGGATCCCACTATTTCAAATGGCAGGTTAGCTTTTAGTGACCAGTGCGCCACTTCAAGTTGGCACGAGCCACTGGCAGCAATGGCATTATCATTATAATCCAATAGCTGGCAGGCTGATGGCAGGATGGTTGACATGGAGGCTTTCGACGTCAGACCGCGCAATGAGATTGGCTGAAGCGCCGGTGTCCAGGCGGAATCGGATTCGGGATCGGTTGACCGTGAGGGTGGCACGCCACTCATCGTCCGGATCAATGCTGAATATCGGGAGAGGCTGGACTTTTGTCTTCGGGGGCATCCTGTGTTTGGTAATGATACCGACCCGAAATGGAGCTTTACAGGACTGCGTAAGGATGCGAAGGTGGGTGAGAAAGGATTGAAAAGGTTCATCCTTACCCTGCAAGCACTGTTGGAAGACATAGCGCTTGAAACTTTAATTTACCTCGATGTCGCAGTGACTGTCAAGTTTGAGGAGGACCGTCTTGAATTTTGGTTTGTCTTCACCTTCAGCAAAGTGAGAGAGTTGAAGATGTGGATGGCGTGGTCCCCGGTCGTGGAGAGGAAGAGAGCGATCTTCCTGGCATCTGAAGCAGCTTCCAGGTCTGTGGCTTCAAGGAAAAGCTGGAATCGTTGTTTAAAGATTCTCCAGTTGGCCCCGAGGTTGCCGGTGATGCGGAGCGGCGGTGGGGGGCGGACGCTGTCCATATTGCAGGATGGCTGTATGCTGGTGGAAGGCAGATCACTTGAAGGTAGGTCTAATAATTTCTAACATCACGTACTAGTACCATGATGTGTTGGGTACTCTGGATCTGTGGAGACTGCGTTTACCTTAGCTGTGACATAGACAGGCTTCCAACACTTGTAATAGTACAACACTATTTTATTAAGCTAGGAATTGTTGAACATACTTTCACTGTGGGTCGATACTACGTTAGATTAACTGAAGACCTCTGCCTTTCCTGACCAGTCTAAACTCTTAGCACATGGTGAAAGTCTGTGCTACAAGCTGTGAGCTCTGTCCTTCTCAGAGGCTGCATCCCGAATGAGCGGGAAAACTAGTGCCCTCTGTCTTTATAGTGAGTGTGCTCTAACTGGTGATTGGCTGCTGTGTTGTGTGTGTTGATTGGTCTTGCAGTGTGTCAGTCAGTGTGTGTCTGCACCATTATATACTGATGTGTATATTATGACAGTAACTTTACTGGACTAATGTTCAGCAAACATGAATTCAAATCCCATCATGGAAGCTGGTGAAATTTAAATTCAATTAGTGAACAAATTAGAAATGATGTTGGACGGGATTTTCCAAGCAACCTGCTACGTGTTTTGTAGCGAAGGAGGAGGCCTGCCATTGGCTGGTTGCGGGATCTTACGGTTCTGTATTGTCAGTGGGGTTTCCCGTTGAATGCACTCCTTGCCGCCGGGAATGATCTGTGGCAGTGATCCGCCTTCGGCAAGACTGGAATATCCTGCCAGCATAAATGGCAGGAAAGTTCCATCTCGCCTCTGTAATGGTGACGATGAAACATGAAACTACAGGATTGTTGTAGAAATTCAGCTCATTCGCAGTTGTCTACCATCTCACATTCCGATCTGGTCTGATCTATATGTTACTCTCGGCCCAGAGCAATATAGCAGCCTCTGATATGACCTAGTAAGTGATGCACGATCAATTGCACGAAAGACTCAGATTGGTACAACTGTGACTTTATTACAGTCAGATGTGTGGCCCCCTGCTGCAGCTGGCAAAATGGCTGATCAGGAAGAGGTCACGCATATTTATACGGCTCCTTGTGGGCGGAGCTAGCCGGCAGGGGCTACCGGTGAACCTGTAGTGCAGGTCCTACCTTACATCCCCTAATACAGGTGCACACAGAGAATCACCACAGTAAGCCACTCAAATATATCAAACCACAAATAATAAACCTGGATAGACCATCAGGCATTTCCCTATGCACCAGAAACACTGCCTAGTGGATCTGGCAAAATCCTTCATACATTATTGGCAGATATGTCCCAAAAGTAGGAGAGCTGTCCCACAGACTAATCAAGCAACAGCCGGTCATGGTTATGCTCATTGAATTACAGTAAGAAGTCTTACAACACCAGGTTAAAGTCCAACAGGTTTGTTTCAATTCACTAGCTTTCGGAGCGCTGCTCCTTCCTCAGGTGAATGGAGAGGTAGATTCCAAAAACATTTATAGAGACAAAGCCAAAGATGCCAGACGATTCTTTGAATGTGAGCATTTGCAGGTAATTAAGTATTTACGGAGCCAGAGAGAGGGGTAACCCCAGTTTAAACAGGTGTGAATTGTCTCTAGCCAGGACAGTTGGTAGAACTTCGCAAGCCCAGGCCAGATGGTGGGGGGAATGTAATGACATGAATCCAAGGTCCCGGTTGAGGCCGTACTCATGCGTGCGGAACTTGGCTATAAGTTTCTGCTAGACGATTCTGTGTTCTCGCATGTCCCGTGGCCGCCTTGGAGAACGCTTACCCGGAGATCAGAGGCTGAATGCCCTTGACTGCTGAAGTGTTCTCCAACTGGAAGGGAACATTCCTGCCTGGCGATTGTCGTGCAATGTCCGTTCATCCGTTGTCGCAGCGTCTGCATGGTCTCGCCAACGTACCAAGCTTCGGGACAAGTTCCAACGCGCCACAGCAAAAAACCACACCAACCTCCTCAGAAGACAAACATGGGACACAACCGACAGAGTACCTTTTGTCGTCCAGTACTTCCCCGGAGCGGAGAAACTACGACACCTTCTTCGCAGCCTTCAACACGTCATCGATGAAGATGAACATCTTGCCAAGGTCATCCCACACCCCCACTACTTGCGTTCAAACAACCGTGCAACCTCAAACAAACCATTATTTGCAGGAAACTACCCAGCCTTCAGAACAGCAACCACAACACCACACAACCCTGCCATGGCAATCTCTGCAAGATGTGCCAGATCATCGACACGGGTACCACCATTACACGTGAGAACACCACCCACCAGGTACGTGGTACATACTCGTGTGACTCGGCTAACCTTGTCTACCTCAGACGCTGCAGGAAAGGATGTCCTGAAGCGTGGTACATTGGCGAGACCATGCAGATGCTGCGACAACGGATGAACGGACATCGCGCCACAATCGCCAGGCAGGAATGCTCCTTTCCAGTCGGGGAACACTTTGATTTGATTTATTATTGTCACATGTATTAGTATTCAGTGAAAAGTATTGTTTCTTGCATGCTGCACAAACAATGCATACCGTACATAGGGAAGGAATGAGAGACTGCAGAATATAATGTTACAGTTATAGCAAGGTGTAGAGAAAAGATCAACTTAATACGAGGTAGGGCAGCACGGTGGCCTAGTGGTTAGCACAACCGCCTCACGGCGCTGAGGTCCCAGGTTCGATCCCGGCTCTGGGTCACTGTCCGTGTGGAGTTTGCACATTCTCCCCGTGTCTGCGTGGGTTTCACCCCCACAACCCAAAAATGTGCAGAGTAGGTGGATTGGCCACGCTAAATTGCCCCTTAATTGGAAAAAATAATTGGCTAATCTAAATTTATAAAAAAAAAAAAAACTTAATACGAGGTAGGTCCATTCAAAAGTCTGATGGTAGTAGGGAAGAAGCCGTTCTTGAGTTGGTTGGTACGTGACCTCAAACTTTGGTATCTTTTTCCTGACGGAAGAAGGTGGAAGAGAGTATGTCCAGGGTGCGTGGGGTCCTTTATTATGCTGGCTGCCTTTCTGAGGCAGCGGAATTATAGATAGAGTCAATGGATGGGAGGCTGGTTTGCGTGATGGACTGGGCTACATTCACGATCTTTTGTAGTTTCCTGCGGTCTTGGGCAGAGCTGTGATACAACCAGAAAGAATGCTTTCTATACTTCTGCAGTTGAGGGCATTCAGCCTCTGATCTTCGGGTAAGGGTTCTCCAAGGCGGCCTTCAGGACGCGCAACAAAACAGAATCACCGAGCAGAAACTTATAGCCAAGTTCCGCACACCTGAGTACGGCCTCAACCGGGACCTTGGATTCATGTCACATTACATTCACCCCTCACCATCTGACCTGCGTGACCCACCATTTTCTCTTACCTTGTTTGCTGCTGAAAAAAATGGAGGAAATGGTTTTGGGTCCCTTTGGCCCCCGTACACGCTCCTCCAATGGAACCTGTTGGATGAAGGGGAAGCCTTCTGGTGTCGGAAAGCATGGCATCTCCATCTGTCCAAAGTTCTGCATTGTTTTCCTGTAAAATTTTATCAAATAAACCCCCCCCCCCCCCCCAGAACTTGTAAAATAAATAAAAAATAAAATGAATAAAATAAATGATAAAAATGAATAAAACTGGCTGCTGCGTGGGGATTTGCGCGATCGGGAGCGCCACGGACAACAGCTCCGCGACCCTCCTGACACCCGCCTGTGACCCACCCGCGGATCGCGTCCCCGACTTTGAAGAACACTGGTCTATATAAATGTTTCATCCGAGGAAGGAGCAGTGCTCTGAAAGCTAGTGATTTGAAACAAACCTGTTGGACTTTTACCTGGTGTTGTAAGACTTCTTACTGTGCTCACCCCAGTCCGGCATCTACACCTCATTGAATTATACCTTTTGATCAACCAGACACGGCCGTCACCATCCCAAGGCATATCCTATCCTCCCGGCAGAACAGACCCACTGGAGGTACAGTGGTATACAGTCTTAGAAATGTCAATATCGACTCTGGACCTCAAGAAATCTCCCTTAGCTGATGAATCGTTACACTTCCATGTTGGAACCACGTGGCACTGAGGTTAGCAAGGATGGGAGGCTTCATTGCCCACATCCAAGAGTGACTTGAATGCACCGCTATTGACTGAGTGCTGCTAGACTGGGCCTAAGGCAAATTGTAAGAAAACCAACAAGAATTCACCAATCTACCTATTGCAGATGCATCTGTCCATGACGGTATTAGCAGCAGTACACAATGCTTGTAGAGACTTCAATCTTCGATCATATTTTGTGGTACTATCATTGTTCTAAATGGGTTAGTATCAGAACAGATTTAACAATATTCAACCACAATTAGTAACCTCATGGCCCAGCATGCCTCTCACTCTACCATTAGGTGGGTGGCACGGTAGCACAGTGGTTAGCATTGTTGCTTCACAGCTCCAGGGTCCCATGTTCAATTCCCGGCTTGAGTCACTGTCTGCACGGACTCTGCACGTTCTCCTCATGTCTGCGTGGATTTTTCCGGGAGCTCTTGTTTCCTCCCACAGTCCAAAGACGTGCAGGTTAGGTGGATTGGCCATGCTAAATTGCCCTTAATGTCCAAAGGGGTTGGGTGGGGTTGCTGGGTTATGGGTATGGGGCGGAGTTGTGGGCTTAAGTGGGGCGCTCTTTCCAAGGGCCAGTGCAGGCACGATGGGCCGAATGGCCTCCTTCTGCACTGTAATGCTGTGTTCTATGTTCTATTACCATCAAACCAGGGAATCAACCTTGGTTCAATGAAGAATGCAGGAAAGCATGCCAGAAGCAGCAGCAGGCATGACTAAAATGACATGCCAACCTAATGAAGCTACAATAGAGAAGCATAAGCATGCCAAAAGCAGCTTTCCTTTGGAATGGCCTTTAGAATCCCTACATGCACCAACCCTCTGAAATAGCACCGCCCTACACAGGCCCAATCCCCCGCCCAACCCTGCAATCCCACCTAGTGGCGATTTAGCATAGCCAATCCACCTAACCTACACATCTTTGGACTGGCACTAGACAGCCCTAAGCAATCTTACAGCCAATGATTCAGATCTGCTATCCTGCCACATCCAGTTATGAATGGTGGTGGACAATTAAACGGGGGCGGAGGCTCCAAAATTATTGCCATTCACAATGATAGGGGAACCCAACATGACATGGCTGAAGCATTTTCAACCATCTTCAGCCGGACGTGTTGAGTGGATGATTCATCTCAACCTCTGCGTCAATTTCATCATGTTATTAAGAAATGACTGAATACACTACAAAAAGCAAAGGCTGAGCCTTGACAATATCCCCACTGTAACAACGCAGACTTGTGCCCCCAAACTAGCTGTGTCAGTAGCCAAACTGTCTCAGTACTGCTACAACACTGACTAACTGAAAACATGGAAAATTGCCTAGTTTATGTGCTGCACACAAAAAGCAAGCCTACACCAATCTGATTATTACCTCCCAGTCTATTCTCAATCATCAGCAAACTGATGGAAGTTTTTTTTGTCGGTGCTATTAAGCTACACCTACACAGCAATAACCTGCACACCAATGCTCAGTTTGGGTTCTACCAGTGGTACTTGGCTCCAGACTTCATTACAGCCTTGGTTCATGGAGTTGAATTCCAAAGGGAAGGTGACAGTTACTGCCCTTGACACGAAGGCAGCATTTGACTGAATTTGGTATCAAGAAACCCGTACAAAATTGATATCAATGAGAATCAGAAAACTGATTGTTGTTGTTGAGGCCAATCTTCGCAGTCCTAGAGCACGTGTTCCTCAGTGTAATAGGCCCAATTTCCATCTGCTTCATGAACGATCTTCCCCAAGTTTAAAAATTAGGATGTTCACTGATTTAAAAATAAATAAATTTAGAGTACCCAATAATTTTTTCCAATTAAGGGGCAATTTAGAGTGGCCAATCTACCTATCCTGCACACCTTTTGGGTTGTGGGGGTGAAACCCACGCAGACACAGGGAGAATGTGCAAACTCCACACGGACAGTGACCCAGGGCAGGGATTCGAACCCGGGTCCTCAGCGCCGTAGGCAGCAATGCTAACCACTGCGCCACCGTGCTGCCCTGGATGTTCATTGATGATTGCACATTGCTCAGTGGCATTCACGACTCCTCAGATTGAAGTAGTCAGTCAGTGCCCATAGGCAGCAAAACCCAGGTAACATTCAGACTTGGGCTGATTAGTAGAAGTAACAGTCACGTCACACAAATGCCAGCAATGACCATCTCCAACAAGAGAGAATCTAACCATCTCCTACTAACATTCAACTGCATTACCCTGCTGCATCACCATCTCGGGGTTATCAATGAACAGAAATTTTATTGGGCAAGCTACATAAACACTGTGGCTCAAGAGCAAGTCAGAGGCTGGGAATTATAGAATTTACAGTTCAGAAGGAAGCCATTCGGTCCATCGAGTCTGCACTGGCCCTTTGAAAGAGCACCCCACTCAAGCACACACCTCCTCCACCCCATCCTCTTGACCCAGTAACCCTACTTGACCTGCTTGGACACTAAGGGCAGTTTAGTATGGCCAATCCACCTAACCTGCCAATCTTTGGACTGTGGGAGGAAACCGGAGCACCCGGAGGAAACCCACGCACACACGGGGAGAACGTGCAGACAGTGACCCAAGCCGGGAATCGAACCTGGGACCCTGGAGTTATGAAGCAACTGTGCTAACCACTATGCTACCGTTCTGCCCATTTCTGCGGAGTATCTCACCTCCAGACTGCCCAAAGTCTGTCCACCATCTACAACGCACAAGTCAGGAACTTGATGGAATACTCTACACTTGCCTTGAGTGTGGCCCTAACAACACTCAAGAAATACAACACCATCCAGGACAAAGCTTCACGCTTGATTGGCACCCACCGACCATGTTAGTATTCATTCCCTCCCCGTCAGCGCACAGTGGCAGCAGAATATAGGATATATAAGGTGCACTGCAGCAATCTGCCAAGTCTCTTTCGACAGCTCCCCCCAAACTGTGACCTCTACCGCCTAGACATTTGAGGGCGGCAGATGTTGCAAGTCTCTCACCATCTGGATTTGGATCTCCATCACTGCTCCTTTATTGTTGCTGAATCAAAAACCCAGAACTCCCTTCCTAACAGCATGGTGGGTATGCCTACACCACATAGATTGTGGTTCAAGGAGATGGCTTACCTCTGCCTTCTGAAAGGGGCTCATGGGGCATGAAAGAATAAAAAAAATAGCATATTATGTTCAGTTATGGGCACCACTTTAGGAAGCCTTCTCCTTGACAGAGTGCAGAGGAGATTTACCAAAATGATTTAGGAATGAGAGATTTTAGGTTGAAGGTCAGGGTGGTGAAACTGAGGGCAGCACGGTGGCTCAGTGGGTAGCACTGCAGCCTCACGGAGCTGAGGTCCGAGGTTCGATTCCGGCTCTAGGTCACTGTCCGTGTGGAGTTTGCACATTCTCCCCGTTTTTGCGTGGGTTTCGCCCCCGCAACCCAAAATTGTGCATGGTAGGTGGATTGGCCACAGTAAATTGCCCCTTAATTGGAAAAATTAATTGGGTACTCTAAATTTATTTTTAAAATAAATTTATTTTAAAAGGTGGTGAAGCTGGGGTTGTTCTCCCTGGAAGAACTGAGATTTAGGGGAGATTTAATGGAGATGTACAAGATTATGGCAGATTTAGTTCAGGTAGACAAAGAGGTATTGATATTACAAGGACCAGGAGCATAGGCCTAACATTTTGGGCAATTGATTCAGTGAGGAAGAACTTTTTGATGCAATGAATGGTAATGGCCTTGAACTTGTTGCCTACAAGGGTTGTAGAGCATAGATGATGAAAGATTTCAAAAGGAAATTGGATGGACACTGACAAGAAACAAACCACCAGGGCGACAGGGTTAGAGCAGGGTATGGAACTGACTGCTTCACAGATAGCCAGTATGGACTTGTTGGGCCGAATAGCCTATTAATCTATGCAATCAAGAATTATATCTAAACTGTCCAGAGAAACGTTTCACATTGATATCATAGAACACCGGGTTAATAGCTATGATGATGAGATAGGGGTGTGCATCATGATGTAACAGTGATATCAGCTGTAATGTGCAAGAGACTGAGACAATAAGATGTACCTAGCCCCTGAGGCTCTCTCTCTCTCTCTCTCGCTCTCCAACCCCATTTTCACTTTGGATACTGCTGAGCAAGCTAGCTCGTCAGAGGCCTGTATCAAGAGCCATTCCCGTGGCAGCACAGGTGGCTCAGCTGGAAGAGGAAGAGTGGGAGTGTTATAGTGGTGGGGATTCCATAGGTAGGGGAGCAGACCGGTGTTTTTTGTGGCCGTAGATGTGACTCCAGGATGGTTTGTTGCCTCCCTAGTGTCAGGGTCAATGAAGCAGGGCATTCTTTTGGGGGAAGGGTGAACAGCCAGAGGTCATGGGGTCACTGGGACTAATGACAGGTAGGAAAAGGGATGAGGCCCTGAAAGCAGATTTTAGGGTGCTGGGAAGGGAATTAAAAATCAGGACCTCAAGAGCAATAATCTCAGGATTACCTCCTAATGCCATGTGCTAGTTGATGGAACCATCAATTCAGCGAACACGTGTAGTTGGATCTGAACAGAGGCTTTAATACACTTACAATAGAGCCAGCCTATTCGTCGTTGAACTTCAGGTGAAATTTATACATCAGTCCCAGGGGGAGGAGTCCTGGGTGGAGCCAAGGGAGGAGCCCAGTACAACTCTTGCGTACTCCCAGAGCGACTCCCCCTGGTGGTCGGATAGTGCAACTGCACTTACAATGGGTAGATAACGAACATATATACATGGAGTGATATTGGCAACTATATATAGTGTGAATCACATTCACCACACTAGTGAGCATAAGGCTAGGAACACGTGGCTGGAGAAATGGAGGAGGAGGGAGGGCTTTAGATTTCTGAGGCATTGGGACAGGTAGGACCTGTGCAATAAGGATGGGTTACACCTGAACAGGACTGGGAAAAATGCCCTCATAAGGAGGTTTACTAGTGATGTTGGGGAGGGTTGAAACTAGATTAGCAGGAGGATGGGAACCTGAGGGAAAATCCAGAGTGGAGAGGAGAATAACAGGCAGGGGGAAGTCGAGAAATATTAACTGATAAAGAGGATATGTCAAAGAGTAGTACCAAGGAAAATAGAATACTTGGAGAGTTTGATAAAACCAGAGTCAGTAAGTCATCAGATGGGGTCAGAGAAAGCGGGAAAGTAAAAAAACCTAAATCAGGGTGAAAGTGTGGTTGATAAGATTGATGAGCTACAAGCCCATGTTCACAAATGAAATAATGAAATTATTGCTGTAACAGAGACCTGGTTTAAGGAAGAGCGGGACTGGGAGTGAAATGTTTATGGGTCTAAGGAATTTTAGGAGAGACAGGAAAGGAAGAAAAGGGGTGGGGGAGTGGGATATGGCAATATTGATTAAAGATGGCATTACAGTTCTGGAGAGGGAGGTTGTTCCAGAGGGGTCAAGGATGGAATCTCTCTGGCTGGAGGTAAGGAATGAAAAAGGTGCAATAACATTGATAGGTGGAGTATACAGACCACCAACTAGTGGGAGGGATGTAGAAAAACAAATTTGCAAAGAAACTACCGAAAGGTGCATGAATTAGAGAGTAATTCTTTTTTTTTAAATTTAGATTGCCCAAATCTTTTCTCCAATTAAGATGCAACTTTGCATGGCCAATCCACCTCACCTACACATCTTTGGGTTGTGGGGGTGAAACCCACGCAGACACGGAGAGAATGTGCAAACTCCACATGGACAGTGACCCAAGGCCAGGATTCGAACCCGGGTCCTCAGCGCAGTAGTCCCATGTGCTTACTACTGCACCACCATGTTGCCCTATCGAGTAATTCTAATGGGAATCTTGAATTATCAAATACCGGAATAGGAATAGTGCAAAGGACAAGAAAGGCCAAAGTTCTTGGAATGTGTTCAAGATATTTTTCTGCAGCAGTATGATTCCAGTGCAATGAGAGGGCAGGTACTGTGCACCTGATTCTGGGGAGTGAGTTGGTCTAAGAGGATCAACTAACAATTGGAGAGCATTTAGGAAGCCAGTACTATTGTATCATTGTGGTAGTCACCACTGTTGTATTGCATATACTGCATACGAGGGGTATTACGGTAAGGCCCCTGTACTACAGGTACGGAGGTAGATCCCTGCCTGCTCACTCCGCCCAGTAGGCGGAGTATAAATGTGTGGGCTCTCCGAGCTGCAGCCGTTTCGGCAGCAGCTGCAGGAGGCTACACATCTCTGCGTAATAAAGCCTCAATTAAACTCTACTCTCGTCTCGACGTAATTGATAGTGCAATCATAAGGTTTTGGTTGGCCACAGAAAAGCGCAAGGAACAATCCAGAGCTGGGATAATTAATTGGGGGAAAGCCAACTCTGGTAGAATGAGAGTACACCTGAGTTGAGTGAGTTGGAATCAAATGTTGGCAGAAAAGACTATAGCTGAACGATGGGCCACCTTCAGAGAAAAGGAATTGCAGCCCATGTCAAGGTATATTGTCTTGAAGGGGAAAGGGACAAGTTAATTTGTGGGATGGCAGGATTGTCACATGAGGAGAGATTTGGGTCGACCAGGCCTATATTCACTGGAATTTAGAAGAATGAGAGGGACCCTAATAGAAATATATAAAATTCTGGCACGATTTGACAGACTGGTTGCAGGGATGTTTATTTCCTCTGGCTGGGGCTGCGGGGTAGGAGAAGGGGGTCACAGTCTCAGGATATGGGATAGACAATTTAGGACTGAGATGATGAAAAGCTTCTCCACTTAGAGGATGGTGAATCTATGGAATTCTCTACCATAGAAGGCTATGGAGGCCAAGTCACTGAATATACTTAAGAAAGAAATGATAGATTTCTAGACTCTAACGGAGCCACGGGGTATGGGGAGAACACAAGAGTATGGCGTTAAGATAGAGGATCAGCCACGATCATATTGAATGCTGGAGAAGGCTTGACAGGCCGAATGGCCTACTCCTACTCCTATTTTCTATGACTGGAGAATTGTGAATGTTACATTCAGTGAGAGGGTAACTTCTGGAAACCATAGTTTGGGACAAAATCCACAGTCACTTAGACAAGTGCGGGATAATTAAGGAAAGCCAGCATGGATTCATTAAGGGAAAATCATGTTTAACTAAGTTGGTGGCCTAGTGGTTAGCACAACCGCCTCACGGCGCTGAGGTCCCAGGTTCGAATCCCGGCTCTGGGTCACTGTCCTTGTGGAGTTTGCACGTTCTCCCCGTGTCTGCGTGGGTTTCGCCCCCACAACCCAAAAATGTGCAGAGTAGGTGGATTGGCCACGCTAAATTGCCCCTTAATTGGAAAAAATAATTGGCTAATCTAAATTAAAAAAAAAAAATGTTTAACTAAGTTGCTTGAATGTTTTGAGGGGTAGCAGTGAAGGTTGATAAGGGAGATGCTGTTGATGTGGGGCAAATGGATTTTCAAAATGCATTTAATACGGGAGACTTTGAGCAACATTCTAGCTCATGAAATAAAAGGAAAAGTACACACTTGGATTAAAAAATTGGCTGAGTGACAGGAAACAGAGTAGTGATGAATGATTGGTTTTCAGATTGGAGGAAGGTTTGTATCAGAGTTCCCCAGGAGTCTGTGTTGGGACCTTTGTTCTTCCTGATTTATATTAATGATATAGGCTGTGGTGTTCAGGGCATGATTTCAACACTTGCAGATGATGTGAAGATTGGAAATGTTGTCAACTGTGATGAGGATAGTGTTGAACTTCAAAAAGACATGGACATGTTGGTGGATTGGGAAGATAAGAGGCAAGTGAATTTCAATGCAGAGAAGTGGAGGTTATTCATCTTGGTACAAAGAATATGGAGAGAGTATAAACTGAAGGGAGAAACCAGTCATTGAAGATGTCAGGACATGCTGAGAGAGCAGTGAATAAAGTATATAGTATCTTAGGCTTTATTCATTGGAGCATTGAGTGAAAGAGTAAGGAGGCATGCTGAACTTGTATAAAGCACTAGTTAGGCCTCATCTGGAGGACTGCACCCAGTTCTGGGAGCCATTTTTGAGAAAGGTTGTGAAGGCATTGGAGGAATTATAGCGGAGGCTCACAAGAATTAATCTAGGGATAAAGAACTGTATTTATGAGGACAGATCAAAGAGATTGGGATTGTTTTACTTGGAGAAGAGATGACTGAGAGGACATTTGATAGAGGTACTCAAGATCCTGAGGAGTACGGACAGGGAAAATAGCGGAAATTGTTCCCACCGAAGAGAGCATTGGGAACTAGAGGGCACAGATTCAAAATAATTGACAAAGGGAGTAGAAGTGATGCGAGTTAAAATGTTTTACCCAGGGTGGTGGGAGTCTGGAATGAGCATCCTGGGAGGGTGATGGAGGCAGGTTCGATTGAGGTATTCAAAAAAGAAATGGAGTGCTTTCTGAAAAAAAGGAATGTGCAAAGTTGTGGATATAAGGCAGGGGAGTGGAACCAGGTAGAATAGTCTTACAGAGAGCTAATGCAGAGTAGATAGGCCAAATGGCCTCCTTTTGCTCTGTAACGTTTCTGTGATTCTATGATACTTACCTAGAAGCCTAGAATGTACTATTGTGTAAATAAAGAAGTTTTTGAAGAAACCTACCAGAGTTAGACTTAAGTTACTCATATGTATTGGAAAACCATCCTGTAGTAGCTGGCCCCTTTAAGGAGTGATCCTCTGAAGGGTCATGTGACCCACTTGTCCAATTAGTAGCTAGTGTGTGGGATCACCCGAGCAGAGGATGGGTTTTTGCCCAGCTCGATCCAGGAGGCCAACTGGCAGCATTGAAGCTGGACTAGTCTGTAAATAGCATGTTGTGTAAATAAATGTCCGTGTTTGCACCTAACTGGTGGAGCCATGTTGCTACATTTGGCAATAAGTTCATAAATTCTTAAGATACAGGAGCAGAATTAGGCCATTCGGCCCAGCAAATATGCTCCACCATTCTATCATGGCTGATATGCTCCTCATCTGCTACCTACAATGCTACAGACCGAGAGCTGGATTGCAAAATCAGCCAGAGCATCGCCTCCCTCGAACACATGAACTGGGAGCGGGAGTAGGCAATTTAGCCTCCCGAGCCTAAACACCCTCAATGTGATCATGGCTGATCCCATCTTGGCCTTAACTCCACCGTCCTGCCCGTTCTCCATAACCCTTCAACCCATTACCAATTAAAAATCTGTCTAACGCCTCAAATTTACTCCCTGTCCCTGCATCCACCGCACTCTTGGGTAGCGAATTCCACAGATTCACAACCCTTTGGAATGTAAACAAAAGCAGTAAGTGCATTTGTAGGATCATTATCTCATAACCTGGTTCAGTGTGCAAAGTAGAAGAGAACTGCAGAAATGCGTGTATTTGATAGAATGGATCCCTCCAACACCTCTGCTGAATATTGGGTGAGGTATGTTGAGCGATTGGGATTTTTCTTCAGAGCAAATGGAGTTGAGGAGGAGGGAAAGAGAAGGTAATATTATTAAGCACGTTTGGGAGCCAAGTCAATCTTTTAAACCATAGTTTTACGTCCCCAAACGCACCCATTGCAAATTTGTGATTGTGGATTTGGTAAAATGGCGATGCCACACAAAGCCCTCTGTGATTTGCAACGATTCAAAGTCAATTCTTTGGGGAGAGCCCCAGGAGAGACCATTGAAACCTACATAGCAAGGCTTAGGAAAATTATGGAACTGTGACTTCAGAACAATACTAAACGATACGATGAGGGATCGCTTAATTTGTGGAGTCAATAATGAGACCATACAGAGGAAGTTGCTGGCAGAAACTGAGATTCATTTGAAAAAGGTGTTAGAAATAGTGTTAGCGATGAAGATCACTGTGAAGGGTATCCAGCACTTCAGACCGCACAGAATGGAGCGGTCCACCAATTAGCATGGGAAACTGCAGGCAGCAGTGGCACCAAAAGCAAAGTCACTAGTTGAAACTGAGGAACAAATACTGAAGCTGGTAGAGTTCGAACATTCAGGAGAGTGATATGGATGATAAGGGAATAGTGTAGAGGGCTTTAGAGTGGTTTCACAGGTCGGCGCAACATCGAGTGCCAAAGGGCCTGTACTGCACTGTAATGTTCTATATGAATCAACAGCCTCAGGCTGGTATAGTGTTACAGGTGTGGGGGAAGTCACTCACCAGAGATTTGCAGGTTCAAGGAAGCGGAATGCTTTGTGTGCCTCTCGAAGGGCCATTTGGTCAATGGCAGACAATTAAGAATAGAAGTAGACATGGGAATGGCTGCTATCATAGCAGGGGAGCAGATATATAGATATCTTCAAGAAGGGGTTCAGTCTCTGAGGCTGCAGAACACATTAGCTAGATTGGCTATCTACATGAGGGAGGCCATTAAGGTCGTCAGGGTGAGCAAAATGCCTGTTGACTATGGGCAACAATCTGCCCAACTTCCATTAATCACGGTGTCCGGTCGAGGTCCAAAGCTAATGGGCCATGACTAGCTCTAAGAAATTAATCTCAACTGGTGGGTGGCATGGCAGCACAGTGGTTAGCACTGTTGCTACACAGTGCCAGGGAACCAGGTTCGAATTCTAGCTTGGGTCACTGTCTGTGCAGAGTCTGCATGTTCTCCCTGTGTCTGGGTGGGTTTCCTCCGGATGCTCCAGTTTCCTCCCACACGTCCTGAAAGACGTGCTGTTAGGTAATTTGGCCATTCTGAATTCTCCCTCTGTTTACCCGAACAGACGCTGGTGTGTGGCAACTAGGGGCTTTTCACAGTAACTTCTCGACTAATAAAGATTATTATTCTTAACAATTTTCAGAATTAAGAAAGGGGACCTGCATGAAGTAATCTGGAAGTATCAGGATGTTTTTCAAGATAAACTTCGAAAAATTAAAGGTTTAAAGCAAAAATCTATGTAGACTCAGAAGCCACCTCAAAATGTTTCCGGCTGGTCCTGTGCTCTATGCTGTGTTGGAGAAGGACGAGTCTTTAAGAACTGGGCACCATCCGGCCAGTCCACTTTATAGAATGGGCAGCCCCCATAGTGCCTGTGGTAAAACCAGATAAAACAATTCACATCTGCGGAGATTATAAATTAATAGTAAACCAGGAGGCAAAACTAAACAGATATCTTATCCCAAAAGCAGAGGATTTATAAGCAAGATTGGCTAGGGGAGGGCACTCAGTTATGAAATTGGATATGAGCCATGCATTTCAACAGTTGATGTTGGATGCTGCTTCCAGAGGCTATGTGACAATTATCACCCATAAAGGATTATATCAGTGTACACATATATTGCTTGTGCAATATTTCAAAGAAACATGGAAAGTTTATTACAGGGCTTGCTGCATGTCGTTGTATATTTGGATGACATATTGATAACTGGTGCAACTGAAGAAAAACACTTGGCTAATCTAGAACAAGTACTCAGAAGATTCCAGGAGGAAGGAGTTCACCTAAAAGGGAAAATTGCACTGCACAGGCCAGCAAAGTAGCTTACCTTGGTCACTGTGTAGATGCCCAGGGATTGCATCCTATGGAGGGCAAAGTAAGGGCAGCAAAGGAGGCACCAGCCCCTGGAAACACCTCAGAGCTTAAATCATTCCCGGGGATGGTGAATTGTTATGGGTGTTTCCTTCCAAATCTGTCGACACTATTGGTTCCTTTACACGTGTTACTGAAGGAACACCAGAGATGGTTCTGGAAAGCAACACAGAGAGAAACATTTAGTAAGGTCAAGCAACTATTGCATTCATCTTGCCTACTGTACATTTTGATCCGTCCAAGAAGTTAGTGCTAACGTGTGACGCCTCCCCACATGGCATTGAGGCAGTTTTACCTCACAGAATGAATGATGGGTCTGAGAGGCCTATTGTATACGTGTCAAGAACCCTTTCAGAAGTTGAGAAAGATCATTCATAGTTAGAAAAAGAGGACTGTCTGTTTGTGCGGAGTGAGAAAATTCCACCAGTATGTCTATGGAAGGCATTTTACTGTTGTGACGGGCCACAAGCTAGGGTCTTTTCAAGGAAGACAAGACTATTCCACTGATTGCATCAACGTTGGGCATCAATCTTATCAGCCTATGAATACACATTTGAACACCGACCAGGGACACAAAAAGACAATGCTGGCGTCCTTAGTTGCCTTCCACTGCCAGAGAGTACACCACCCCCACCAGCCCCCCACTCCCCCATCCCGAAGGAAATCATGATGGTAATGAATTTCCTAGACACTTTGTCAGCAAATAAAATTGTGGACCAGCTGATATCAAAGATAAGGCACAAAATATTAGTAAGTTGGCAGAATGACAGGATTTCACGATGCCATACCACATTAGGAAAGATGAGCTAAACTGTGAGGACAGCATCATCCTGTGGGGAGCAGAAGTAATCGTTCCTATGCCAGGGAGGGAATTGCTCCTGGCAGACTTGCATAGTGTCCATCCTGGTGCGTTAAAATTGAAGATGTTTGCTAGCAGCTATGTTTGATGTCCAGGCATTGATGCCAATATTGAGAGATTAGTGAAGCACTGTGATCAGTGGCAGTTGCAGCAGATGTTACACACTGCAGCCTCCTTGCACCCTTGGGAATGACCAGACCAGTCAAGGGTGTGAGTCCCCGTAGATTTTTGGGCACGATGATTCTACTATTGGTGGACGCCCACTCCAAATGGCTGCAGGTATTTGAGATGAGTTCCACAACAGCCCATGCCACTGTCGAGAAGTTCACCAGTGTTTTGCACTGTATGGGTACTCGTATTAGATAACGGAATGGCTTTTACAAGCACCAAATTTCAACGTTTTATGTCTTCCGATGGGATAAAGCACATCAGAACTGCACTGTATCATCCCTCATCCAGTGGACTGGCTGAGGCAGTACAGACTTTCAAGACCAGCTTAAAGAAACAATCAGCTACATCTTTGGAAACATAAATTGCTCGGTCCCTCTTCGCGTACAAGACCACCACGCACTCAATCACAGGTATATCTCCAGCAGAACTATGTCAGCGTTTAAGGACCAGGCTAAGCCTGGTATTTCTAAATTTAGCAGGGAGGGTAGAAGCAAAACAGTTTAATCAAAAGAGGAACCTTGATTCAACTAAAGATGCAAGATCGTTCGAAATAGATGACCCAGTTCATGTGAGGAATTTCAGGAGTGGTCCAAGCTGGGTTTGAGGAATTGTTGTGGCCAAAACAGGGATGTTATCTGACAAAGTGAGTGCACAAGACAGGATTTTGAGGAAACATGTGAACCATCTGCGTGAACGAGAGCCGTTCCAAGAGCCAGTGTTAAAGCCTGATTTGTTGTTGCCAGCTGGAGGTGTTGTCAGCTGCCCAGGAAGTGAAATTTCCAAACAGCCTGTGACTGGCAAGAGTATTGTTCTGACTGAAACAGAGGAAGTTGAAGCATCAGGACCAGAACAGAGACCTAGTGTGACAGTTTCTGCAGAAAGTAGCTCAACAAAGCACCCCAGGCAGTGGAGTTGCATCGCTCTAGGAGAAACAGAAGCCACTAGAGATACTGGGTGGGTTTCTCCATTCCTGCTGCTAAGTGCCGGCTTGAATGGAGAATCTGTGGGAGGTTAATGCCAAAACAAATTGGCGCAAAGTCCTTACTGATTCCGGTACCAGTGAGGGACAAAGCACCAGCGCCGACCAAAGTTCCCGCACTGAAAACGGCCGGAGAATGGGCAGGTCCCGGGCCGCGCATGCACATGGCTGATGACCTGCAGTGGTCGCGCCATACAACATGGCGCCGGCCCTGCGCGGATCCAACCCGCCATCTGCGACCGCACAGCGCACCCCCTGGCCACCTCCCCAACTGTCCCCCCTGCCCTCGCAGAAGACCCCCCGGCCAGAGGCACGGATCCCAGCTGAATGTGGTGCTGCTGGACACAGCCGCCACGCCTGGTTCACGATTTGTGTGAACACATGTACCCCACGTCGTCGGGAACTCAGCCCATGCGGGAGTGAGCATCGCGAGGTGGCCGGCCAATGAGGCGGCAACGGCATTGCGACTGCACACGTCGTGCATCACAATGATGCTGGTTTGGAGGAGGGAGGGGGGGGGGGGCAGACT
Organism: Scyliorhinus canicula; assembly: GCF_902713615.1. Classification (NCBI taxonomy): domain Eukaryota; kingdom Metazoa; phylum Chordata; class Chondrichthyes; order Carcharhiniformes; family Scyliorhinidae; genus Scyliorhinus; species Scyliorhinus canicula. Next base: position 193,448,647 of record NC_052148.1, read on the forward strand.
CGCAAACTGGCATCAAACCGGCGCATGCCCCGATTCCGGCGTCGGAATCGATTCTCCGCCAGATCGCTGATTACGATTTCGGCTTCAGGCAACGGAGAATCCCACCCACTGAGTTTTTGATGGACTGATTAAAAATATTCATTGTTGGAAGTTATGGGGAACTGTTAAAGTTAATTGTATCGTAAGGAACATAGAGGGGGAGGGATGTAGTAACTTCCCCCTTTAAGGGGTGATCTTCTGAAGGGTTATGTGACCTGCTTGTCCAATTGGTAGCTAACGCACGGGATCGCCTGAGCAGAGTGTGGGCTTTTGCCCAGTTTGATCCAGGGGGCAGACTGGCAGCATTGAGGTTGTACTGCTGTAAATAGCATGTTGCGTAAATAAACATTTGTTGTTTGTACCTAACTGCTTGAGCCAAATTACTACACTTCCCAATTCAGAACAGGCCATAAGTGATCTGAAGAGAGATCCCAATACTATTCAGTGTGGAAATTAAACCACAAACCATGGTAGCAGCAGTGGTGACTCCAATCTAACAATGATTTGGGCCTTCGACAGAACACTCACGGGGAGAAATCAGGAGAAGACTTCTTCAAAGGAAAAATCAGAAGACTTACCTCCTGAGAGGTACACTGCAAATCATGAGCAATGTCAGCACCAGTCGAGCAGTCACTGCCCTTTCACCAAAGAGCCATAGAGAAGCCACCATCTGAGTTGTAAAAAAAAGCAAGTCCTGAGGTAATGTCAGTGTGGTGAATGTAACTTGGTAATTCGCACTGTATCTTTGTAAGCGCAGTAGCGCTATCCGACCACTAGGGGAGTAGCTCTGGGAATGCTCATGAGTTTGTACGGGGCTCCACCCTGGGCTCCACCCATGACTCCTCCCCCTTGTGCTGCTGTATAAATACCCTTGTCCAGAGTCAGCCTGCAGTTCACCGAGAGTTCATCAACGGGTAACAGGCTGGCTCTGTAGTAAGTAGATTAAAACCACTGTTCATATCGGAAAGCACGTGTCTGGTGAATTGATGGTTCCATCAATCAGCATCGGGTTTGCATACAGAAGTGGCAGGTTAATACATTCCTGCGTGCAGTGGGGCTCATTACTGATGATGTTCTCCTGAGGCAGCAGGTTGAAGAGATCTCTGCGGATTTTGAAACTGTCTTAAAAACATTCAATGCACATTTCAGCCCCAGATGGAACCTCGCAATCAAGCAAACGCAATTCAATCAGAGATCCCGAAGGCCAGATGAATCCAATGAAATGTTCTTCACAGACTTGTGTGGGCTAGCCAGTTATTGCGGGTATGCTGCATTGAAAGATGAACTTATTTGTCAAAGTCTATGGCGAAAAAGCTGTCAGATGACCTAACACTTGAACAAATGGTTCAATATGCCAGGCAGGACGAACATAGGGAGTAACATTGCGTCATAATCTGTGGAAATGCCAAGGCATTAGATGAGTCTATTAGTCGGGTAGCCCAAAACCCTGCCCATCCGAAAGCCTGTCAAAATGGTGGCAAGAGCAGGAAACACTGCAGCAGCCATCTTAAAGTTTCCAGAACTAAAAAATAACAGAGCAGGCAAGATTGTGCAGCAAGGCGTGTTTCCAATGTGAAAAGACAGGACACTTCAAACAGTTCTGTAAATCTAAATACACAATTAAAGAAAGAAGGCAAGAGAATGTATGAAATGCAGGCAATCCAGAAAATTGGAAATAAGGAAAGAAATAAGAAGACACATTTCCTAGGAGAAGTAAGGAATGAAAAACAGGAATTGTGGTTAATTGCTGTAGAATTTAAAGGCTTTAAAGCTAAGTTCAAACTTGATACTGGAGCCAGTGTTACATTACTGGCTGACCATCTGGAATGGCTGGAAGCAGTAAACATCCAGGCATCACAAATTAAATTGCATGGCCTGGGTGGTACGGATCTGTCAGCCCTAGCCACAAGGGGTGAGAGATTACAGAGACCCTCTATACTCTGCTCAATCAAAGAGCATCTTTATTGAGCAGAAATGCAAGAATACAACTGGGCATTCTGGAACTAGCAGCTGAAGCCCTACAGCAGGACAGCTCGGTCCCAGTCAGGAATGAATTTCCAAGGTTGGGTGATGAACCAATCGATTTTGATTCAGTAGCGGCTGGTGAGTTTTATTCATTGAGCAGTGGGTCATTCTTTATTACCGAAGCACCATTTACTGGACCTGAGGAGACGATTGTCGAACTCTCAGTTCTTTTCAAAGACAGGCTGGAAAGAATAAAAATACAGGGCACTGACGAAAGCAGTGAGGAGCTTCGAGATCTAAATTGGCTCTTTCCTGAAGTACTTTATGAGAAGGAAGGTTTCGTAGCAAGAAGTGATCTGATGGAAGATGGCATGCTCTTTGAATCTACTGCCAAAGCATATGAAGTTTCTGTTGCCTCATTCGAGGAATCAGCTGTGTTTGCTGCCAAATTGTTGAATTGGTATATTTCTCCCATTGAACCCACTAATGAAATACGTTGTATATCATTGGCCGAGCACAGTGAGCTGTCCAGAGAGACCAAAATGCTTGATTTCAAGTGAGAACAAACTGCTGGAACGAAGGTGGAGCCTATTAGTTTCTGTGAAACTGAATTGATGCCCATACTTCAATCTCATCGGCAAAATTGTCCTTACACTAGAGTTGTTCTTCAATCCAGAAGTAGAGGCCAAAACTACAGAGCTTCTATGGATGAAGAATGCTAAACAGAAATTTCCTATATGGTCAGTTGTTGAGATTCGTTCCATTGTTGGAAATGGTGTAGTCTTATATTCTTATGCTGACATCGTCATCCAATTTCCTACCATGCGGAATAAGCGTGCCAATGTTTTTTTCCTTGGTGTGGTGGAGGCAGATTCAATCATGGCTTTCAAAACAGAATTGGGTAGGCACCTGAAGAGATTAATGTTGTAGGTCTGCGAAGAAAGGTTAGGGAATGGGGCTAGCTAAATTTGCCTTGGCAGAGAGCCGACATAGACTCAACAAGCTGAATGGCCTCCTTTTGTGCTGTAGCCATTCTATGATTCCATGAAATGAGGCAGCACATTTTATTTTGGCTAAGGGCCATCTTTTTTTGTGAACCTACACCAAGGTTACTCGATATTTCTTCTCTGAGATCCATAATCTCAGCGTGGCACTTTTCATTTCAATATTTGTCTTGCCTCCAGTAATACTTCACAGTTGACCGAATATGGATCAAAGCCCAGATATGTGGAACAGCATCTGCTGCAATGGTTTCAATACTGAGTCGCACTGACTCAGGTAGTGATGTTGACAGTTTATTTAATGGGATTGGGGCGGGGAGGCATAATTCTGCACGGACACATACCCGCTTTCCAATTGTCAAGAAATAAATAGTGAGTAATGATCCTATTGGAATGAGTATTTGCGGGTGTTTCCTTCCCAAACTAGAAGATAGTCAGCTACTGTTATGAAACAATTTCTGCTGTGCTGCAATTTGTATACTGCTAGTCAGTTTTGGAGCCAAAGCTGATACCTACATGCCTTATGTCAGGCCTTGATTTTGTGGCTGCATGATAGCGGACGGTACTTCTGGGGTGGGCTTGGGGTTAGGGGGAGGGGCTGCGGGGAGAGATGCAACCAAACTAATTGTTGAAAGAAGGCAGACATGCAGCAAACGATGCATGTTCCACATATGCACTTACTTAAATTGTCTCTATTGTAGAAATTAATCAGGCTGAAATATCTGAATGTGTTGTTCTACAATTAAGTCTTAGTTTCATCATTGGCTTTGTGTTCCAAAAAATATTCGACTGCACACGCTGTATACTGGCAACACAAAAGGTATGGGAGATCTGTAACCAACATAAGGTGGCTTTAAAAAAGTTTGCAAAATCTAATAAAGTTTATGATAATTATTTGCAGCCAATGAGTAGTGAACTGACAAAACATTTCACATAGGGCACGATTCAATGGCCTCTCGTGAGATTTGCGTTGCTCTAAACATCTCGTGAGATATTGTCTGGATCTCACCCTCACCAGCGGTAACCCAGATCTGAGTATTTGAATGAGCCATTAGGCTCATTTAAATATGCAATCATGGGTTTCCCCTGGCACCTAGAACCTAATGGCGCCTGGCAGACCTCACCAGGCCTCCATTTAACATTGGTTTCTACAAACATGGGCTAGCCGTAATGGAATCTGGGTAGGGGAGCGGGGTATTCTGTCAGACTTTTCGAGACCCCAGGCGGTCGGGGACACAATAGGGCAGGATTGCACCCTGGCACTTCCTCTGGCACCCGGCACTGGCACTGAAATCTTGGCACCCTATCAGTGACACCAAGGCACCTCGTCACTTCCAAGTTGCCATGGTGGCACTGGCAGGCTGTTAGGGGCATTGCAGCCAGCGAGAAACATCTTGCTAAATGCACCCAAAACTGGACAAAGATTTTTGTTCGTTGAATCACGTCCATAATCTCCAGAAGGTCTAGTCTTGGCCAATTTCAGATGCTCTCACGGAATGCTTTCTCTCCAGGACCTATCCTCTGTGGTGATGGCTGAATCCGCACTCATTGCTCCAGGCAACTTAAGGTGAACCCTTTTCCACTGGCGACATGACGTCAGTGACTGGAACCGGTGGGTCTGTGTGGAGATTCTAATCAGTGGTGCTCGAGACGGGGAGCAGAATGCAGCTGTGTGCTCACAATACAGAGGCTCCAGCCCAGCTCTCTCCCTCAGCCAGAATAACTCAACCATCCAATCTGTAATGTCTTGTCGGATGACCTGATTTATATTATAAGAACACTTGTAGCTAAAGCTATAAACAATTTATTAACATTAACTGTGGGTCAAATACATACAAACAACAGATTAATAATAGTATGACCAGGCCACAAGCAACCTCTCTCCCAGCTCCCTGGTCAGTCTGCGGTCACCTGACTCTAACGTTCACTTATATGCGAATGGGACTCCTAGTGGTCAGTCAGTGAATTACACCTTAACCACGATCTCACCGCATAATCAACTCTGTGTCACTCCCTTCATCCCCTCTTCTATACTCCGCTCCCCTTCCCTAGAACATTCCCCTCCACTTATTCTGCGAAGCTTCTTATTAGAGCTGTGGCAATGATGATTAATTTTGTGCTCAGTCCCTACCTGAAGCTAGCAAAATGTTACAGCCCTCTGAACTATTCCGTGAGTCGTTAAGTGGAAGTATTGCTTGGAATTGATTTGCTGTGAGGAAATGGTGCCATGAATTTGATCTACGTTTTTTCAGGTCCTCAAAAGCCATTCCCAGGACTTTGAACTTATTCTTTTAGGTAATGGATTGTGAACAGTCACACAAGAGATACATGCTCCGATTCTGTAACTGCTAACGGTGATGGTTACTGATATGCAGGTCTACATCTGTAATTCTCAATACTGTTGGCACAAGGAACTGCTGTGGTTCAGGGAGAAGGCTCACTCCCATGATAGGATAATAAATACATCCTGGGAGAATTTGCTGCTCTCAACATGCCAAATTTATTGAAGGAAAATGATGCCTCCACTTTCCAATAACACACTGTGAAATTATTTCTCAGCTCATGCCCCCTTTACCCCAATTCATCAATCAGTGAAAATTTCCTTTTACTATTTATCCCTTAAAAAAATTATAGAATAAACAATACATTAGAGAAGGGGGCGACCAATTCATCCAGTCTCCTCCAATAAGCAATCAATTTAGTACTACTTCCCTGCTCTTTCCCCAACATTTTTCATTCTAATATTTATCAAATTCCTTTTTGAAGGTTTCTACTGAGTGTGTATCCACCATCCTATCAGGCAATGTGTTTCAAGTCCTAACCATTCCTTGCATAAAAAGGTTTAGCCACATGATGCCTCTGCCTTTGTTTTGCCTATCACTTAAAACTTTGTCCATTGGTAATCAACCTGTTAGTCATTGGAAACCGTCAGCCGAATTCTCGATCGGCGTGATCCTCCAGTCCGCCAGCAGCGCACTCACACCCGCTGGTTACCTGACGGCGTGGGACGGCCATGATGGAAAACACCGGACTGGATTCTCCGCAGCCCCATGCTGAAATTGCGGCTGGCGCCGGGGCGGTGAATCCAGTTCAACGCTGTAATCGGCCCCATTGCCGGTTCGGCGATTCTCCGGGCACCGAAAATCGGGGTCGCCGCGGAGTACAGCGCACCGCCGGGGGGCCATTGCCAGAGGCCCGCCCAGCAATCTTCTGCTCCCGACCAGCCGAGTTCCCGACATCGTGCAACTAACCACCTATTGCCGGTCGGAATGCTGGCGTGGTGGCTGCGGACTCAGTTCGCGGCCACCCTGGTAGGGGGTGGGCGAATCGGAGACCGGGGGGAGGGCCTTATAGCTGGTTGGTGATTAAATGTGTGGGGTTTGAGGCTCAGGCTCCTGGCTAATTGGGGGGTTTATTTTTTTGTCTGTCTCCGCGGTCCAAGTCCACCATGGAGAATGGCGTGGTCGCTGGATGCCCCAGCCTTGCGCATGCGCGGCGTCTGACCCAGAAGTGCGGGGGCCCATATTTGCAGCAAAAACTGCGAGATTCAGTCCTGGTCCCTGCAGGGCTTTTCTGCATTCAACTTTTTTCAAGGAATTTCGGGAGTAAAACTCCACCGTTTTTATGCCAGCATGGGGGCATAGTCTCATTTTGGGAGAATCCAGTCCCCCCCGGCTGCGAGAACGGGAAAGCAACTTGAGTTGAAATGGTGTTTTCTGTCATTTTAGAATAACTTACTGGCTCTTATACATTGTATCCCTGTTTGTAAAGTCCAGAATCCCATATGATTTACTAACTGCTTTGTTAATCTATCCAATCAACTTCAAAGATTTGTGCACAAACACCCCAGCTCTCTCTCATCTTGCATCCCCTTTAAAATTGCAGCAATTTTGTAAACTGCCTCTCCTCATTATTATGACTAAAACATGTCGGGTGGGATTCTCCGTCCCGCTGCATGCGTTTTCTGATGCAGCGCGCTCCCGCTGGCAGCACGATACTCCGTCCCAGCAGCCGGCCAATGGGGTTTCCCACACGTCCCATAAATCCGCGGACGTGTGGGCATTGCTGGTGAAACGGAGGATCCCGCAAACCTCTCACTTTTCTGCATTGAATTTCATTTGCCACCTGTCTGCCCATTACACCGGCTTTATGTCCTCGAATTGAATCCTTAACGTCCTCCATGTATTGCACTACCAAGTTTCATGCCATCTGCAAATTTTGAAATTGGGCTGCGCACCTCAAGTCCAAGTCATGATATTAAAAACAGCGGCTACTCTAACACTTAATATTGGGGAGCACCACTGCAAATTCATTTCAATCCAAAACAGCTCACTCTATTTTTTCTCCTTTAGCCAATTTTGAATTCATGCTGTTACTGCTCTTTTTATCCCATGGGCTTCCATTTTATTCAAAGTTTTCCAAAAAAGGATCGAGCAGGGTACTTTCTAAATGGAAAGAGGTTAGGTACAGTGCGTGTCCAAAGAGACCTGGGGGTTCAGGTGCATAGATCCTTAAAATGCCAGGAACAAGTGCAGAAAATAATCAAAAATGCTAATAGAATGCTAGCTTTTATATTTAAAGGATTGGAATATAAAGACACAGAAGTTTCGCTGCAGCTATACAAAACCCTGTTTTGACCTCATTTGGAGCACCCTGAACAGTTCTGGGCTCCGAGACAGGCTCAAGGGGCTGAATGGCCTAAACCTGCACCTATGTTCCTATTAACATATTTAAAAAAAATCAAATTCTTTGAAAGTTCATATGCACGATATTGATTACTCTGCCCTCATCCATCCAATTTGTTACTTCATCAAAAAACGCAATCAAATTTCTCAAACAAGATTTGCCCTTAATAAATGCATACTGCTTCTCCTTTGTCCATTCATAGAATCCCTACAGTGCAGAAGGAGGCTATCCGGCCCTTCAAGTCTGCACCGGCCCTCCGAATGAGCACCCCACCTTGGCCCACTCCCCTGCCCCATCCCCGCAACTCCACCTAACCTACAGGTCAATTTTATCATGGCCAATCTACCTAATCTGCACATTTTTAGATTATGGGAGGAAATTGTAGCACCCAGAGGAACCCATGCAGACACGGGTAGAACGTGCAAACTCCCCATAGAGTGTCAGCCAAGGCCGGACTTGAACCTGGGTCCCTGGCGCTGTGAGGCAGCAGTGCTAATTACTGTGCCACCGTGCCGTCCTTCTCCAAATGGCTGTTAATCTAAAACATTCTGCACCACAAATGTTAAACTGACTGGTTTGCAACTGCCAGGTTTAGCCTGCTATTTGGGCTCAGTTATCCCAGTTGGCTACAGCATGGTGCTTAGTAACACCAATGACATATATCCAGTTGTCCCTAAAAGCTAAGGTAGTTCTTAGGCCTTGCCACTTCTACTTACCCTATTGTGATATAAAGATATCATGGAAATACTGCTAGAAACATAAATGTGTGGAAAGCCATGCTTGCAACCTATGGACAACTGTGGTCATTACAAGTGAGAGAGAGAGATCCCCCTTTTCTGAACGGTAGCATAATGTTTGCAATGCTTCGGTCCTTTGGCACTGTTGGAAACAACAATTCTACGGACACGTGCTTGTAGGATTAGAATAGCGGTTTTAATATACTCACAACAGAGCCAGCCTATTAGCCATTGAACTTTCGGTGAACTGGCCGGCTGACCATGTGGCACTGATCTTTATACAGCAGCTCCCGGGGGAGGAGTCCTGGGCAGAGCCAAGGAAGAAGCCCCGCACAACTCAAGCATTCCCAGAGCTACTCCCCCTAGAGGACAGGTTGTGCAACTACACTTACGATATAGACACATGTATATACAGATTATAATCCGGTGTGAATCACATTCACCACAGGCACCACTTCTGTATCGAGGAGGATTGGAAGATTGTCCTAGCACCTCTGTAATTTCTACCCTTACTTCCCTCAGCTTTGTAGGATACATCCTAGAGAGATGTGGTTTAGGCTCTTGCTGAAAGTCATGGGACTGGATTCTCCATTCCTGAGACGAAGTGTTGACGCCGGGGCAGAATTCGTGGACTTTCATACTTTCAGACCTAGATCGATTCAGTGACTGTAGAGGGGCTAGCGCCAGCGCCACGGGAAACATAATCGATTCCAATGAAAAACGGTGGGGGCTTTGCCGGGTCTGTGATTGACACTTGGGAAGCTGACAATCTGCAGCCACATATACACATGACGATGACCACACACATCATCCCAGCCAACAAGATGGCACTAGTTGGGCTGGAGCAGGCCCATACAGCTGATGGGTCATCTGGGCATCTGGGGCCAGAGAGCACCTGGGAGGGGTGGGGGTGGCCTGGGGGGACACCTATACGACCCGTGGTCCTAAGTTCGGAGTGGGCTGCCAGCGGCTTGCACAGCTACATGGCTGTCTTGCCAGCTGCAGGAATGGTGTTCCGTGCCCGTCCACCCCGACCCCACAGCTCACATCCTGGCCAAATCCAGGTACTCCGCCCCCGTCCCTGGCAGAAGCCTCCCCCGGCCAGCGGCACAACTGTCAGCAAGCTATGGCGATGCTGGACACTTTCCATACCCCCTCTCTCTCCCTCAGCAGCCATGATCCCCGTTTCAAGATTATTAAAAGCGCAAGTGAACTGCGCCATCGGGAACTCAGCCCATTGAAGGCGGAGTATCGCGGAGGCCCCGGAGAATACCGGGTCAGGCCCGCTAATAATTCTCCATCTTCCTCCAGCTCCTTTCCCTGTGGGTAAGCTGTGGTGGTGAGTGTTCACAGAGCCCAAACCAGCCCTCATGCAGTTTCCACGCACACACTTAATTAAAGCATAAACTATATCAGAACCCAAAGTTGCCTTTCATAATCCAAGACTTGTATGGCCAGTTGCAGCAGCCAAGAGACTGCAATTGAGTTAACTTAGATAACTTCGGACAAACTAAAGATTGAACCTGAGATTTTCCTAGTTTCTATAGAAAATGAAATATGCTGCAAAAATATCTGAATATTTTTTTCTTGCGGCATTGATGCCAATGTTATCAACTGTTCATCTGCACAGTTCAGTTCAGCTTTGGAAGTTCAAATACTCCATTTTGTCTAAAAATATGGGCTAGAGGGAAAAACGCAAGGTGCAGGAAATCAGGGCAGATGGGTCAGAGAGGAAATGAGCACATTGCACTTTGATTAAACCTTCTGTCATCACCGCTCTGCTGGCACATCTGGCCTGATATTGTAAATAAAGTTTGTGTTTAATTCTACAAGACTGGTGCTCTCCTGTTCCTGCCACAGATCTCAAACAGAAGGAAATAATAAGATTGTGCCCAACAAAGTCCCGTAGTGGCTTTTGATCTGATGCAGCAATCCTGCCGTGGTTAAAGATAAGTAAACAGCTTAGATCTGAGTCTTTAATGGTGTGCGATAGGCCATATTTAAACAAAGATTGCTTTCAACTGTTCCACAGAATATGCAATCTGTGGGACTGTTTACAGCACAGTTGCTCATTTGGGATTGTGTGTATCCTGCAGCTGTTGTGATATAACAGTCCGTTAACCCTGCTGTTACTGGAGGGTTAATATGGACACATTGTACCAATAATTTGAAACTGGTTAAGGATCAAAATGATTTGAAAACAGGCTATGTAATCACTCTGATTAGAATCTCTGATGGATTTCAGTTCCCCATTGCCCTACCCCCCAATTATCTGACTCATTTGATTTGTGAATAGACATGATCTGACTCTAGTATAGTGTAGGCATTGCAGGAACACTGAACTCTGGATCAATAGATTTGATCTTGAATTCAAGCTTTCATAAATGAGCTATTGGATGCAGGGCTGCATGCCAATTATTTTAATTTGTGCGCCCACAAATTGTCAAATTATGCATTGAATTTACAATGTACTTTATTCTTTTACAGCATGTGGTGATCCACCACTGTGTAATTGTGTGTGTGTGCCTGTATTAGGGGATGTACAGCAGTACCTGTATTACAGGTTCGCCGGTAGCCCCTGCCGGCTAGCTCCACCCACAGGGAGCCGTATAAATATGTATGAGTTCTCCTGAGCTGCCATTCTACCAGCTGCAGTCGGAGGATAAACATCTCACTGTAATAAAGCCTCTCTTGTACCGATTCGAGTCTTTAAGTGCAATTGATAGCGCATCACAGCATTTAGTTTATAAATCATATTTTAGAATCATTATTGTGCAATGAACAAAGTGAAGAAAGGTATGATGGGAGTGAAAAGATAAAAACTGATTTTGTAACAGAAAAATATGTCATGTGGCCAGAGCTATATGCATGACTGTAAGAGTTTATGTACATGAATAAATATGACATTATCATAAATATTATTGATAAATGTTTCAATGTTGATGCCGGGCATTAGTGAGGTTTTAGTAATCCCATGTTTCCTAGTCTTCACAGTGGTATTGTATGTTGGCATCTGAATTGATGATTTTGCCGGGCTTTTTCAGAGGATTTTCGTTGGGCTGGGTTCCCGACCTTGCTCCTATTGAACTGTCTCTTCCAGATCTCCCATCACTGTCTTTGCAGTACACCTTGGCTGTGTTGGAAAGGCTTTGAAAATGGCTGCTCAGCAGTAAGCACAGTAAGCAGCATCATGTGTCTCTCATTGTCTCATCACCATGGTACTTTTTGGCTCTCACCCAGTTTCAAAGTCAATTTTCTTCTTTCACTGGTCACCATGAGTTTGCTAGACTGCGCCCATGTTAGCATTAGTGAAGTATTACTGCTACCATGCTTTCTAGTCTTACCAAACCTTGCTGTGGATTTTCTTTTCTTTAACAGACTTGATATAGTTGGTATGGTTGAACTTCAAACAATTTACTAAGAACTATTTACAAAGGCTTCAGGGTAAGCACATGGTATCCAAGACACAGACTATTCTGCATCTTGCTCTCTTGGAGACTCTCGGTCATCTGATTACTGATATCATAGTTACATCATTAATATCATCATGGTCCCATTGACAGTTCCTCTAACACATTACTCTACAATAAAGAATTTACAGGCTTATAGTTGGAAAACATTTATTAATAAACCTACTATAACAATGTCAGCCTTGACTCCTTGAATATTAATATAATGAAGCCAATCCTCAGAAAATTTGATTCACTCCACATGATATAAACTACAACACTGGCATCTCCCAGCAGAGTGGAAATGGAAAATGTCCTGTCCATTAAAAGCAGGACAAATCTGACCCAGTCAATTACTGTCCCATCAGCCTACTCTTGATTGTCAGCAAAGTGATGGAAGGTGTTATTGACAGTGTTATAAAGCAGCACGTACACAGCAATAACCTGCCCATCAATGCTCAGTTTGGGTTCTGCAAATCCCCTTAGCTCCAGACCTTATTGGACCTTATTGGTCAAAAATATGGACAAAAGAGTTGAATTCCAGAAGTGGAGTGAGAGTCACTGGGCTGGATTCTCCATTTCAGCGGCTACGTGTGGCTCAAACGGAAAATTCGCAGGAGATTTACGATGCCAAAATTGGTGGTGAACCCTCACTGATTCCGGGACCAGTGAGGGGCTAGCAGCGCCGCCGGGTGAAACTTTCGGCTCCCACGCCAAAAACGGCCGGAGAAAGGCCGGGTCAAAAGCTTTTTCTGAGTTTCCATATTATTGATATCACGGAGCAGAGCGTACAAAACATGTTCCATTCTTACAAAATTCAGTTATTTTCGTAGCTGAGATCTGAACTCAGTGAACCTCCCCGCCATATTAAACCGATATCTTTGAACTATTATCGACGGGGTCGTATTAAATTGTTGCGCCACAAGTGTCACGAGCTGGTCGACTGTTCGCATATTCGATTTCATCGGGTACGTGAGCCTCTGGATCACCCCGAACATATGCAGTCCATAGACTGTCAACAGTATGACAATCTGGTATTCGTTGTCTGTGATATTGTTGGCCAGCAAGAAATAATGCATGCGTTCAGCATATTGGTTGCAGTCTTCAACACCATTGTCAAATGCATCTAACAATCTTATCAGAGGCATGGTGAATTAAAGAAATCCAAACGGGGGTCCAGAAAGCGGGGAGGTGGCTCAGTCGAGTAGGCCACAGCATTGACAGCAAACCAATTTACTCCTCATCGCACGTTTAATGAGGACACAGGGAGTCTACATCAAGTAAAGTAAGAACAATGTTTTATTTACACAAACAATTTATACACTATCCGATAGATCCCTACTGGGTGCCTCTCTTGTCGGTGCTTTACTATCTGATCTTATATGCATTGTTTAACTGAGATACATTACCCTGAGTAGGGGAGGTTGTACTCAGCAAGGAGCACGGGGAAGACAAGCATTCCCACCCTGTTGGTCCCCTACGGGATATTACAATTCCTTCACACTTCACACTGTTCCAGGAGGCAGCCACACAGTATGGGAGGTACTTCAGACTTAGTCTGTGGTCAGGGACAGGAGCGTGTGCTCTACTATGAACTCCTAACTCTCTCTCCCGACAAATGCACCCAGAAAATGTCCTCTGATGAATGCTACCCCCTGAAAATACAAAGTGCTTATTGGTGCATTCCTGGTTTTGTTCTTATATTATATTTTAAATATATTATTGGCTGGATTCTCCGATTTTGAGGCTATGTCCAGAGCCTGTGTCTAGTCTTACGGCCAAGTAGTCGCCCCCCCCCCCCCCCCCCCCCCGCACCGATGCTCCACCCAGTGGGGGGCTAGCAGCCGCACCATATTTACCTGCAGATACGAATGGAGAATTGCCGGGACCGTGGCCGTGCATGCAAATGGCGACGACCTGCAGCGGTCGCGCCATACAACATTATGCTGGCCGCGTGCGGACCCGGCCTGCCAGATAGTGCCCCCTATTAGCCCCCTCGCCATCCCCGGACCAACCCCACCATTGCCCCCCGGCCCACGCTGAAGCCCCCTGACCAGCGGAACGGCTCCCCCTTACTGTGGCGATGCTGGACACAGCCGGCAGCCACCACATGAGGTCCATGAAACCTTTGAGCATACGCAGTCCACGCATCGGGAAGTCGGACCATCGGGGCAGAGTATCGTGGGAGGGCCTTTGGTGATGTCCTGAGGCTGTCCCACTGGCATGTGGTGTACTTAGCGATGGTGCTGTTTTTGAGGGAGTAGAGCATCCGAAAAACAGCACTGTCCCCGATTTTGGCATCAAAACAGATTCTCCGGCCAACTGCCGAATGCAATTTTCGCATCGGCAATCGGAGAATTAAACCCTAAGTGTTGAAGCCTGCGCAGAATTCGTGGACTTTCGAGCATATCCCGCCCCATATTTTTTGTGTCAACATAATTAACATCTTCTACCCAAACATTTGTAACTCTTGATTATTGGGAAGAGTCTTCCTAGCTTCCCTGCAACAATTTGAGCCAATCAACTTCACAGCCCTGGCATCCCTCCTAACTGCTGATTATAACTTGTGTTCTTTTGACTGGAGGTCCTGGATGACTGGTACTCTGATCAGTTTTATGGCCAAAGCTTCAGCATTTTCTTAAAGCTCAATGCCAAATTTAAGACCGCTTCACAACATTTCCCAAAATTCACACATTATCCCTATAGTACATTCAAATTATAACTTTTTACTACTATGTTTATGTACAGTACAATTTGATAACTTAAACCTTATTAATTACATAAACATGCCAATGAGGTTAAGTCTTTGTGAAAAGGAAATCATGTTCAACCACTGTTCTTTGAAGTTGTGGATTAAGGTGAACCGGTGGATGTACTGCGCTTAGATTTACAGAAGGCATTTGATAAAGTGCCACATCAGAGATTATTGCAGTAAATAAAAGCTCATGGTGTAGGGGGTAACATATTGGCATGAATAGAAGATTGGTCAGCTAACAGGAAACAGTTGGCAATAAATGGGCCTTTTTCTGGTTGGCAGGATGTAATTGGTGGTGTGCCACAGGGATTGGTGCTGGGCCCTCAACTTCTTTGCTGATGACATAAAGATAAGTAGGAAAGTGATGAGAACATAAGGAGGCAAACGGGGGCATAGATAGATTAAGTGAATGGACAAAGATCTGATAAATAGAGTATAATGTGGGTAAATGTGAAAACGTCAATTTTGGCAGGAGGAATAAAAAAGAAACTTATTGTCTAAGTGGTGAAAGATTGCAGAGCTCTGAGATTCAGAGGAATCTGGGTGTCATAGTTCATGAATTATAAACACCTAGCATGCAGTTACAGAAAGTAATTAGAAAATCTATTAGAATGTTATAGTTTCTTGCAAGTATAGTTTCTTGATTCCAAAAGTAGGGAGGTTATGCTTCCGTTGTACAGGGCACTTGTGAGACCATATCAATAGTAGGGTGTACAGCATTGGTCTCCTTATTTAAGGAAAGATATAAATGCATTCAAAGCAGTTCAGAGAAGGCTTACTAGACTAATACAGGAGTGGGCGGGTTGTCTTCTGAGGAAAGGTTGGACAGATTAAGCTCGTATCCACTGGAGTTCAGAAGGCAAGGGGCAACTTAATTGAAAGCTTTAAGATCCTGAGGTGTCTTGACAGGGTGGACATGGAAGGACTTTTCCTTTTGTGGGAAAATCTAAAACTAGTGGTCGCTATTCAAAAATAAGGGGTCGCTCATTTAAGACAGAGAAATTATTTGTTTTAGAGGGTAGTGAATCTTTGGCGCTCTCTTTCTGAAAATATTGTGGAGGCAGAGTATTTGAATATTTTAAAGGCAAAGCGAGATGGATTCATGATAAGCCAGTGGGTGAAAGGTTACTGGGGGTAGGCAGGAATGTGGGGTTGAGGTTATAATCAGATCAGCCATGATATTATTGAATGGCAGAGCAGGTTTGAAGGGCTGAGTGGCCTCCTCCTGCTCCTAAATTGTATGTTCATAACTCCCCACCTCAAGGCTGAGAGAAATAATTCCCTCCCCCTTTTAATGCTCATTACAAACGTTTATCTTGAAGTTCATTTTTGTTTTTTTGAAGCCTCGGATCCTGAAGACTTCACATCATCTGAGAAAGACCAATAATTACTCGTTTGCAGTTTTAATCTGATTGACATAATACCATCTTGTCACTTTCCTATTTCCCAACATTATAAGATATACTGCTGTATTCAGCTTATTCACTCCACTTGTCATTTAACATGAAAGGCATTTTCTTTCTTACTGTAATTCATGACCACAAAATAAGTGTAGGCAAAGGCAGAGCTTGCTCATGCCAACAAATAACTACCTGATATGGGTTGTACTCACACGGAAGAGACCCCAAATCTATTGCAGGCCCAACTACTGCAGGCAAGGGGCAACTTAATTGAAAGCTTTAAGATCCTGAGGTGTCTTGACAGGGTGGACATGGAAGGACTTTTCCTTTTGTGGGAAAATTTAAAACTAGTGGTCACTATTCAAAAATAAGGGGTCGCTCATTTAAGACAGAAAAATTATGGGCGAAATTCTCCGACCCCCACGACGGGTGGGAGAATAGCGGGAGGGCCTTCCCGACATTTTTGCCGCCCTCCCGCTAATCTCCCCCCCCCCCCCCCGCCGAAGTCCCGACCCGAATCGCTGCCGCCGGTGTTTTACGGCCGGCAGCGATTCTCAGCTGTTGGATGGGCCGAAGTCCCAGCCCTTTCCGCCGTTTTTACGAACGGCAAACACACCTGGGGCGGGATTCTCCGACCCCACGCAGGGTCGGAGAATTGGCGGGAAGCGGCGTCATTTCCGCTCCCGCAGGTTTCGTAATTCTCCCGCCGGAAAAAAACCGGCGTTGTGCAAATCCCGTCGGCGGCCTGTGAAAACAGCTGGCGCCGGCGGGATTTCATTTTATTTGCACTGACCTGAAATCTCCGGCCCGGATGGGCCGAAGTCCCGCCGACGTGGCCACGGGTCACGTCGGCGCAAATCAGAGTTGATTTAAAACGGCGTCAACCATTGATGATGGTTGACGCCGTTCAGTGTCGGGGGTGGGTTGAGGCATTGGGGGGGGGGGGGGGGTGTGTGTTGCGGCCATCGGGGGGTTGCGGCCATCGGGGGAGTGGGTAGCGGCCATCGGGGGAGTGGGTAGCGGCCATCGGGGGAGTGGGTTGCAGCATCGGGGGAGTGGGTTGCGGCCATCGGGGGGGTGGGTTGCGGCCATCGGGGGGGTGGGTTGCGGCCATCGGGGGGGGGGGGTGGGTTGCGGCCATCGGGGGGGGGGGTTGCGGCATCGGGGGGGTTTGGGGGCAGCGGCGGGCAGAGGGGGGGGCGACGGTGCGTTAGCCCCGGGCATCCGTCGCCCCCCCTCTCTGCCCGCCGCTGCCCCCCCACCCCCCCCCCCAAATGCCGGAACACCCCCCCCTCCCCAAATGCCGGAACACACCACCCCCCCCCCCGCCCAAATGCCGGAACACACCACCCCCCCCCCCCCAAATCCCGGAACACACCACCCCCCCCCCCAAATGCCGGAACACACCACCCCCCCCCCAAATGCCGGAACACACCACCCCCCCCCCGCCCAAATGCCGGAACACACCACCCCCCCCCCCCAAATGCCGGAACACACCACCCCCCCCCCCCAAATGCCGGAACACCCCCCCCCCTCCCCAAATGCCGGAACACACCACCCCCCCCCCCCGCCCAAATGCCGGAACACACCACCCCCCCCCCCCAAATGCCGGAACACACCACCCCCCCCCCCCAAATGCCGGAACACACCACCCCCCCCCCAAATGCCGGAACACACCACCCCCCCCAAATGCCGGAACACACCACCGCCCCCCCCCAAATGCCGGAACACACCACCCCCCCGCCCCGCCCCGCACCCCCCCCAAATGCCGGAACACACCACCCCCCCCCCCCCCCCCAAAATGCCGGAACACACCACCACCCCCACAATGCCGGAACACACCACCACCACCACCCCCCCCCCCCCAATGCCGGAACACACCACCACCACCACCCCCCCCCCCCCAATGCCGGAACACACCACCACCCCCCCCCCAAATGCCGGAACACACCACCCCCCCCCCCAAATGCCGGAACACACCACCCCCCCCCCCCCAAATGCCGGAACACACCACCCCCCCCCCCAAATGCCGGAACACACCCCCCCCCCCCAAATGCCGGAACACACCACCCCCCCCCCAAATGCCGGAACACACCCCCCCCCCCAATGCCGGAACACACACCCCCCCCCCAAATGCCGGAACACCCCCCCCCCCCAAATGCCGGAACACACACCCCCCCCCCCCCAAATGCCGGAACACACACCCCCCCCCCCCAAATGCCGGAACACACCCCCCCCCCCCCCAAATGCCGGAACACACCCCCCCCCCCAAATGCCGGAACACACCACCCCCCAAATGCCGGAACACACCACCACCACCCCCCCAAATGCCGGAACACACCACCACCCCCCCAAAAGCCGGGTCTGTCTCTCTCCTCCTTATCCTCCAAAAGACGCCGGGTCTCACCACTTCCGCAGCTGGTGAAACTGACGCGTATCGCGTCAGTCAGCTGCTAGCCCCTCCGGGAACGGAGAATAGCGGCCTTAAAGAAGGCCCCGACGCCGGAGTCATTAACACCGATTTTTCTCGCAGGCAACCCGCGTTACGAAGGGCTACGGAGAATCCCGCCCCAGGTCTTGCCGTTCGTGAAAACGGCGTCACAAACTCGCTATTAATAACCATGGCACCGATTGGCACGGCAGTACCACGGCCGTGCCAAGGGTGCCATGGGCCCACGATCGGTGGGCACCGATCGCGGGCAGCAGGCCCGATGCCCGCGCACTACTTGTCCTTCCGCCGCCCCGCAGTATCCATTCGCGGGGCGGCTGAGGGGCAACCCGGCCCGCCCATGCGCGGGTTTCGCGCAAAAACGCGATGACGTCACCCGCGCATGCGCGGGTTGGAGTCTTCCAAACTGCGCATGCGCGGCTGACGTCATATGACGCGTCGTTAAGCCCGTCTTGCCGGAGCCTACGGCGTCGGGCTGCTAGCCCCGACCGGGGACCAGAATCGGTCCCCGGTCGGGAAGGGGCGCGCTGCCGTAAAACCCGCCCGGGTTTTACGCCAGCTTTACGATTTCTCCCGTTTTGGGAGAATCTCGCCCTATTTGTCTTAGAGGGTAGTGCATCTTCTACTTTTAAATGGCTGCAAGATACTATATAGACTCTCACTCTGGTAATGAATCTTCAGATATAGCTGCTATATTAGTTGCCTATGTGTATGATTACAATATATATATATAAATAATATATAAATATATAAACCTCTGCTTGATTAGAATCATCCTACCAAAGTGTTGTGTCTTTATCCATGTAGTACGGCGTTTTTCTCTCTTTTAAAACCTGCCAAGGAAAACAAAGACATGTGCCATGGAGGGAAGATCCATGATTAACCATCAATATAAACACCAGGAGCTCTTTCAATAGCAACTTGAAGAACTGGATACTGCTCGAAATCTATGAATGGTTCAGGATATTTGTGAGTATGGCCTTCATCCACCAACATTACTGGGAGAAGGGTAATACCAGGTGGAGTCACATCTATGCAGTAATTCGATTGTTCATCCACTTTGACTCTGTGTGGATACTAAATGTCTCTTGTCATGAGAATGTCACTTCACGAAATGGTAGTCTGCTGAAGTTACTGCAGTGATGTCAGAGTGTGGGTGGAGCTGAGCTCTGGCTCTGCTTTTTAGTTTCACTTTGAGAAAAGCTTGGGCGTGTCTGTGTTTTTTTGGTTGCGTTTCAGTGTTGGAGCTGCAGTCAGCCACAGAATGTGTAATGTTGTTCTCTCTGCCATGTAAAGACTATCTCTTGATCATTTAGTGAATTCAGAGTAATAACTGTTCTCAGTAGTGAATTTAAGCCTGATGTGCTTCTGTTAAAGGTTTTTTTCCAAGTTTTATGGATGTTCAAAGGAAAGTAAGGATTACTTAGTGTTGTAGTCTTTGCGGATTGTATTTGAATTAATGGTTGCTAAGATGTTCACTGTATGTTTTAAAAGGGTTAACTTGAGTTCATAGAATAAACATTGTTTTGCTTCAAAAAATACTTTTTGATTTCTGCTGTACCACACCTGTAGAGTGGGTTGTGTGCTCCCCATACCACAATCTATTGACAGTTGTGGATCAGGTGAACTCCATGATACACTTTGGGGTTCTCTAAACCCTGGCCCATAACAATCTTGGTTTTATCGATAAATTCAAAGGTGTATGTGGTGAATGGATTATGTCTTTCTGTAAGCCTGTGATACAGGTAAAATCGCATACTGTCCAAGGGATAGCTGACAAATGGAATTCACAAATCAAATAAGACATAGCTACCCTCTGTAGGATGTGAGCGGCATAAGCTACTGAATGCCCGTGGCCGACATAGTCTGTCTCAACACTGTTGTCTGAGTACATGTTGGGAGGATGTCTCATTTTGTGGGGAAATCTAAAGCTATTGGAAACAGATTGAAAATAAGAAGTTTCCAATTTGAGATGATACTTCTTCTCTGGCAATTGGAGGACAAATTTCCTTGGACCCTTAGATGGTTGCAGAATGTGTCTCTCTGACTAGAGATTATCTCCTTCCCACATCCGGCTGTGATTGTTCACAAAATCAAGCAGCTTCTTCTCTCTGCTGACCACATAGAACTGCTGTCTGATGGTGATATTCATTGGTTCACATGGAAGCCTGTAACCTGATCTCAAAAATTGCTTCTCATGCCCTCTTCCCCAACGTGAAACACGTTAGCTTTGTAGCTTTGTAGAAATGGTAATTAGCTATCCTTAACTTTTTTAGAACAGTACAGCACAGAACAGGCCCTTTGGCCCTCAATGTTGTGCCGAGCAATGATCACCCTACTTAAACCCACGTAACCCGTATACCCGTAACCCAACAATTAACCTTACACTACGGGCAATTTAGCATGGCCAATCCACCTAACCCGCACATCTTTGGACTGTGGGAGGAAACCGGAGCACCCGGAGGAAACCCACGCACACACGGGGAGGACATGCAGACTCCACACAGACAGTGACCCAGCCGGGAATCGAACCTGGGACCCTGGAGCTGTGAAGCATTGATGCTAACCACCATGCTACCGTGAGGCCCATTGCTACCGTGAGGCCCATGAGGCAACTTAATTGCCTTTTTATCTTAGAAGTAAATAGACAGATTTTAACATACTTGTTTGCACCCTGGTTATCTTCTGTATCTTTCTGGGGCTTTGGAAAACACTTGGTAAAACCAGAGACTGCTGCTATTGTCTTCAAGGGTAAATACCTTGCACCTTCTTCTTGTTGAAACAATTTAAGTCTTCCTTTGATCTCTAAAAATCACTGCTGACTCTGAGGCAACCTGAAAAGCAGGTCACATAAACCCCTTAATTTAGGCTAAGTTTAAAACCACAGTCCCCAAATTTAAGAATCTTAAAACCTCATAATTTTAACAGAAATCTCATTCACAGAGAGTAGTGGAGACTACTCATTGAATATATTAAAGGCTAAGTTATGCAGATTTTGATCGAACGGTGAGTTACATGTTATGGGGACAGGCAAGAAAGTGGGGTTAAGGCCGAAATTAGATCAGCCATCATCTTTTTGAAAAACAGAGCCAATTTGAAGGGTTAATGGCCCCCTCCTGTGCCTATTTCTATCATCTTATGATCTTAAGTGGACCTTTTGTTTTACTGGAATTAGTCCAAAACCGTTCTCTGTTCCCAATGGTCTGCTTCTTGCACCTTCTTGCCAGGAAAACAACCTTTTCCTTCTCCAGCCAGGCAACATCTATCCCTGAACTGACTTTCACAGGGAGGGTTACCATGGAGAATCCTCCCTCTAACCAAAGCTAAGTGAATCTTCCAGCCTTGTTTAAATCTTTAAAAACCTGATCCCTTCAATTTGAGCATGAGCTCCTACCTGCATTCTGTGTGGTGAATAATAAAGGCAGCATTTTCTCTGCTTCAGGTGCAGGTTTAGCTGCTCAATCTCTCTGTTCTCACTCTCAGATTCTTGAATACTCCATTCTCTCAGTGAGATAGAGGATGTCTTAGAAAAACTCTGTAATCTCTTACAGCAATAGCTTGCTATGGACTCTTCCCCTGTCAATGTTCATCTCTCTTGCAACATGAATAACTTGCACCTTGTATCCAAGTAGTAATGCTTAATAACTATCCTCTAGATCCCCCAAACTTCACTATTTCTTGGAATTAAATGGACAGTTTAAGATATAACTGCTTATAAAATCTGACATTCCTAACATCTCCATGTGAGACTTGGAGACTCCCCACAGTCATCATAGATGCTTTTGCCATTGTTTACAGGTGTGAACATCTTGCAGCTTCTTGCCAGTGGTGTATGGAGGAGCGGTATGGGGGCGATATGGGGGCGTGTATAGGGGTGGTGTATGGGTGGGGGTATATGACTGGGGGTGTATGGGTGGGGCCTTGGCAAATCGTGGGCTGCATTTTAGGGGGTGTGACAGCCGGGTTTAGGGGCAGGCTGCTCGAATCTTCTGCCCACCCCTCCCCCCCCCCCCAGAAGAAAAGTTGTCCAGAGGCTGATGCAACCAGAATAAGTATATCCCACAACTGTAACACGCCGGGAGGGGGGGGGGGGGGGGGGGGGGGGGGCAAATTAGCTGAGCATGGCGCTTCTACCCCTGAGTGGGAGAAGGTTACGCCTTTAGGAGCTGCCAGCATATCCAACAGCCCTGTCCAGTGCTCGGTATTGGGTGTTGCTGGAGGAAGGGGGCCAAGACAGACCATGGCTACCCCAGAAAGACAAGTCATGGGGTTCTGGGGCAGGGAAGTATCTGCTATTCCAGGGAGCGGGGAGGAAAGTAGAGGGTAATGTTTTATTGGGCAAGAGGAATGGAGGGAAGGAAGGGTGCTCATTGCACATTGGGCCCCCCTTTGGAATGAGGTTCCTTCTCATATTTTTCTTCTGGGCCCCCAATACAGACACCCCACACTCACAACCCCCCCATACACCACCTCCATACACGCCCCCATACACCACCTCCATACACCCCCCAGACACCACCCCCTTACACCCCCCCATACACCACCTCCATACAACTCCCCATATACCACCTCCATACATCCCCCAGACACCACCCCCTTACACCCCCCATACACCACCACCATACAACCCCCCATACACCACCTCCATACATCCCCCAGACACCACCCCCTTACACCCCCCCATACACCACCTCGATACAACTCCCCATATACCACCTCCATACATCCCCCAGACACCACCCCCTTACACCCCCCCATACACCACCACCATACAACCCCCCATACACCACCTCCATACATCCCCCAGACACCACCCACTTACACACACCTCCAGGCACCACCCCCCAATATATACACCAACCCCATACATGCACCTCCTCATACGCCACCCCTTACACCACCCCCCAATACATACACCCCCCATAAATACAGCCAACACCTACACACCCCCATACGCGCCCCCCACACACCACCTCCATACACCACTGCCCAATACATACACCCCCCAATACAACACACCCCACATACACCACCCCCCATACACCACCTCCAGACACCATACCCCCATACACACCCCCTCATACACCACCCCCATACACCCGCCCCAGACACCAACCCCCTTACATACACCCCATACATGCACCCTTAAAACCCCCCCATACACCCCCCATACACCACCCCCCATACACCATCCCCCATACACCACCCCCAATACATACACCCCATACATGCACCCCACACATACACCCCACATGGCCACACCCCCATACACCACCACCCCCATACACCACCACCCCCATAAACCACCTCCATACACCTCTCCCCAATACATACCCCATATATACATCCCCATATATACACCCCCCCATACATATACACCCCACATACATCTCCCCCATACATCTCCCCATACCCATATACCCCCCCACCATATGCACCCCCCATATGCACCTCCCATATACACCCCCCATATACACCCCCATATACACCCTCCGTATACACCCTCCATATACACCCCCTAAATACACCCTCCATATACACCCCCTATACATCCCCCATATAGACCCCCATATACACCCCCCATACATCCCCCATATACACCCCCTATACCTCCCCCATATACACCCCCTATACATCCCCCATATACACTCCCTATACACCCCCCGATATACAACCTCCATATACACCCCCCCTCATGTACACCCCTCAGAAACACCGCCCATACACCCCGCCCCATACACACACCCCCTGTACACACATCCCCGTTGCAACAACCAAATAATCCAAGCTTGTTCTTGGGGAGAATTCCGAACAGGTCACATGCCCCCCCTCCCCAATTCCTCTATTTTACCCTAAATTAAAGAGAGTCTCAAAACATAAACCTTGGGCTGGATTCTCCGCCATGCCGCATTCTGCCCCGACCCGCCGGTGGGATTCTCCGTTACGCCGGCTGGTCAATGGGGTTTCCCATTGTGGGGCAGCCCCATACCATCGTGAAACCCCAGGGCGCCGGCAAAATGGAGAATCCCACCGGCAGAGAATCCCGCCCCTTGTATTTGTAACAAGCTCGACATCATCCATTACAAAGCAGACCGCTTGATTGGCACCCCATCCATCACCAGCACAACGTAGCTGCAGTGAATACCATCTACACGGGTTCATCGAAAACATCGAGGGAAGTTGGTGGTGTAGTGGTATTGTCACTGGACTAGTAATCCAAGGCCCGGGCTCGAATCCCACCAAAGCAGATGATGACATTTGAATGCAATAAAAGTCCAGAAAATCTGGAAGTTCAATGATGACAATGTCGATTGTTGGAAAAAGCATCTGGTTCAATAATGCCCTTTAGTGAAGGAAATCTGCCATCCTTACCTGATCTGACCTCCATGTGACTCCAGATCCACAGCAATGTGGTTGAAACGTAAATGCCCTCTGAAATGGCCTACCAAGCCACTCAGTTAAAGGCCAGTTAAAGATGGGCAACGAATTCTGGCCCAGCCAGCGAATCCAAATCCACATAAAATAATTGAAACCTGCAACCTCGACTACCTAGTGAGCAAGGGGAAAGCAAGAGCATGGAAACATGACCAACGTAAACACCCCCAAGTTTCCCTCACAGACTATCCTGACTTGGAAATAAGTCACTGCTTCTTCATTGTCGAGGCAAAATCCTGGGACTCCTTTCTTAACAGAACTGTGCAAATGTCTTTACTGCACAAACTGCAGTGCTTCGAGAAGGCCGCCTCCTCCTTGAGGGTAATTAGGGATGGACAGTTTTGCTAGCAATGCCTACATCCCATGAATGAATAAAAAAATGATTACCAATTAGAATACTCACACACGTTTTCACTTAGCACAAAAATAAACCCAAAGGCGAACCCTGTGAATTTAAAAGTAAATGTACATCACAGAAAATATGGAGTGATTTCTCATGAGTAATTAAATCAAGAAATTGAAATGATAGCTATGAACCACAGAAGCTTTGCTCTTGCAATTTATCATATTTTCTGAAAAACCTAATTACATTACTATTAATTCCTGGCTATCCTTTAACATATTTTTCTATGCTCTACTATAGTAACAGACATTTGTGTGGTGCATATATCTTTTGTTTCAATATTATCGTCTCACTCTTTATGCCTTTCTCTGCTCAGAACAACATAATGATAAATATTTTAGAAGTATGAGCTATACACCATGTATTGAAAAATGGCAGACATTGAATTTTAGAGCAGTAATTCAATCTGTTGGTTCTGCTGATGTTCATATAAGTGGCTCAAGCTTCTTTCTGATGGCTTCTGCCGGTGATGTCATCTTAGCTGCTTGCCTGAATGCTTCACAACTCACTGCCAGCCATCTATTAATGTGTAGGAACATTCTGTAATTTCATTGTGAAAATGCAACATTGGAAACATAAAACGTATTTGTGTTTCTTTGGTCTGCAAAAATAATGTGAAATTTTCTGTAAATATTATAAAATGGGAATTCATACTGTTACTCACGACTCAGTGTTAACACTGACACCTTCTGAATTGCCTAGGTTAACAGATACATAAGCACATAATCTAAAATGATATATCATTGCCATAATTGAGACATTGCAATCCTTATGGAGCAGCCGGTTTTCTAATAAAGTGTTAAGTCGGAATCCATCTGTCCTTGCTGGTAGATGCTCAAGATCCCATGGCATGACCTGAAAGATTGCTGGGGAGTTGTCCGACTCAACATTAGTGTCTCAACCCACACCACCAGGACAAATTAATTTGTCATTTATTCCAGTTATTTGTGGGATCTTGCTGTGTGAAAATTGGCTGCCGTGTTTTCCTGTATTGAATCAGTGACCGCACTTCAGAAATACTGGCTGTGAAGCTCTTTGCGATGTCCTGAGGTTTTGAAAATCACTATAGTTCTTTACTAAATATAGAAAACTCTTGAAATACACAGCAAACCAGCCAACAGTTTATAGAGAAATATGCCATTTTGAATTTAACCCAAAATAGATCATGGAATCCCTTATTCCAGATCATGGAATCCCTACAGGGCAGAAGGACGCCATTCGGCCCATCAAGCCTGCACCGACCCTCTGAGAGAGCACCCGACCTAGGCCCACTCCCCCGCCCTATCACTACAACTCCGTAACCCCACCCAAACTGTACATCTGTGGACATTAAGGGGAAATTTAGATTGGTCAATCCGTCTAACCTGCACATCTTTGGACTGTGGGAGGAAACTGGAGCACCTGGGGGAAACCCACGCAGACACGGGGAGAACGTGCAAACTCCACACAGACAGTCACCTGAGGTCGGAATTGAACCTTGGTCTCTGGCGTTGTGCCACCATGCTGCCCCTAAATCTAAATTCCCCAGGTTCCATGTGGGATTTGAACTGATGCCTTCAGATCATTAATCCAGGTCTCTGAGGTACCAGTCTAGTCACATAATCACTAATCTGTTATTGCCGATAGCAAAGTCTAATTGGTTATGAGCTACCATTAATTGCCCCACTGTGTGACATGTTCTAAGGATTTAATTCAATACTTTAATGTTGCTGTGAAACAGTCGTAACAGGTCTAAATATGTATCGTGATCTGGTTGTGATGAATGTCGAAATTTTGAATATACTGTATTATTTGTATTTGGTATAGTAAAAGTTAAAAGCATGAGGTGGTGCATGTATGACTGCTGCAGTAGAGCTTTTAGAAATCCTGGTTTGCAAGATAGCTGAGCTCTTTGGAGCTAGAGGTGCAATTAAAGCATTGTAAAAGCTTGGGTTAATGAACTTTTATTTATATTAAGAAGATTCCCTGGGGAGTAGATAATTAGAGACATTGTGTTCAGCTTAATAAGATGATATAGTTAATGGGAGGTGTCTGGGCTGAAGCAGTCAGGTGTTAAGGTCTTTGGTGTTAGTTTTTGGCTAGAAGGTGAGCTGGGAGTATTTCTGAAGACAGGCAGAGGTTCTGCATTATTCTGACAGGTTGCCAGGTCTCTTTCTTTCAATCAGTCTCAAAAGGTCTCTCTTTTTCAACGTGGATAGTCCAAGACATTTCCTTACAGCAAGTATTCCTGAGTCTGCTAACGGGATTTAAAAGTGGATTGTGACTTGAGATGGCTTTGTTGTTTCAGTGGAATTAAAGATAGCAGCTAAGAGTTATTGTGTCACTGTATTGATTAGCATTGTTTAAGGGTGGGGCAGCACGGTGGTGCAGTGGTTAGCACTGCTACCTCACATCGTTGAGGTCCTACGTTCAATACTGGCCCCGGGTCACTGTCTGTGTGGAGTTTGCATATTCTCCCCGTGTTTGCGAGGGTTTCGTCCCCACAACCCAAAGATGTGCAAGGTAGGTGGATTGGCCATGCTAAATTGCCCCTTAATTGGAAAAATAAATTGGGTACTCTAAAATTTACTTCTAAAAAACATTGCTAAAGGGGCAATTGGAAGCTATTTTCTAGTGTGAAGTTAAAGATATTGTAATACTGTATTAGTAAGGAAGTTTGTTTTAATATACCGAATCCCTATTTTGTGTGAAATCTCTCCTGGAGTGAGGTATCCTTTCCTCACAGTCTTACAAAATTAAAATAAAATATTGGGGTTTCTGCCCAGCATCCTAGCCACTGCTTCGGGATCATAATAAGTTAAATAAAACAGGTAACAAAGTCTGGGTCACAAAAAGAAAAGCAACAATAAATCAACACTGTGGCATTTTAATGCAGGCATATGATTATCATTTTATTTCTGGGTTTGCAATTGAATGCATGGCGGCAGGAGTCAGGTCAGGTATCTCAAGTCAGGTATTTACAGGGCCTCTCCAAAGCCGGAGTTTGAAGTAGTTGGATAGCTTGGCTCAGAGGCTGCAATTGTAGAATTAGGGCACTTCAAAGGCACCATTAATAACACCTCCCTTGGAAAAAGGGGAAAGAATTTGTAGACTGTATAGTTGATTGCTGGGAAGTATGTTTCCCGGGGTGTTTATGTGCTGTAACCCTGTTTTGATACATGTTTGTAATAAAATATTTTTTTAAAAAATGCCTCCCTTGATGTACTGTTGGGACAGTGAGGAGGCAGAGAGAAAAATACTCTTCCCCAGGAACCAGAAGAAGAAATGCGCTGCTGTTGCAAGGGTGTGGCTGGAGGTGGCCCAGGAGGTCAACATATGGAACATTGTACTACACTCCTTGATTCAGGCCAGGAAGCGCTTTAATGATATAACCAGTTCAGGAAATGTGAGTATGGTTGCACATTCATCTACATCCTATTGTGCATATCGTCTTCCCCCTGCCTCACTCTGCTTTCTCAAGCTTACTCCAGGAAATCACTTCTCACATGCACTTACTTTGCAAGTGCATCCTTTCTCTTTCTACCCCATCATATGCCTTTCTATCCATCGTCCACTCCACTCATTCTTATACTTACATAATTTTAATCTTCTTCATGATAGTCTCCCTCATTAAACCATTGAGTGAACATGTGTAATCACAGTCACTTATTGCAGGAGAAGAGAACGTAGAAGATTTGGGAGAAAGAGAGACAACCAGATGTGGTCCAGCACAGGTCTTGCAGCCGACTACTGCAGTGGAGAGAGTGCTGGAGATGAATGGTATCTCAGTGTACCTGGTCACTGGAGATGAATGGTATCTCAGTGTACCTGGTCACTGGAGATGAATGGTATCTCAGTGTACTTGGTCACTGGAGATGAATGATATCTCAGTGTACCTGGTCACTGGAGATGAATGGTATCTCAGTGTACCTGGTCACTGGAGATGAATGGTATCTCAGTGTACCTGGTCACTGGAGATGAATGATATCTCAGTGTACCTGGTCACTGGAGATGAATGGTATCTCAGTGTACTTGGTCACTGGAGATGAATGATATCTCAGTGTACCTGGTCACTGGAGATGAATGGTATCTCAGTGTACTTGGTCACTGGAGATGAATGGTATCTCAGTGTACCTGGTCACTGGAGATGAATGGAATCTCAGTGTACCTGGTCACTGGAGATGAATGATATCTCAGTGTACCTGGTCACTGGAGATGAATGGTATCTCAGTGTACCCGGTCACTGGAGATGAATGGTATCTCAGTGTACCTGGTCACTGGAGATGAATGATATCTCAGTGTACCTGGTCATTGGAGATGAATGGTATCTCAGTGTACCTGGTCACTGGAGATGAATGGAATCTCAGTGTACTTGGTCACTGGAGATGAATGGTATCTCAGTGTACCTGGTCACTGGAGATGAATAGTGTCTCAGTGTACTTGGTCACTGGAGATGAATGGAATCTCAGTGTACCTGGTCACTGGAGATGAATGGAATCTCAGTGTACCTGGTCACTGGAGATGAATGATATCTCAGTGTACCTGGTCACTGGAGATGAATGGTATCTCAGTGTACTTGGTCACTGGAGATGAATGGAATCTCAGTGTACCTGGTCACTGGAGATGAATGGTATCTCAGTGTACCTGGTCACTGGAGATGAATAGTGTCTCAGTGTACCTGGTCACTGGAGATGAATGGTATCTCAGTGTACCTGGTCATTGGAGATGAATGGTATCTCAGTGTACCTGGCAATTGGAGATGAATGGAATCTCAGTGTACCTGGTCACTGGAGATGAATAGTGTCTCAGTGTACCTGGCGATTGGAGATGAATGGTATCTCAGTGTACCTGGCGATTGGAGATGAATGGTATCTCAGTGTACCTGGCGATTGGAGATGAATGGTATCTCAGTGTACCTGGCAATTGGAGATGAATGGAATCTCAGTGTACTTGGTCACTGGAGATGAATGGAATCTCAGTGTACCTGGCGATTGGAGATGAATGGTATCTCAGTGTACCTGGCGATTGGAGATGAATGGTATCTCAGTGTACCTGGTCACTGGAGGTGAATGGAATCTCAGTGTAACTGGTCACTGGAGATGAATGGTATCTCAGTGTACCTGGTCACTGGAGATGAATGGTATCTCAGTGTACCTGGTCACTGGAGATGAATGATATCTCAGTGTACCTGGCGATTGGAGATGAATGGAATCTCAGTGTACTTGGTCACTGGAGATGAATGGTATCTCAGTGTACCTGGTCACTGGAAATGAATGGTATCTCAGTGTACCTGGCGATTGGAGATGAATGGAATCTCAGTGTACTTGGTCACTGGAGATGAATGGTATCTCAGTGTACCTGGTCACTGGAGATGAATGGAATCTCAGTGTACCTGGTCACTGGAGATGAATGGTATCTCAGTGTACCTGGTCACTGGAGATGAATGGTATCTCAGTGTACCTGGTCATTGGAGATTAATGGTATCTCAGTGTACCTGGTCACTGGAGATGAATGGTATCTCAGTGTACCTGGTCATTGGAGATTAATGGTATCTCAGTGTACCTGGTCACTGGAGATGAGAACTTGCCTGGTGTCAGAATTAAATGTTATAAATCCATATGTCATACAACACTCCATGATGCTCCAAAGAAGGGTAATTTAGACATGAAACTCTGGGGGTGATTTTGAGTTTGGGTTAACCATCAGTGACAATGGCGCGTGGATGGAAAATTGGCAAGAATCAGAAAATAAGATTCTCTTTGATGACTTTGCCATTTCTAGGACACTCACTTGTGGTGAGAAAACCAACCTGGAAGGCCAGGAACTTCATTTTAATACATTATAATATCATTGGCGAGCCCTCCCTCCGGGACTTGCCCACTTGCTGAATATTCATCGGTCGCCAGTGTTCATCGGTGGCTGGCGCGATTTACAACAGCTGTATAAAAGTAAGAACCTGGTGACCTCACCTCAAAAGGAAATATCGGAGGTGAACGTCCAGGTCGCCATTACCACCCAGGGCCCCGGTCACAGAGGGGGCAGAGGAGAGGACATGAGGGTTCCAGATAGGCTCAACTCAGGACTGGGACCCCGGGGGGGGGGGGGTGGTCAGGGTTCAGTCTTGGCATCTCAGGGGGTGTGGTCATTCGCAGGCCTTAGTGTCCTTTCAGGGGCGAAATTCTCCGAACCCCAGCAGGGTTGGAGAATCGCCCGGGGCCGCCGAAAATCCCGCCCCCGCCGTGGCAGAAATTCTCCGCCACCCGGGAATTGGTGGGGGCGGAATACGCGCCGCACCGGGCGGCGAGCCCCCTGCGGCGATTCTCCGGCCCGCGATGGGCCGAAGTCCCGCCGCTGGGAGGCCACTCCCGCCGCCGAGGTTTGAACCACCTCTGGTGGCGGCGGGATCGGCGGCGCGAGTGGGCCCCTGGGGTCCTGGGGGGGGGGGGGGGGGGGGGGGGGCGCTGGGCGATCGGACCCCGGGGGGTGCCCCCACGGTGGCCAGGCCCGCGATCGGGGTCCACCGATCGGCGGACGGGCCAGTGCCATGGGGGCACTCTTTCCCTTCCGCTGCCTCGGCCTCCACCATGGCAGACGCAGAAGAGAATCCCCCAGCGCGCATGCGCCGGTGGTGACGTCAGTGGCAGCTGCCGCTGACGTCACCACCGGTGCATGCGCGAACTGGCGTAGGCCTTTCGGCCAGCCCGGGCGCCGGCCGTCCAAGGCCGCTGGTGCCGGTTTTGGCGCCAGTCGGCGTGGTGCCAACCGCTCCGGCGCGGGCCTTGCCCCTCAATGTGAGGGCTTGGCCCCCAAATGTGCGGAGAATTCCGCACCTTTGGGGAGGCCCAACACCGGAGTGGTTGGCGCCACTCCGCTACGCCGGGACCCCCCCGCCCCGCCGTGTAGGGGAGAATCCCGTCCCAGGTCTGTGAGCCCCTAGGTGTAAGGGTAGCTGGTATGCAGGCAGTGTTCTCCTTGTTGGGCTTTTGGAGATATAATCGCTGAGAGTTTACCCTTCCAGAGTGGTGGTTGGAAAGTTGGTGGGAGCAGGTGAATCCACAGGGTGAGCACTGGGGGTGACTGTGAGGTTCATGGGTGGGGTCCTATGAGAGGCCAGCTTTCATGGGCAGAGTGGGGGACCCTGAGAAGGGGTGTTTTACAGCCTCATGAGGCCTGAAGACCTTTATACGGTGGGGAAGATGACTGCAATGAGAATAACCCCCACACTCAGGCAGCACTGTGAACCCAGAGGGGTATGACCTGTATGGAAATTCAAGGCCACTAGTTATGGAGGCCAGGCTGTCAGAGATTAGTGTATGGGTGGTTGACTGTTCCAGTGGGAACACTTGTTTAATCTGCAGTCTATGTGAGCTGGGGGAATGAGGGACAACTCACAGCGCTAAGTGGCCAATGCCATCCATGACCTTAAAACAGTCATGCTCTGACCTGACGGCACACGCGGTCTTGGGAGACACAGGTGTGCAGTGGACTTTTGTCTGAGCGTACCCCTGCTCGGGCGGAATTTCAGATTAGCCCTAGGCCTGTGAAATGCCCTCCATGCCCTTTGGCATTACACAAAGGGATTTCCTGTGTGGGCTGCTGCTGTACACTCTTCACTTCCTTGCCCTTGCCCATTGGCTGGACATGACTTGGCGTGCCTTGTTGCCGTCCAGTGGTGGAGGTCCCCACTGGAGGTCCCTCTATGGTGTAGTCCTCATCCTTAACATTGGTCCCCAATGGGGTGGAGGGTGTTGCATGCAATAGTTCCATACACCAGTAGGTTGCACCGATTCACGGACTCCCAGGGTACCTGCTCTTTATGCGGTCTTGTGGAGTCCGTGGACCAAGTTTATACAGTGTGTACAAGACAGCACTCTCTGTTTCGTTCCATAAAAAAGTTGTTGAAGTTTTTTTTGCACTTCAGCCCCTCAAAGCTCCTAATCTACGGGCGCCCAGTGCGGAGGGGTGCAGTATGGGAGGACGTCCTCCTTGTGAACCTGCTCTTGGGCATGGCAAAGCTTGCCATCAACAAGTCCAGGCAGCGGGGGGTGTCCTACCTGACTGCCTGCCCCTCTTTGGTAAGGGCTCCCTCCGAAAATCTTGGTGCTGTCTTCCTGGCAGCCATCCCCCGACTGGACTTGGGATAAATTCATTGGGTGCAGGGGAGACGTTTAGCAGCAGTGCCCCCTGATTGCAGAGAATAAGTTTTCCAGAACAAGCAAATCGGAAGCAAGTCGCCATGACTCAGCGTCAATCATGTGGGAAGAAAATGGTTAAAGCAGCTGAATAATCAGTGAGTTTTCCCACCAACGCCGGATTCCAGTGGGATCCCAGTGGGATTCTTACTGGTTTTCTCACCGGAAACCGACACCTTGAAAAATATGGTAAGGTTCCTGTTAACTCTGTTTCTCTCCACAGATGCTGTCAGACCTACTGTGTTCATCCAGCATTTTCTGTTTTTACTCCATCATGTTAATTTGATTTCTGCAGACAATGAAATATGGTCTTCATAATGATAAGATACATCATTGTTATCTTTTTCTTCACCAGGAGTTCCATGTGTGCAGCAGGAATCCATGGAACATTTGATCGATGAATCCTTAGAGAGCAGAATTGTTAAGGCGCACCCTCACAGAACCCATACCTACCATACATCAGCTCAGATACTTAGCCTTCAGTGGGTCCACTTAGGATTGGGACTCACAATTCACAAGTAAGCAAGATGGTGGTGGAAGGGATGGCTATGGAATGTCAGGTCAGAGGGAAGAGACCTCTCCAAGCTGTGCTCCAGAGGCCATTGAGGAAAAGGATAATTATTGAAAATCTGTCATGTACAACAGCCTTTCCAGCTACACTGTTGATGATTGCAGAAAGAATGGAGAGTCCACCTCAGGCATCAATGCGTTGATGTCGCAAAGCATTGTGAGGCTGTCTTCTTCCTTGGGTAGAGTGGTTAACTCTGTGGAACATCAATTGTGTCAATTAAATGAGTTTCTGTCGGCCGTGACTACAGCAATACAGTCTTTGCATGCCAACAAATCTAGCACATTAATTAGGTTGACGATCTTGGGTATACAGTGCATAACTAATCTGCACCAAGCTACTCTCCAGCAGAGTGGTAAGAGTGAAGTGCAGCTGGACCTTGAGAGGATGATGGCAAAATGGGACATGAAAATGGGGACTCAGAATGTTCCCAGCTCTCACTCTTTGCTCCTCTATGTTCCCCTTAGCCAACAACAAGTCTTCTGTGCCAGTGTCTGAGTCTGCCCCTGCAGAGATACAAACTAGGAATAGTTTTGATGAGGCTTCCATGGACTCCAAGTTCCATAGCTCATCATCCAAGAATCTAAGCAATTAGAACAAGGGATCTGAGCAGAGTGCCTCTACCTCTGCTGAAGCCACATTCGTTCCTATTTCTGTAGTCTCCTCCAGTCCCACAACTGCCCGATTTATCTGTGTCCACCTAATTCTGGCTCTTTCAGCTCACTGATTTGAATTGCTCCACCACTGATGACCATGCCTACAGCTGTCTAGGCCCTAATCTCTGTAATTTGTTCCCTAAATCTCTTCTTTATCTCTCTTCCCTCCATTAAGGTGCTCCTTAAAACATATCACTTTGGGCGAGCTTTTGACGATCTACTCTAATGGGTCACAGCTTTCTGCTGCTCTGCGTCAATCTTACCTTATAATGCTCATGTGAAGCACCTAGGGAAGTTTTGTTACATCAATGTGTTATATAAACACAAACTGTTGTTGTTAAGAAAACTTATCCAAGTTAAAAATCAGATGTCGACAAATTGGAACTGACTTCCAGGCACAAATGTATTTTAAGCCACTTTTATTTTAATAAACATTTTGTTGAGGTATTTTTGGAATTGTAACATGATGTGACCATCAATTCACTAGAGACACGATTGGAAGTAAACTGTGGTTTTAATAGTCTTACAACTAAGCCAGCCTGCGACCAGAGGAACTGAGAGCAGCTTACGGCTGCAGTACTTTATACTATCGGTTAGTGGGAGGAGCCATGGGCGAAGCCAAGGGTGGAGCCCAGTACAAACTCCTAATCTCCCCCTATGGGCACAGCCGCGCAACTGCTCACATACAGAGCCCACAAGGACACAATACAATGCAAGGCAATACAGTGTGAATTACGATGCATATAATTCACCACATTCACTCCCTGTAAAAAAAATCAAGTCCGACGGTGGTGGCGGGTCTACAAATTGAGCCGGTCCGGTGGCTGAGTCGTCCTTTGGATCGGTGGAGGACCGGGGTTGCAGCCTCTTCGGGTGGCTGGGTGGTGGCGGTCGGTGAGGGTACGATGGTGGACTCTGGGGGTGATTCGGTCCGAGCTTCATACCTGACCGTGCGACGGGCGACAGGGGGCGCAGGAAACCTATAGCCCCGGGGGCGCGGAGCATGGGCAGGGAACCTATAGGTGCGGGGGCGCAGGGCGAGGGGGGTTGGGTGGGGTGTAGTGTGAGGGGTACCTCGGCGGTAGTGGTGGTGGAATCCCGAGGTCCCGGGAGGTCCATGAGGGAAACGGTGTCCTGACGGCTGCGCGGTATTCAATGAAAGCATATTGGGGATTCGAATGGAGTGGTAGCACTCTCTCTCCTAGCGGATCTGTCTTGTGTGCCCGGACGTGCTTCTGAAGCAGAACCGGGCCCAGTGTCCTCAGCCAGGATGGGAGCAAAACCCCCGTGGTAATGCCCCTAGAGAAAACAAATAGTCATTTGTGAGGGGTCTGATTGGTGGCAGAGCATAGGAGGGACCAAATAGCATGGAGCGTGTCGGGGAGGACCTCCTGCCAGTGGGAGGTCGGGAGATTCCTGGACCGGAGGGTCAGTAGGACAGTCTTTCAGACCGTCGATTTCTCCCTCTCCACCTGTCTGTTCCCCCTGGGGTTATAGCTGGTAGTCCTGCTCGAGGCGATGCCCTTGTCGAGCAGGTACTGACGCTGTGTACGTAGCTGGGGAAACCGAACAGGGTGAAGATACTATGCAGGGCTCTGATGACTGTGTGGGAGGTCATATTGGGGCACGGGATGGCAAACAGGAAGCGGGAGAACTCATCGATGACGTTCAGAAAGTACACATTTCGATTGGTCGAGGGGAGTGGCCCTTTGAAATCGATGCTCAGGCGTTCAAAGGGCCGGGAGGCCTTTACCAGGTGGGTCTTGTCTGGTCTATAGAAGTGCGGTTTGCACTCCGCGCAGATCGGGAAATCCCTGGTGATGGCTTTTACCTCCTCAGTGGAGAAAGGCAGATTTCGGGCTTTGACGTAGTGGGCGAGCCGGGTGACCCCCGGGTGGCAGAGGTCATTGTGGATAGCTTTCAGGCGGTCGTCTTGCGCGCTGGTGCACGTGCCGCGGGACAGGGCATCTGGGGGCTCGTTGAGCTTCCCCGGTTGATACATAATATCGTAATTGTAGGTGGAGAGTTCGATCCTCCACCGCAGGATTTTATCATTTTTAATTTTGCCCCTTTGCGAGTTGTCAAACATGAAGGCGACCGATCTTTGGTTGGTGATGAGGTAGTGCCTCCAGTGTCGTATGGCTTCCACGATGGCTTGGGTTTCTTTTTCGATCGAGGAGTGTCGAAGTTCCGAAGCGGAGAGGGGTCGGGAGAAGAAGGCGACTGGTCTCCCTGCCTGGTTCAGAGTGGCTGCGAGAGCGACCACTGAGGCGTCGCTCTCCACCTGGAAGGGGACGGATTCATCCACCGCCTGCATGGCCGCTTTGGCGATGTCCTCCTTGATGCAGTTGAAGGCCTGGCGGGCCTCAGCTGACAGAGAAAAGAGTGTGGCCTTAAATAGTGGGCGGGCTTTGTCCGCATACTGAGGGACCCACTGGGCATAATAAGAGAAAAATCCCAGTCACCTCTTGAGGGCCCTGGGACAATGATAGAGGGAGTTGTAAGAGGGGGCGCATACAGTCCGGGTCAGGGCCCAGGACTCCGTTTTCCACGACATAGCCAAGGATGGCTAGCCTGGTCGTGCGGAAAACGTATTTCTCCGTGTTCTAAGTGAGATTAAGTTTCTGGGCACTTTGGATAAATCGGTGGAGGTTGGCGTTGTGGTCCTGCTGATCCTGGCCGCAGATGGTGACGTTATCAAGTACGGAAACGTGGCCCGCAGCCCGTACTGGTCCACCATTCGGTCCATTGCTCGTTGGAACACTGAGACCCCATTCGTGACGCCAAAGGGGACCCGGAGGAAATGGAAGAGGCAGCCATCTGCCTCGAACGCCGTGTAGTGGCGGTCCTCCGGGCGGATTGGGAGCTGGTGGTATGCAGACTTTTCAGATCCACCGTGGAGAATATGCGGTACTGGGCGATCTGATTAACCATGTCTGTAATCCTGGGGAGGGGGTACGCATCAAAGAGTGTGAACCGGTTAATGGTTTGGCTATAGTCCACTACCATTCGGATTTTTCCCCGGTCTTGACGGCCACCACCTCAGCTCCCCAGGGGTTTTACTGGCCTCTATGACTCCCTCATGTAGGAGCCTCGGTTCTAATAAACACCCTGTCCTGCAGGCTATACCGCCTGCTGCGAGTGGCTACGGGTTTGCAGTTCGGAGTGAGGTTAGCAAAGAGTGGAGGGGGGGGCGATTTTTAGTGTCGCTAGACTGCAGATCGTGAGTGGAGGTAGGGGTCCTACCCGAAGCTGAGTGTGAGGCTCTTGAGATTACATTGGAAGTCGAGTCCAAGTAAGAGTGGGGTGCAGAGTTCGGGAGTACGTACAGCTGGAAATTAGAGTAGCTGGCGCCCTGAATCGTTAGGGTCGCGACGGTGCGCCCTTGTATGTGGACAGAGTGTGAGCCCAGGTGAGGGAGATAGTTTGCCGTGCAGGGAAAATAGGGAGCAGTTCAGGGTGTATGAAGCTCTCGGTGCTCCCGGACTCGAAGAGGCACGGTGTCCTGTACCCGTTGATTTTAACGGTCATAATCGAGTTCTGGAGGTGTTTCGGACGCGACTGGTCCAACGTGACTCGCTGAGTTGCGGGTAGTCGGCGGCTCGATCAACTGTGCTGGAGTGGCCCCGTGATGACTGTCCGCTGAGGGCGTAGTCGTCGAGATGAGGTTCAGAGGCTGGAGAGGATGGAGCCCAATATGGCCGCCCCGTGGATTGCACGTGGCGGGCGGTGAGGAAGATGCCGTCCAAGACGGCGGCCCCCATGAGCCGCACATGGCCAGCCGCGTGGAGGAGGTTTCCAAGATGGCGGCCCCCATGAGTTGCAAATGTCGGTGGGGGCGGAGTCGGCAGACATGCTGCAGCATTACGGGCCTGCGGGCCTGTGAGTTTGGGAGGCGAGTGCTCTGGACTGCGGGGAGTTTGGAGTTTTTTACTTTGCTAGGCATACTTTGTCATAGTGTCCTTTGCGGCCGCAGCTGCTGCAGGTCGCGTTGCAGGCCGGGCATGCTGCCGTGGTGTGTTGGGGCTGTCCACAAAAATGGCACACTGGGGCTGCATAGTGGGTGGGTGGCCACGCAGCGCAGGCCTGGGGCAGTCGCTGGTCGGGGGCCCATGACGGGGTTGCTTGGTCCATGGGGAACGAGTTCAGACTGCGGAACAAGACCTCCATAGTTGTAACTAACTCACAGTGTCCTCCAAGTTCTGGGTCCCTTTCTCAAGCAGTCGCTGGCGCACATAGTTGGACCTGAGCCCTGCAACGGATACATCACGGACAGCGAGTTCCATATGCTGGGCGGCTGTTACAGCCTGAAAATTGCAGTCCCGAGCAAGGGCTTTTAAATCGCGCAGAAAGTCTTCCAGCGACTCCGCGGGGCGCTGGCGGCAGGTCGTGAAAATGTGCCGCACGTAGACCTCGTTGATGGGCCGCACGTACATTCGGTCGAGCATGGCCAGTGCCTCAGTCTATGAGGTGGCACAATTAAGTTGCGTAGAGATACAATGGCTCACCCTTGCGTGCAGTAGGCTGAGTATCTGCTCCTCTGTAGTCTCGGATGTGCTTGATTCAGCCAGGTAGGCCTTGAAACATCGGGGCCAGTGTAGAAAGATTTCCTTTGCCTCTACAGCCTGCGGGTCGAGTTCGAGTCGGTCAGGTTTGAGGGCTGATTCCATAGTAGTTTTCTTCAAGTTTTCTAAGACTATTAAATTGATGTGACCGGCAATTCACTAGACACACGATTGGAAGTAAACTGTGGTTTTAATAGTCTTACAACTAAGCCAGCCTGTGACCAGAGGAACTGAGAGCAGGGCTTATGGCTGCAGTACTTTATACTTCCGGTTAGTGAGAGGAGCCATGGGCGGAGCCATGGGCGGAGCCAAGGGTGGAGCCCAGTACAAACTCCTCATCTCCCCCAATGGGCAGAGCCGCGCAACGGCTTACATACAGAGCCCACAAGGACACAAGACAACGCAAGGCAATACAGTGTGAATTACGATGCATATGATTCACCACATAACAACAACACAATAAACAACGTACATGAAACTATAAACATAGTGCATAAGCCGTCTCCCTCCCTTACAGGTCCCACCTTTATTAACCCCCTAACGGCTAAACTAACGCCCTTCCCTTCTGCTGACGATTAATTTTCCACGAAGAAGTCAAAGAACGGTTGCCACCTCCGGGCGAACCCTAACAGTGACCCTCTCAAGGCGAACTTGATTTTCTCCAAACAGAGAAAGCTAGCCATGTCCGATAGCCAGGTCTCCGACTTCGGGGGCTTTGAGTCCCTCCAAGCTAATAATATCTGTCTCCGGGCTACCAGGGAAGCAAAGGCCAGAACGTCTGCCTCTTTCTCCTCCTGGATTTGCAGTTCTTCCGACACCTTGAAAATCACCACCTCTGAACTCAATGCCACCCTTGTTTTTAACACCCTGGACATGACATCTGCAAACCCCTGCCAAAATTCCCTAAGCTTTGGGCATGCCCAGAACATGTAGACATGGTTCGCACATTTTGCACACTTGTCCTCCACCCCAAAAAATCTGCTCATTCATGCCACTGTCATGTGAGCCCGATGAATGACCTTGAATTGTATCAGGCTGAGCCTGGCA
Organism: Scyliorhinus canicula; assembly: GCF_902713615.1. Classification (NCBI taxonomy): domain Eukaryota; kingdom Metazoa; phylum Chordata; class Chondrichthyes; order Carcharhiniformes; family Scyliorhinidae; genus Scyliorhinus; species Scyliorhinus canicula. Next base: position 193,488,973 of record NC_052148.1, read on the forward strand.
TATGTTGCGGATGGGTTGACTCTACTCAACGCGGCCACCCATAGACCATCCTCTATCTCTCCTCCCAGCTCCTCCTCCCACTTGCGCTTCTGCTCCTCGATCTGCATCTCCTCTGACCCCATAAGTTCCTTGTAAATGTCCGAGACACTCCCTTCTCCTACCCACCTTCTGGAAACTACCCTGTCTTGAATCCCCCTTAGCAGTAGGAGCAGGAAGGTTGACACCTGTTTACGTAGGAAGTCCAGTTCTGCAGATACCTAAATTAGTTTCCCCTCGCCAACCCAAACATCTCCTCCAGCATCCTCATACTCGGCAAGCTCCCCTCTATAAACATATCCCCCATCCTCTTAATCCCTGCTCTCTGCCATCTCCGGAACCCCTCATCCATCCTTCCCGGGGCAAATCGGTGATTATTACAGATTGGAGACCAGACAGATGCTCCCTCCACTCCCACGTGCTTCCTCCATTGCCCCCAGACTCTCGGGGCCGCCACACCACGGGGCTGGTGGAGTAGCGTGCCGGCGGGAACGGCAGAGGCGCAGTTACCAACGCCCCCAGACTGGTGCTCTTGCACGAAACCGCCTCCATACGCTCCGATGCCGACCCCTCCCCCATCACACACTTCCTGATCATGGCTATATCCACTGCCCAGTAATAGTTACTAAAATTTGGCAGCACCAGCCCGCCCTCTCCCCGACTCTGCTCAAGCATTACCTTCCTTACTCACTGGGTCTTGCCCATCCAAACGAAGGCAGTGATCACTTTCTTGACCCGTTGAAAAAAGGACCGTGGAATAAAGATGGGGAGACACTGAAACATGAACAGGAATCTCGGGAGGACCGCCATCTTCACCGTCTGCACCGTCCCAGCTAATGACAACGGAAGCACGTCCCATCTCCAAAAATCGTCCTTCATTTGGTCTACTAGCCGGGCCAGATTTAATTTATGCAGCCGTTCCCATTCCCGCGCCACTTGGATGCCTAGGTACCTAAAGCTTCCCCCTACTAATCTAAACGGCAGCTCTCCCAGTCGCCTCTCCTGTCCCCTCGCCTGGACCGCAAACATCTCACTTTTCCCCATATTTAGCTTATAGCCGAAAACCAGCTATAAGTTGGTTATAGCCAAAATCCCCGAGAATCCTTATGATTTCTTCCATCCCCTCTAATGGGTCTGGTACATACAGAAGCAGGTCGTCTGCATAGAGCGAGATTCTGTGCTCCAACTCCCCCCCCGGACCATCCCCTTCCAGCCCCTCGAGCTCTCAGAGCAATTGTCAACGGCTCTATAGCCAGCGCAAACAACAGTGGGGAGAGGGGGCATCACTGTCTCGTCCCCCGGTGCAGTCTAAAAGAGTCCGATGTTGTTCTATTCATCCGTACACTTCCCACAGGAGCCTGATGCAGCAACCTGACCCAGTCAATAAAGCCCCGTCCAAATCAAAACCGTCCTAGTATCTCCCACAGATAATCCCATTCTACCTGATCAAAAGTCTTTTCCATTGCGGTCACTACCTCCACCTCCCTACCTTTGGGGGGAATCATGATCACATTTAACAACCTTCTTACATTGGCCACCAACTGCCTACCCTTAACAAACCCCGTCTGGTCCTCCCCAATAATGTCCGGAACACAATCCGCAATCCTGGAGGACAAAATTTTGGCCAGCAGTTTGGCGTCCACATTCTACAGGGATATCGGCCTGTAGGACCCACACAGCTCTGGGTTCTTGTCCAGCTTCAGAATCAGCGAAATCGTGACTTGTGACATCGTCGGGGGCAGCACCCCTCTTTCCCTTGCCTCATTGAACATCCTCAACACCGGCCCCAATATCCCAGAGAACTTTTTATAAAACCCCATTAGGTACCTGTCCAGCCCCGGGGCTTTACCCGCCTGCATGGCCTTCAGACCCTCAACTATCTCTTCCAACTCGATCGGGGCCCCCAGCCCTTCTACCAGCTCCCCGTCTACATTTAGGAAATTCAGCCCCCACAAGAGGGGCTGGTTTAGCTCACTCAGCTAAATCGCTGGCTTTTAAAGCAGACCAAGCAGGCCAGCAGCACGGTTCGATTCCCGTACCAGCCTCCCCGGACAGGCGCCGGAATGTGGCGACTAGGGGCTTTTCACAGTAACTTCATTGAAGCCTACTCGTGACAATAAGCGATTTTCATTTTCATTTCATTCAAGTGCCTCATCCCCTCCGGCCCCGCAGGGGGTTACGACCTATACAGCCTGCTGTAGAAATTCCTAAACGCCTTATTCACCCCAGAATCTCCAACCAGGTTGCCATCTCCGTCATTTACTTTCCCTATCTCCCTGACTGCCTCCCTCTTTCTAAGCTGCTGTGCAAGCATTCTGCTGGCCTTCTCTCCATGCTCATAAATCGTCCCCCTTGCCTTTCTCAGCTGCGCCACTGCCCTCCCTGTGGTTAACAAGCCAAACTCCGTCTGTAGCCTCCGTCGTTCCCTTAAAAGCCCTGCCTCTGGAGTCTCCGCATACCCCCTATTGATCTGTAGTATCTCCTTAACCAGCCAGTCCATCTCTGCCCTGTCCACCTTCTCCCTATGGGCCGTATCGAGATCAGCTCCCCCCCTGACCACCGCCTTCAGTGCTTCCCAGACCACCGCTGCTGAAATTTCTCCCGTGTCGTTGACCTGCAGGTAGCTCTGAATACATTTCCTCAGCCGCTCGCACACCCCTTCGTCAGCTAAAAGTCCCACATCTAACCTCCAGTGCGGGCGCTGGTTAACTAACTGGTTAACCAGCTGGTTAAGCGGTCTTTACTAACCTGCAGGTCAACCCAGTATGGAACATGGTCTGAGATTGTGATCGCTGAGTACCCCGTGTCCACCATCCCTACCAGTAAGGCCCTGCTCAAAATGAAGAAATCGATCTGGGAGTACACTTTATGCACGTGGGAGTAGAAGGAGAACTCCTTCACCCTCGGCTGCCCAAATCTCCATGGATCCCCCCCCCCCCCCCCCCCCCCCACCCCACCCCCCCACCCCCCAACCCATCTGCTCCATGAACCCTTTTAGTTCCTTTGCCATTGCTGGCACCCTGCCCGTTTTCGAGCTTGACCGGTCCAAGCCAGGGTCCATAACTGTGTTGAAGTCCCCTCCCATGACCAACCTGTGCGAGTCCAGGTCCGGTATCTTTCCCAGGATCCTCATAATAAACTCCACATCGTCCCAATTTGGCGCATACACATTTACGAATACCACCTGCATCCCCTCCAGTTTCCCACTGACCATAATGTACCGACCTCCCATACCCGAGACTACTCTACCCGCCTCAAACACCACCCGCTTATTGATCAGGATCGCGACCCCTCTAGTCTCTGAATCCAGTCCCAAGTGAAAGACCTGACTGACCCAGCCTTTCCTCAATCTAATCTGGTCAGCTACTCTAAGGTGCATCTCCTGCAACATTACCACGTCCGCCTTCAGTCCCTTAAGATGCGAGAACAAACGTGCCCTATTGACTGGCCCATTTAAGCCTCGAAAATTCCAGGTGATCAGCCTAGTTGGGGGGCTCATTGTCCACCCCCCCTTCGCCGATCAGCCGTCCCCTTTTTTGGGCCCGCCTCCAGCCCATGCTCCGCGCCTCCACTGGCCCGCCCCCAGGCAGCCTCCGCCCCCAACTCTCTCTCTGTCCCTGTCCCAAGTTCCTCCCTCATCAGCAAAACATTTCCCACCCCCCAGTAACAACACTTTGTATCCCAACCCCTTTAATAAACCAAACATATGCACACCCCCCACTGCACTTCTGTCAGCTAGCCCACCCAGCTAGCCTGGTGGCCCCCATCCCTGGTGCCGGATAGTCTCCCACCTATTGTTCCCTCCCCACCCTCCCCCCCACTCATACAAACATACCCCAACATCAAACAATCCCCACACAATTGCCTGACAGAAAAACATCAAAATCTAAACAAGCACACACACAAAAAAAACATGAACGTTGCAGCAAAGTTCAAAAGTTCTCAGTCCACCACCAGTTCTTTACTTTTCACGAAGCCCAGCGCGTCCTCAGGCGACTCAAAATAAAAGTGCTGTTCCTCGTATGTGACCCAGAGATGGGCCGGATACAACAGGCCAAACTTTTTCTTAAAAGGATCAACCTAATCTGGTTGAAGCCTGCTCTTCTCCTGGCCACCTCCACACTCAGGTCTTGGTGGACCCGCAGGATACTATTGTCCCACTTACAGCTCTGTGTCTGCTTGGCCCACTGTGGAATGTACTCATTATCCAGGTACCTGTGGAATCTCACCACCATTGCCCTCGGGGGGTCTCCCATTCGCAGCTTCCTCGCGAGTGCTCTGTGAGCCGTGTCCACCTCCAAGGGCCGGGCGAATGCTCCATCCCCCAGCAACTTCTCAAACATATCTGCGATGCCTGCCCTAGCGTCCGCTCCTTCGGACACACTCCGGGAACCCAACGATTCTCAAATTCTGCCGGCGGAACCTATTCTCTAGGTCCTCCACCTTCTGTTCCTCCTGCTCAGCCAGCACCTTCTCTACCTTCTGGATCACCCGATCTTGGCCATCCAATCTAAGCTCCAGCCGCTCAATTGACTCTTTTATCGGGTCCAAGCAGTCCCGTTTTCTGCTCAGCAAAGCCTTCCTGAATAACTTGCATCAGCTGCTCCGTTGACCGCTGGGGTCGACAACCAGAGGTCTGGTCCTCCGCCATGCTGTCTCCTGCTGCAGCTTCAGCCCAAGCCTTCCCTGGCTTTCTGTTTCTGCCTTTATGCAGTTCTAATCCTTCTCTCCATGCACCAATGTGGGAATTCAGTAAACAATTGCCACTGTCTTCAGTTTTACAGTTCAAGTCCGGTAGAAAATCGGGGGAAAAGGTCCAAAAGTCCGACCTGAGCGGGAGCCACCAAATGTGCGACTTACTCCTTCATAGCCGTCACTAGAACCATTTTAAGCCACTTTAACCATCCACCTGTGCCTAAGCCTAGGCACTCTTGTGATCAACAAAGGGACTTCCCAATAGCAATAGCGTCCAGTATCAACTTGTACCACCCTCTCCTCTCCCCCCCCCCCCCCCCCCCCCCCCCCCCCCCCCCCACCCTTGTTGGGACCTGCTTTATTTCCCCCTGTCACCCCATACACAACTCACCTCAGGGAGGGCAATGTGCATTGCTGTATTCTCTCAGCTGGGTGCAGTTTGAGCAGTGACCACTGGTACTGTGACGGAGGCCCTGACGCTAACTAAGTAGGATTAAATTGGCCAAACATGTGGACAGGGATCCCACGGACAGCCAAGGCAGGGTTGCCTCTTGCATTTGAACTCATTGTGAGGCCCATGTTCCTTTGACTAAATTCAAACTGTTTATAGTGAACAGAGGTGGTCCCAGCACCAAGCCTTGTGAAACACGCCTCCCAAATGTTTGCCCATCTGAGTAACTACACTTAACTTCTATTTTCTATTTTGTAGCTAGCTTCATATGTAACACATATTTGCTATTTGTTATATAATATATGTCTGCTACTTGACTCCACATTGTCTAATCTTAGTCTTACTACCACTATGTTGTACATGACCAAAAGCAACCTCAAAACCTTCACATATTACATCTATCAGATACCCTATTATACTCTTTGTAACTTCTTCAAAGAATGTACTGAGGTCGGTCAACCATAAGTTTCCTTTTTGAAATATGAGGGACTATATATTTTGGGTTGAGATGTTTATCCATTACATCTTTGATGAAAGATTCCATATCTTTCCTACCACTGACATTGAGCTACCCATTCGATAGATCCTTGGACATTTTCTGTCTGTCTTTCACAATATAGGAATATTGGAATCAATTCGCTTCGGCACCATTTCTCTTTCTATGAAATTCATGAATATGTAATAGTGCCTTTGCTATCTTTTCCCGAACTTCTTTGAATGTGTTTGGATATAAGCCATCTGGACCTGGGATTTTACTCTCTCAAAGCTTGACTAGCTCATCAAGTATGTTCTCCGCTTTCTTTTTAATTGTTATGATAATTGTTTTGCCTCTTCCTGTAATGCCATATCCACCCTTTTAGTGTACCTGCTAAATAATGAGGCAAAGCCATTATTCCATATTTATGCTATATCACTGTCATTACCTGTGAATTTACCCTGTGGATCCCTTAATGAACCTATACCTATTCCAATTTCCCTTTTGATATTTATGCCTAAAGAACACGTTGCTATTTCATTTACATGCCTTGGATAATTTCAGTTGAAGTTCCTCTTTTCTTTTTCTGGTTAAATTATTTTCAAAAGTCTTCATATTCCTTGTGTCGTTCTCCTATCATCCTTCCCTTCTTGTATCTCTATGCCTTTACTAGTTTTAATTTTGCTTTTATATTTTTACTCATCCATTATTGACTAGTTGTTCTTGCTTTTTAGCAGTACATACTACTCCTGAATTTTAATCTCTTTTGAAATAATTCCCACGCTGTTTGTTCCATCTCTCGCTTGTCAATATTTATTTTCAGTTAATATTCATTACTCCTTTCTCATTCCTTTATATTTAGCTTTCTTTCCCAATCTATTATTGCTTTGGTCTTTGATTACGTCTTTCTCAACATTAGGGCTGGTTTAGCATACTGGGCTAAATCACTGGCTTTGAACGCGACCAAGGCAGGCCAGCAGCATGGTTCAATTCCCGTACCGGCCTCCCCGAACAGGCGTCGGAATGTGGCGACTAGGGGCTTTTCACAGTAACTTCATTGAAGCCTACTCGCGACAATAAGCGATTTTGGGCAGCACAGTAGCATTGTGGATAGCACAATTGCTTCACAGCTCCAGGGTCCCAGGTTCGATTCCGGCTTGGGTCACTGTTGGTGCGGAGTCTGCACATCCTCCCCGTGTGTGCGTGGGTTTCCTCCGGGTGCTCCGGTTTCCTCCCACAGTCCAAAGATGTGCAGGTTAGGTGAATTGGCCTTAGTGTCCAAAATTGCCCTTAGTGTTGGGTGGGGTTACTGGGTTATGGGGATAGGGTGGAGGTGTTGACCTTGGGTAGGGTGCTCTTTCCAAGAGCCGGTGCAGACTCGATGGGCCAAATGGCCTCCTTCTGTACTGTAAATTCTATGATAATCTAAATTATCTTAAACAAAATGATGTTGCGATTGCTTCTGCTTACGTATTTCTGCAAATGGTGCAGCGTGTTTGGATGGTGTGTTTGTCAAACCAGGTGAATGGACAAAACTATGGCAATTGGATTTCAATGTGAGCAAGAATGAGGTTATCCATTTTGGACCAAAAAAGGACAGATGAAAGTACTTTCTAGATGATATGAAGCTAAATTCAGTGGATATCCAGAGACCTGGGAGTTTGGGTGCATAGATCTTTAAAATGCCACAAGCAAGTGCAGAAAGTATCACAATCCCAACAGGGTTTTCAGATGTAACAATTTTTGTGTATTTTTGTTAGATTTAGTGCTCATCATTATTCCATGCTCACTGACTATTATGTGCTGCTCACTGCAGTGTCACTATAAATATTTAATTGAGCCGACCTCACTTTATTATATAAAGTCTGCTCATTCCAGCACAAGCACTCTATCAGCCCTCAGAGTGTTTGTTTTGTTAGCATTAAACCGGATAATTGTTTTGACAAAGGGTGATGATATCAACAGGTAATTATTGATTGACTGTGTTCTGAACTATATCTCAGGTCACATGCACAGCTATTGGATCCTGGTTAATTTTACGTATTAGGCTCGTGAGTGGTGAGAAAGATGTTACTTGACATGTTTTTCCTTGGGGAGGCTGGGGTCCCTGCTTTTTTTTTGGTCAGTAATTTAAGGGTCATTTTTGGTACAATGCTGCTGATCGAACTTAAAGCTGCAGCTTCCTGAGAGTGTGGGAAAATGAGGGGAAACGAAAGCAGCTGGGTAATGCTTGTCTCTCAAGCTTCTTTGTTCCTTGTTGCTTCACTGAAAGTCAGGAAAGGGGTCTTCATCCTGTTCACTTGTGACTTGAGGCCCTTTGCATTACGGGAGAGATATGATCCTTGTCTATTACAGGACTCATTTCACATGTTTAGAACAAGATTTGCTCAAAAAACAGGACTTACAAAACTAATCTTGATCAAAACTATTTTGGGACTTTTTCAAATATGTGTAAAATATATCTTGTTTTTTTCTTTGATGCCACTCAAAATTCTATCTGTTTAATTTGATGAATCTGTCTATCCTGTCCAGATATTTGCCGACTGGAATTACATACAAGGAATTTAGGCTTATCCTTCTGGAGATTTTTCACCCACTATGGACAGAAACATCAATGGGTCAAAAATCTAGATGTATATTTTTGTTGGCAAGGATGTAAATGAGTAAAATTATCCATTCTATGCGTAGAATTTAGAACATTGTTAAGTCATTCACAGAGACTTCCTAAACTAACATAATGGAAAGTTTCTGAAATCATCTCCGAAAATAGCGGGTAAAACAAAGGTGGCATTGATCTATTGTCACAGGACTGGTAATACTAATAATAATCTTTATTGTCACAAGTAGGCTTACATTAACACTGCAATGAAGTTACTGTGAAAAGCCCCCAGTCGTCACATTCCGGCGCCTGTTCGGGTGCACAGAGGGAGAATTCAGAATGTCCAAATTACCTAACAGCACGTCTTTCGGGTCTTGTGGGAGGAAACCGGAGCACCCGAAGGAAACCCACGCAGACACAGGGAGAACATGCATGCAGAGACTCAGGACAATGCTTTTGGGACTTTGGTTCAATTCCCCCCCCCCCCCCCCCCCCCCCGGCAGATGGAAATTCTGGAATTCAAAGTCTAATAATGAGGACAAAAGCTTTCAAGGAAGGAAATCTGCCATCTTTGTTTGGTCTGGTCAATGTGTGACTCCAGATCCAGCAATGTGGTTGATTCTTAACTACCCTCTGAAACAGCCTAGCATGTCACTCAGTCCAAGGGCAACTTGGTATTAAATGCTGGCCCAGCCAATAATGCCCATAAACAATTATTTTTTTAAAAAAGAGTCCAAAAGTATGACTACCAAAACAAACTACGGCAGACTTCAAATTGGCAAAAGCTGTTGGTTCAGGAGCTGTTGGCGTTGAGTGGTGTGGTCAGGGACTTTCTGCAGTATGAGACGTGGGAAAGTTTAAAAGTCTGCAAAAATTCAATTTGTTGCTCCTGTAATCCTTAAACAACATACTGTTTAGAGTGCTGGGGTTCTTAAATCTGGCAGCTGTTCTGCCAACAAGTGTACCGAGATCAGCTCAGCTGCAGAAAATCTGTCAGCAATGGACGTGTTTTTTTTTGTTTCCATCAGCTGATATAACAAATGAGGTGTAGATTCCAGAGAATCTGTTTGTCAGAGGTTAGCCATTCTGATTAGCAGAGTTCACTTTTCAGCTGATGGAACAAAGGGTAGGAGTCAAGATGTTGCTCAGAAATGACTGACTGCTGCATCTGTGTTAAGATCAAGAAGTGAAAAAACATCTTTACAGTTTGAAAGGAACATCTGTTCTACCTCTGAAAGGTTCCAGAATGTGTTAATTAAAATATTGCACTTAACGTTTAACAGAAGCATCATTTTGTTTTGTTTTGTTAGCCTGACATACAGCTTTATAATTAAAATGAAACTGTGCAGGAAAGTTAAAGGAACGTAGTTGACTCTTTGGGGAGTTTTCAGGCCGGCTCTTTTCCTGGAACAGCCTGTTCGGAATACTCAGCTGCAGAGCCTGCCTTTTGGCAGCAGTAGGAAGGTTGAGCTGTAGCCAACACTTCATCGGCTGCTGCACAAGCTTTTTGATCAAGTTATTTTTTAATCACAGTTTTTATTATCTATTCTTTTATCACAATGTTGTCAAGCTAGTGAGACTAATTTCACCAAACATTCTGTTGTTGAGGTTTGCTGCACAGCTTTGCCCTTAAACCCATGCCAGTGATGGCCTACTTTAATGTTTTTTAAACCTTTTTTTCCTTGGACCTACTTTCGTCAACCTGTGACCTTCACGACCCACGCTGGCTGACCTTCGCGATGCACGCCATGTTCGCTTACCTTTAATGTGAAAGAGGAGCCTGCTTGGTCCACATGATCTCACTCCCTATAGATGCTGCCAGACTTGCTGAGATTTCCAGCAATTTTTCTTTCGTGATCTCACTCAAATCAGGTTCACAGGAGAAGAGGGAAATGTGCATATCATGTGCCGTTCCTTTGCACTGTCTGCATCTTGGTGAGAACGGAAAATCCAAACCTTGCACAAGTAGGTCGTCATGAAGGGCAATAGCAACAAATGCTTATTGCACTCAGCACTGAATACTCCTGGGAGATGCTAATCCGAATGCTGATAGCCTCATGGGTTTTTGGTATGATTTAATGTGCTGTCGCAGGTCAGGTACAGCAGCGTGGTCTTTTAATTTTAGAGTCAGCTGTAAGTTCATACTGATTCTGGCGCATTTAACTCAAAAAGCGCTATTCACCCACCACTTCTCTTCAAAATCTTGAAACTTCTCTTATCTGAAACATCTCTCATTTGCCAGTACTTCCCTGCTTATAACACACATTGGCTTTGCATCCTTATTTGCGTTGACTCAATTGACAAAACCATAGCTCAAGAAATCATCTTTATACTGCTCAGTCCTGTCCTGGACTCTTCTAAGCAGCTCTCACTAGCAGATTCAGGTTTGAGATCCTGGCCAGTAGGTACACTGCCAATTTGTCTCTGGCTGACTCTTTCTTACAAGAAACAATTAATCTTCACAGTCCTCGTGCCTTGCTTGCCAGCAGCTAGAAAATGGAAGATGTTTTCCTCTGTAATTTGGCGGTGACAGCACGTACATACAGGGTGCTTATGTCAAGTGCACATACAGTGGGCAGCACGGTGGCACAGTGGTTAGCATTGCTGCCTAAGGCGCTGAGGACCCGGGCTCGAATCCCGGCCCTGGGTCACTGTCCGTGTGGAGTTTGCACATTCTCCCCGTGTCTGCGTGGGTTTCGCCCCCACAACCCAAAGATGTGCAGGTTAGGTGAATTGGCCATGCTAAATTGCCCCTTAATTGGAAAAAATAATTGGGTACTCTAAATTTTTTTTAAAAGTGCACATACAGGGCATGTGACCTGCTCACTGCTGCCGCCTATGGCTGGAGGACTCCACAAAGCCCCATTTCCTTCTCAGTTAAAAGGCGGCAGCGACCACCATTCTCAATAAAAATGCTGGTAGCGGTTGTTGGGTGTTTCTCCTGCAATCAGGACCACCGCAACCGATCACTCCACGACCATCCTAACACCCGCCCATGACCCTCCTGCAGGCTGCAACCTGCATTTTGAAAAACCCTGTGTACTTGAATCCTGCACAAACTTACTATGTCACCACTTCATTTATTTTTTTAATTTAAAAAAATAATTTAGAGTACCCAATTAATTTTTTCCAATTATGGGGCAATTTAGCGTGGGCCATCCACCTACCTCTGCACATCTTTTTGGGTTGTGGAGGCAAAACCCACGCAGACACTGGGAGAATGTGCAAACTCCACACGGACAGTGACCCAGAGCCGGGATCGAACCTGGGACCTCGCTCGCATGAGGCAGCAATGCTACTCACTGCGCCACCGTGCTGCCCTACCACTACATTTATTTAACAGCATAGAACATATTCAATATATCCTTAGCATAAATTACAATTACGCTCACACCAAACAAATCTCATTCAGATTTTAATTATTACATTAGCTTCCTAATTACAAGTCCTGTCAGGCACTACAGTTTTGGAAAGAACGTACTTCCAAATAAGGAATTGATTATTCTAATACCTACTTTTATCATTAGGCCCCAGTGAATATATTAAATTCCTTGGCCTGATCTCAAATTCACTAGCTTTTCTGGTCGAATAGTGGTGGTGGAAGGGATTTTGGTGTAGCTAGAATATTTATTATCAAGTATATTCTTAATTATAACAATAGACTGTATATAACTAGTACAATCACAGAGTTATGCCATGTGCCAAAATCAAGAATAACTTGATGGTCTTGAATATATCCACGGAAAGCCCTGATTGAGACTGAGATTCTCCTTTGATCCGGTAATGATGTTCTTACTTTTGCAACATCCCGCATTTGTGCCTATTTGCATGAGGTATAATTACCAATGGTTTAGATTAGAACTCTTGACTGTAAATGAACAATGAATATTTGATTTGATTTGATTTATTGTCACATGTACCGAAGTACAGTGAAAAAGTATTTTTCTGCGGCCAAGGGAACGTACACAGTACGTACACAGTAGACAAAAAAGAATAATCAACAGAGTACATTGACAAATGGTACATCGACAAACAGTGATTGGTTAAGTGCGGAACAAAGGTATTTGCAAACTCAATATTAACTTAGGACTGACTGCTACTACATATTACAATACAGTACACTATGTGTGCAAATGTAAAAGTTCATCACTGAAAATAGTTGTACCACTACACACCTTGAGGAAATGATCTAATTGTATAATTGACAGATAATGCATAAAGTGACATGTTTGGGACAACGTGACACCATTATGATGTACAATATGGGCTGAGATAGCCATGAGTCCTTCAAGCCATGCGGCCTATCATGTCAGATTATCATAGAATTTACAGTGCAGAAGGAGGCCGTTCAGCCCATCGAGTCTGCACCGGCTCTTGGAAAGAGCACCCTACCCAAGATCAACACCTCCACCCTATCCCCATAACCCAGTAACCCCACCCAACACTAAGGGCAATTTTGGACACTAAGGGAAATTTATCATGGCCAATCCACCTAACCTGCACATCTTTGGACTGTGGGAGGAAACCGGATCACACACACATGAGGAGGATGTGCAGACTCCACACAGACAGTGACCCAAGCCAGAATCGAACATGGGACCCTGGAGCTGTGACGCAATTGTGCTATCCACAATGCTACCGTGCTGACCATTCCAATGTATATCTATCAACAGGTTGCGACACACTAATTGACAAATGATCATAAAGTTGTTAACAGAGAGGTTTGTTCCACAGGAAGGCAGTGAGCGTTGAAAGTGACAATTCCAATATATAACATTTTTCGTTATAAGAAAACACTGTCACTGTAGTTAACTGGAATTGCAAAATATATAAGCTCTTCATTATTGAAAAGTTCTGAATTACCGATTACAGTTTGCTTTACCTTTTCTATACAAAATTTGCATAAATCTCACTAACGAACAAGAAAATACACAAGGCATTCATATCAGAGTTTTGGGGCCTATTAAACTCAGAATGTTTTGCAAGGGAGCCACCCCAATTCAATGCAAGAATGACTTCAAACTCAATCACACATCTACTTAATCTTGTTCCCTGAAAAATACTTTTCAAATCAAATTGAAAATAACTTGTTGCTCTATTTTTATTATGTTGGTTATGGTATAAATAAAATTTGCAAGGGCTGTATATGAGCACCAAAATCCCAGTAGCATCTGCACAGACAAAAGATAAGTTAACCATTTTCGTTATTGTTACAACCACTACAGAGGTCACGGGGTGTGGACCACAGGTTCACTGTGACCTTTACGGAATCCGAACTACCCGATAACGGGGCAGGGCTTCCCCTTTAACGAGGGGAGTCCGCATAGTATTAAATCCCCAACCTGGATGCAGGTCGAGAAGAGAGGCCCTTCGGGGAGTGGAGAGTATTTGTGTATTGACAATAAACCAGTATTTGTTGCATCCTACCTAGTGTTCCAAGTGTGTTCACTCTGTCGGGATTCTACACTGTTGACTAGGGTTAAGTGGAGCTGCCGCTGACATTGAGTGCTGCTTACCCAGAGCAGTTCATTTAGGCCTCAAGAGGCCTCCCACCTACAAGCAGAGATGCCTCACATTGGAAAATTGGAGCGTACGATGCAGGCACCGATGATTGGGGAAATACGTCGAACGCATGCAGTATTTTTTCAGACCAACGTGATCGTTGAGGACGAATGGCAAATGATAATACTACTCACGGCTTTTGGCGGACCAACCTACAGTATCATAAACAGTTTCACCCGCCCGGATGCACCTAAGTGGCCCTTATATGGGAATACATTTAACTCCAAGCCTCCTATAATCATTCGCTGGTTCAGGTTTCACACAGCCACCCAGGCCCAGGGTGAATCTACTAACAACCTCTTGGCCCAATTGTGGAAAGTGGCTGAAAGTTGCAAGTTTGGGACAATGTTGAATGAAGCCCTGAGAGATCGTTTGGTCTGCGGAATCTGTGACACGGCAGTGCAACGAAAACTCAGTATTTACAATGGGAGGTTGAGATAGCTATCTCCCACGAAAGCGCTGAGCAGGGTGTCCAGGAACTCAAAGGCATGGCGATCCTGAACCTAGGCTGCCTGACCGAATGGCATTTGACCTTGCTGAGACCGGAACAGATAAGTCCCAAATGACAGGGCTATTACCGCAGGGACACTGGCCGCTGTGCCACAGAGGCCCAGAGAGCCGCTGCACAGACTCCCCCTGACCCAGAGGTACAGGTCAGCAATATGCAGCCGAGACCGAGGCGACAGATGGCCCCCTGAGGGCCTACACACCCACCATCCCGCCGGATACAACGGCCCCCCTCGTGATCGGGCTTACTATGTAGATGATGAATACACATCGTTCAAGCAGCTACACTGCGTAGTGGCACCACAGGTGGCTCTGATCCACATTACAATGCATTGCATCCAGATGGAACTGGATATCGGAATGGCGGTCTCCATGGTCAGCCGCTGCATGTTCAACAAAATCTGGTTGGGCCTCCAGATGTTGGCTCTACAAGACACTCACTCCTGACTTCCCACAGACACAGAGGAGCCATTGATGATTGAGGGTACCTCAGTGGTCCCGGTTACATATGGGCAGCAATCAGCAAGTCTACTGCTAGTAGTGGTGTGTGGAAGCAGGTTGAGTTTACTGGGCCCCCACTGACTCCGGCACCTCTATCTGGATAGGCAGAAGGCCTGCTGCATGTATCTGCAAGGACTGGGGGTACTAGTGAAATTCCCCAAGGTTTTCCAGGAGGGCTTGGACACCATAAAGGAGGCAGTGGCCCAGATGAGTGTTGACCCATTGGCGCAACCACGCTATTTTCAGGCTTGACCAGCCCCATATGCCTTGAGGCCTAAGGTGGATGCTGAATTGGATCAGTTGGAACGTTTGGGCATTATACACGCCATTTAGTTCTCTGACTGTACAGCCCCAGTTGTACCCCTGGTGAATCCTGATGGCTCCGTAGGCCTATGCGGCGATTATAAGATGACGGTAAACCAAGGGCTGGATTCTCCGATTGTGAGGCTATGTTCGAAGATGTGGCCCAAAAAGGCCACCGATCCTCCGTGTAGCTGGGAGCAAGCATGCCGGCAGCGTATAGCACCCAGCTCTAGCTGCCGAAACGGCCCGGAGAAGTGCAACATGGCGCCCGTCGCTCGCGGACCTGGCCTGCGAAATAGTGCCCCCGTTTGGCCGACTCGTGAGCCACAGACAACCCCCCAATAGTGCCCCCAGCCCCTGATAAAGTCCCCCCTGCCTGCGGATCAGTCCTCCCCTGACTGTGGCGGCGCTGGACTGACTGCGCAGCCGCCACGCCGAGTTCCCCACGGATGAGACCACACGGGACTGATGTCATCGGGAACTCGGCCGGTCGGAGGAGGAGCATCGGGGGTTGGGCCTCATGCAATGTCCTGAGGACGTTGGTACACGGCTTTAAAGGGGGCGGAGCATCGCAAATGCCACGGCGCCCCCGATTTGGTCGTGAACGGCGATTTTCCGGCTGATCGGCGAACGTGATTTTGCCGTCGGCGAATGGAAAATCCAGCTCCATGTCTTTTGAGTGAACTGTTACCTGGTCCCTCGCATCGAGGATTCATATGCGAAGTTCAGTGGTGGTCGCACCTTAACGAGTTAGATATGAGCTATGCATATCTCCAGCTGATCCTGGACCACTTCTCCTGACGTTTCATGATGATAGATACGCACTGAGGGCTGTACGATTACACCTAGTTGCTTTTTGAGGTCTCCTCTGCATGTGCGATCTTCCAGAGAATAATGGAGAACATCCTGTGGGGGTTGTCCAGAGTGATGGCATATCTGGACGATGTGCTGATTATGGCTCATGTACCAGGAGCTCTGACAGGATTGGCCGAATTCCTGCGGCGTTTCGAGGAGGCTGCCAGCCGCCTCCAGCTCGTCAGTTGTGGCAATGCTTAAACAACACAACGGACTATAAAGCAAAGCTAAATAGAATCTCCGGCAGCAGTGCACCCCTCCCCGATGAACTCAATGCGCTGAACTCTCACTGATTCCAGGACCGGTGAGGGGCTAGCAGCGGCACTGTGTAAAACTCCCGGCTCCTGCACCAAAATGGCCGGATAATGGCCTGGTCCGTGGCCGTGCATGCGCACGGCGATGACCTGCAGCGGTCGCGCCGTTCATCATGGCTCCGGCCGTGTGCGGACCAGATCTGCCAAATACTGCCCCACAGGACAATTCCTGGTCATTCCCCACCAGCCCCCAGCCCTCATGGAAACCCCCTCGGCCAGCAGCACAGATCCCAGCCAACTGTGTCGGCACTGGGCACAGTCCGCCGCCACCATGCCGGGTTCCCAACCATTCAGACCACACGTCCACCGCGCGGTCGGGAACTCGACCCATCGGCGGTGGGGCATTAGGGAATGGCCTTCCGATGATGCGCCAATGCCGTTCCAAAGGCGTGCAGCATGTGACGCGATGACGGCATTTTGGAGGGGGCTGAGATTAGAAAACCGGCGTCAACACACTGCCCCCCCCCCCCCCATATGGGCGTCGGAAGGGATTTTCCACCTGATCACTGATTACGATATCAGCGTCGGGCAATGGAGAATCCCGCCCAGGGCTAGGATGGGGTCCTTAGAGATCAGAGGGATTTGGAAGAGGTGGTCTGAGAGGTGGCAGCACGGTAGCATTGTGGACAGCACAATCGCTTCATAGCTCCAGGGTCCCAGGTTCGATTCCGGCTTGGGTCACTGTCTGTGTGGAGTCTGCACATCCTCCCCGTGTGTGCGTGGGTTTCCTCCGGATGCTCCGGTTTCCTCCCACAGTCCAAAGATGTGCAGGTTAGGTGGATTGGCCATGATAAATTGCCCTTAGTATCCAAAATTGCCCTTAGTGTTGGATGGGGTTACTGGGTTATGGAGATAGGGTGGAGGTGTTAACCTTGGGTAGGGTGCTCTTTCCAGGCGCTGGTACAGACTCGATGGGCCGAATGGCCTCCTTCTGTACTGTAAATTCTATGAAAATCAAGCGAATCAAAAGAGTTGAAGGTTAGGTGAAATGGAGATCGCACAAGGGTGGACGTTGGAGATCAGGAGGAGTAAAAGGAGTCCGAGATCGTGGTGGAGGAGTCAGATGTGAGGGCTGGTATCTGAACTCATAGAGAGAGGGTGGAGTGGGTGGGAAGATGTTGGCCAACCATGGAGTGTGTAAAGTGGTTAGCTTGTTGGGGTTGGAAGAAACATTCAGATTCCCTATCGGCCAAAAGCCAAGTGTCCTGATGATTGGACCAGAAGTGCGCAAAATGTCACTCATAGGCAGGATGGCTACTCATGCAGATGCACAATTCATTCCTTACGGATCAGGTGTCCGATCAATCCAATAAGGCAGGAAATCAACAATTGTGCCGCTGCATCATAGGGTCAAAGGTCCAGGTGCCAAAATTACATGGCACCCGGACGAGTATTCATTCCCTGTCATCCAGCAACATCAGTGTGGTTGTGTGAGAGGACGCCACGAGAATATAGCTACTGCTAGAACTTTCTGTATCCTCCCTTCCACACCCATATCCTTAAATACTGCTACCATCTACTCATCTTCCCTCACCACCGGAAAACAACAACTTCTGCTATCACCTACTATCCTGAACTGATGTCTCAGTATTAACAGTAAATGACTCCACAATTTTGCAATGAGTCCCTGCAGGCTCACCTCCACTGTCCAGGAATGGTAGGAGGTCCTGTTTCCCAGTGACGACAGCAGGCCTCAGCCTGCCCCCCCCCCCCACCCCCAAGCCCTCCCCACTACTCCCCCCAAGCCCTCCCCCCTTCTCCCCTCAGCCCTCCTCCTCCCCTCCCCCTCCTCCCCTCCTCCTCCCTCCTCCTCCTCCCAGCCCCCTTCCCCACCCCCCCCACAAGCCTCTATAGTCTATAACAAACAACTCTGTGAGGCAGCAGTGCTAACCACTGTGCCACTTTGCCACCAATATCAATGAGAGATGCAAGAATCAGCATTTGTTTCCTGTGGTCTGCATTGGTCAAGGCCTGCGATTGTGGCTGCAATGTCCATTTACAAAATCCAGAGCGACCTGGCCCTTGAAATGAGGGCCCCAGAAATTATGCCCAATGGGGGCTGCACATGAAGGTTCCCTGCCCAACCTGTATGACCAATGTCGACAGCTACGGCCAAGCAACTGGATGTCCCACTCTCATCTCAGGTGCTGGCATCACCCTAACCTGCACTCCATGACTGAGCAGTTTGGATGAATCTTCAGTGTCTACCTTACAATATGCAGGGGATTCAGAGCATACCCCCTCTGTGGGTGTTCTATGGCCACTTCCCCAAAGGGGGTGCTCTAGCTTATCCAATCTCCCAATAGTTCTGCTATTCTATCAGGCTCTGTTGGATTTGAAAACTGCACACGAAGGGTTCCAACTAAGGGAGCAATCATTGTCACTTTGAGGAATAAATATTCCTTGAGTGGGCTTATTTGCTTCACACACCTGACTACATGTCAATTGAGCTGATGCTAAACTGTCTCAGCTATAGCAGTACCTTCACTTTTTAACTTATTTTTACAGTTGTGTGGCTGATAATTCCCCCCCTCCCCCCGCCCTCATGTGTTTATGTACAACTTCCCCTTGCTGGTCGCTCTCAGTGGAGCCCTTGCCCTGAGGCCACTTTCCTTTACTTGCCTTGCCCCTTCCAGAATGGAACCCTTGCCCTGCAAAAGCCAGGCACACCCTAACCTTGGTCTGGTCGCTGTGGAGACTTGCCTGAGAGACACCCATGAAGCCACGGAGGCACTTACTTCTAAGCCTTGCGCTGACCCCCGTGGGCACTATGCAAACCAGACCTCAGGCCGCCAGCTGAAGCTTGGTTAAATGCTGTTGTAAATCACATTGGTCTGATTTCACGCCGATGTGGAATTTTAATTCAATGTGGGGGATGATTCAGGCAAGTAGGTGACACAATGAGATGCAAATATATGATAATGACATTCATGATAGTATGCAGCATGAAACACGGCCCACCATTGATGGGAGGGGGGGGGGGGGGGGGGATGCACAATCGTTTCCTGATTTTACATCAGGAAATTGTGCCTCAGGCCTTCTCATGGGACTTTGCAGTTCGCCTATTCTGACCCCTGCCCCGATCAGAAGCAGAAAATCTTGCAGCAAGACTTTATAAATAGAGGCATAGGGTACAAAAGCCTAAGGATGTTATGGTGAATCTTTATAAATCACTCCGCCCCAAATAGTGCATTGTGTCCAGTTCTGGACAACACACTTAGGGAAGAATGTGAAGGTTTTAAAGAGGGTACTGAAAAGAATGATAAGAACGACGAGAATTACGAGAAATTAAGAGGCGATTCGATAAAAGTCTAGAGAGACAGTGTAGATGGGGAGGAGCTGTTCTCATTAGGGAAAGGGTTGAGAAGCAGGTGATTTAAGGTGAATGGAGAGGTCTGGAATACACGATGTGAGCATGTGGGGGGTGCCAAATTCCATCCTGACTTTTAAAAGACAATGAGATATGCACCTGAAGAGAAAATATTTGCATGGCCATTGGGAAAGGGCGGGGCTGGGGTTTGGGACTAGCTGAGGCACCTTTGCAGAGAATCAGCACAGATCCTGGCCTACCTGGTTTGGTATCATAGATATCATGGAATCCCGACAGTGCAGAAGTAGGCCATTCAGCCCATCAAGTCTGCACCGAGCCTTCAAATGAGCAATCTACCCATACCCTCTTCGCCCTATTCCCGTAACTCCATAACTAACCTAAGCTGCACATCCCTGGACACTAAGGGACAATTTATCATGGCCAATCCACCTAACCTGTACATCTTGGACTGTGAGAGGACACCGGAGCACCCGGAGGAAACACACGCAGACATGGGGAGGAAACCGGAGCACCCGGGGGAAACCCACGCAAACAGGGGGAGAACATACAAACTTCACACAGACAATGACCCAAGCCGGAATTGAACCTTTGTTCTGGCGTTGTGAGGCAGCAGTGCTAACCACCATGCCACCATGCCTGTTGGTACACCAACAGATTTTGCATTTAGCCATTGCGGAAGCTAAACATAATTAAATTATAATATTTATGATACAGACATCAGGCAATCTGAGATTTCAGGCATTACTTCCAGGTTAAATATCCTTACCTCACATGGGGATGCGATAAAATAATGATCTTTACTCAAGCAATTTTTACTCTTCCCTTATGATTTATGTTCAAGTACAGTTCCATGGGCACTACCTGCTGACCATAAATAGGCATTCTTTGCTTGAGGTTAAATACTGAATGCTGGCATTTGTAGGATATTCAACTGTGTGTAGGTTTCATGGCCAAGATTGACCTTGGCCTTACCTGATGTCCACACTGTGGTGATCGTAGATCTGAGTAGATGCAATACAACTGAGCAAGCACTAGAGGGAGCATGGGAGAGCTATATATACACAGGGACAGGAAGTGAGGACACACTTCACGGAAGGCAGAACTTGTAGCAGGACACAGACACACAAGCAGGCAGCATTTGAGGTAGCCGTAAGTTAAGCTCTGAAGAGAGAACAAATTCACAATAAAGCATCTTCTCCACATTTGAGACTACGAGCTTTATTAAGACACGAGGAACAACACACACACAAATGCACATTCCAGTAATCAAAACCAGAAACCTTGGGAAATTTGAGCCCAAGGATGTTGAAGGTAATTGTAGCACCTCTAAACTGAGGCTAGCTAAGCCAGGACACCCAACATGCTCTCTTTCTATATGGCTCAGCTCATGTATCTACTGATCCGTGTCTGGTAAAGCAGCAATCAGAACCCATTATAATGCGATAAATTCCTGAGCACCTTTTGATTCTCTGAAAGTGTCATTTCATGCATGTTTAAATGCTCAAAATGTAACGTTCTGCATGCTGGGCTGTGTAGCCACCTGGGATGGCCACTTCCAGAATACAAAATGGATGTTTGCAAAGACTATAGGGAACTATGGACAATGCTAAGAAAGCAAACAGGCACAGAGCCTGTATGCGTATTGGAACCACAGCCCCCCGACGAGACTGAAACTGTAAGGCTATTAGCATATTGATGGCCCATCTCTGGGAACAAAGGAAAGACATTCAAGTAACCGATAATATAGCAGACATCCCGGCGCCAGAAAGACACAAACAAAGCAAGGCCAACGGCCACCTAGGACACGCCCAGCCATCAGGGCACCCACCCCTTTATTGGTCAAGATCAATACCAGTGATCAAGATACGGCCCAATTAATTGGGGCCAAGTTCAAGGCCCGCTCAAAAGCACTCGAAGCCCCTTCAGGTATAAGAAGAAGGCCCCGAGAGAGAATCGCTCTCTTGGACTTGGCTCTCAAAGCGGAGAGACCCGTCCACCAGCTGCACCAGAAGCAAGTAAGTCCAAGGTCAATGCTCGCCATCAGACGGACGACCTTAGCTGTTCTCCTTTTACCTCTTCATACCCAACAGCCTCAGATCCGAACAACGGCCATTGTTCCTCTGACTGAGTGGGCACCCGAAGTTAAGTATAGGCTTTAGCGTTAGTTTGTGGTACTTGTGCATGAATAGATATTATTGTGTGTGTGAATAAATAGTATTGACTTTGAACTAACTAACTGGTGCATTGGTTCTTTGATCAGTATTCGGGTTTGAACCTTGTGGCGGTATCGAAAGATACCTGGTGACTCTAGAGCAAACATAATCAGGATTAAGGCAGGCAACCATATTGACCACTGTATTTATAACCGGATAAATATAGCAACAGCTGCAATGCAGCCATTCAGCATAACATATATTTTAGACAGCGAGCAATCCATTTATCAGAACTCCAACCAAACAATATGCACCCACCAAAGCATTGAGCAAATCTTGTTATTGCTTCAATGTCCACATCATGAAGAATACCTTGCTTGTCTTTGCTCCTCATTTGATAATTCATTTCTGTGGTGTAAAGTGAAGATAGATCAGAATACATCGCGTCTACCCACTAACCGTCACATAATTGGCTAACGTGTCTCCATGCCATATGAAAATAGCCCCCACTGCTCACTTGGTTGATAAAGGAACCACAGCTTATATTCAGGAGAATCAAAGGGAACATTTGGTGCTTTGTTAAATGGGGAATTAAATTAAATTTTTAACATTTTTAAAAATTGAAGAAAACTGAAGAGAAAATAAAATAAAGAAAAGAAAATCGTAATGACGGCTATGAAAATGTCTCTAGTCTCGAGTACTAGCAACAGATCTATTATGTCCAGCTTGGTATCTGAGCTGAATACCCTTGGACAACATGAGGGGCAGGAAAGAAGTGCAAACTTAAAAGCCAAAAAAGGGGAATATGAACACCTCTTTAAAGTACGAGAAACGGCAAACACAGCCTTTGTTCGATGAAATCTGACCCAGAAATCAGAAAATAATCTGTCCGTTCTGTGGTATTACACACTGAATTAATCATTGGCAACACTCCTTTATTTCCTGTCAAAGCATTTCTTTTCCAATGCAAGTGTTGATGAGTGATGAAGTTACGGTTCAGCTCCAAGTATGACCCAGGGGGAAAAGCTTGTCTCAGTAAAGGTCTGGACAGACCTGTTATGATTGAGCATCTAAAAAAAGTGCTTGGAAAACATCCAACAATCTTTCACAAACACAGTGGGGTATTGGAACAAGAACATCCTATTCTTACCTGTGAAGCAAATTGTTCTTATAAACAGGATGTAGTTATTAAACACCTTCCCTAGCTAAACACAATGGAAACAAACTGGAATTTTATAATAATGTTCTGGGCATTGAGACTCATACAATGTGAGTCCATTATTACAGTGACATCCACTAAAGGGGGACAGGGGGAGAGTGGGGGTGCTAAGAAGTCCTGTGCGGGTGGGGGGAATCCCCTGAGCGGTGGGGAATACTTTGTGGGGGTAGCCAGTTGTGGGGAGACCCTGGGGGAGTCCTCTAATGGGGGTCAGGAGTGTTCAGTGAGTCCTGTGGTGGAGGGGGGTGGTCACTCTGGGTCTTTACAATAGTTACTCCAGAAATCAGAAGCGGTTTTAATCCTTTTTACTTTTTCTGAGTAACTATTGGTGTAACCCTAGCAGGACCATCTGAAGTTTATGATATTAATCGCATTTTCAGATGGTTCCCAGCATAGGGCAATTACCCAGAGGAAGTTTGCACCTCTTGGCTTTGCCGTGCAAATGCTTACCTGTGAGGTTCCAAGAGGGATTCCCCAGTGCACCTTTGGGATACCCCCCCCCCAATCTGAAACTGCGGAGCTCAGAATTTATGGATCCAATTTCTTCTAATACTTGAATGAAGTAGTGTGGTGAATGTATTACGGCTACCATTCACCATTGTATTACGTTACATTACATTGTATTATGTTGGTACCCTTGTGGGCTCCGCCTATGGCTCCGCCCCTCGGGAAAGGTATATAGATCTGCTGCCTGTAGGCGGCACACAGTACAGAGCAGTCGCAGGCAGGCACAGTTCTAGCTGATTAAATTGGTGTGACGATCAATTCACACGAGACGGAGAGTTGAAGTGAACATTAGTTCACTTCAACTCTCCGTCTCGTGTGAATTGGTGGTCGCATCATGTGGATGCCAGAAATCTGAAATAAAAGCAAAATCCATGGGCCTGGGGAGAGAAAATCAGGAGGATTAACCTTTCATCTCGATGATCCTTCAGCAGAATTGGGAATTCTAAGAGATCTATATCTGATTTCAAGTAAGGAAAGGGAGGTGGGGAGGCAGGAAAGAATGAACAAACGGGAGAGTCCATGTCATGAAAATATGCTGTAAGTCAAATAATGAATTTAATTCACAGCCTGGAAACATTAATTGAACTTTTAAAAACAGAGACTTTTTATAAACAGAGACTAAAATTGATTTGAGCTCACAGCCAAAGGTGCCTACTTCAATTTACATTGATATACATGTCACCTTCCAATCTATTGGACTGGAGCGTCCTTAGAACCATAGAATTCCTACAGTGCAGAAGGAGGCTAATCAGCCCATCAAGTCTGCACCAATCCTCTGAACGCACACCCTACCTAGGCCCACTCTCCCACCATATCGCCATAGCCCCACCTAACCTGCACATCTTTGGACTAAGTGGCAAACCTATCATGGCCAATGCACCTAACCAGAACAACGTTGGACTGTGGGAGGAAACCGGAGCACCCGGAGGAAACCCACGCAGACATGGGGAGAAAGTGCAAACTCCACACAGTGAGGCAGCAGTGCCACCGTACCACCCTTTTGCATGTCTGCAAAAACCATCAAAGCCAATGACCTCAGGGGAATGTGAAGGTACCAATTTCTCCAGCCCCATTAGCAAGGCAATCATCTGAGGTAGTCAACTGTTGGAGGTGAACCATTAAGCCGAATCGTAAAACACCACAGTTCCCACGCAGGCGTTGGCACTTAGCCGCAGAATGGGAGAATCCATCTGCCTATCTCTGATTCCCTTCTCCCAACTCCCCTGATGCTTTTGGGTGGAAACCTGTTAGAAACATTTAAAAGACTCCCTGCAGTTAATTTTGGCAGGATATATGTGAAATCTGTTCTTCCAGATTATCTTTATAGACATTCTGACCACACCTGGCATCCCCAGCTCCCACTCCAGGGTTCCTCACAGCACTGAATAAATATCGGTGTCTTTGTCTTTTTGATTGGCTGTCCACATACTTTGGAACAGCTTCTTATAAGCATATGTCATATCATTTAGAACAATCTGTAGTTTATATTCCAGCACCCCAGATGTTCTGAATCTTGCTTGACTGACTATCGCAGAGTGTATTTTTTAATACCATAAAAGGCTATTTATAAGGATGAAGATGACACAATGGATGTGGTTCACACCTAGAATCCACATATAATGAATTTAGGATCTCAGTCATGTCAGGGAACGTTAACTGGGAATTTGCTTGAAGGGTTTCTCCTAATCAGTCGAGTTGCCAACAGTGATTAAATGTATACCTGGAGATTTGATCACATGACTTGCCCCATTTGTTGGCCAACACATCCATCCTTGTGACACACTGCCTTTCAACGCCAATTGGAAATCAAAACGCTCATCACTCAATTGGATGTTACTCGACTCTCAGCCAAACAGCCTTTTTCTTGTTGCCATTTTCGATGTTTTTCGTATCTGATAAAGAGAAATGGTCAAAGAAAATGATAGAAAAAAAACCAATCATTTGTAACTCAGTTTTTCTCCAGCCGATGCACCCAGCAGTGTCCTGGAGATTGATCTTCAATTCCTGGTGAATCCAGGCCAATCCAACAGGGTTGGCAACCCTATTAGTTAGCCACTGTAATCTAGACGATCCTTAATTATCCCTCATTAAAAACAATCTTTTATTTACGTCATGGTGGCCAATCAGGAACTGTGTACAAAATGACCAACAATAAAGAGCATTGCTCATTACTTTGTGACAAGGATGGAAGTAAAGCACTTTTAAAAAATTATTCTGGGATGTGGGCATCGCTGGCTGAGCCAACATTTATTGCCCATCCCTAATTGCCCTTGAACTGAGTGGCTTGCTGGGCCGTTTAGAGGGCATTTAAGAATCCATCACACTACTGTGGACCTGGAGTATGCCAGACCAGGTAAAGGATGGCAGATTTCCTCCACTAAAGGACATTACTGAACCAGATGGGTTTTTAATGACAATCGACAGTAGTTTCCTGGTCATCATTAGACTTTTTAATTCCAGATATTAGCGAATTCAAATTTCGTCATTGGCATGGTGGGACTCAAACCTGGTCCTCAGAGCATTACCACAGATCTTTGGGTTACTAGTACAGTGACGATGGTCAATCAATTTGAGCGACTGTTTTAAAAAAAAATATTTTTATTAGGGTATTTGCAAGATTTTGTAATAATACCAATAACAATGACATCAACGTGGTTTAATAAACATTTCCACCCCATCCCAATCTTCACACACCCCAACCATAAAACAACAATCTGGCCCTCTTCATCCCCCGGCCTTGGAATACTGCATCTGCGGACATTTTAATTTTCCCCGAGAAAGTCGACGAACGGTTGCCACGTCCGGGTGAACCTAACCATTGACCCTCTTAAGGCGAACTTTATTTTCTCGAGACTGAGAAACCCAGCCATGTCACTCACCCAGGTCTCTACACTTGGGGGCTTCGAGTCCCTGCATGTTAACAAGATCCGTCTCCGCGCTACCAGGGAGGCAAAGGCCAGGACGTCGGCCTCTTTCACCCCCTGAACTCCCGGCTCTTCTGACACTCCAAAGATCGCCACCTCCAGACTCGGCACCACCCATGTTTTTAGCACCGTGGACATTGCCTCAGCAAAACCCTGCCAAAACTCTCTAAGCTTCGGGCATGCCCAAAACATGTGGACATGATTTGCTGGGCTTTCTGCGCACCTCGCACACCTGTCCTCTACCCCGAAAAACCTGCTCATCCTAGCCGCTGTCATGTGTGCCCGGTGGACTACCTTAAAGTGTACCAGGCTGAGCCTGCTTAGGGTATCCACCCATAGACTCGCCTCTATCTCTCCTCCTAGCTCGTCCTATAACTTGCGCTTAAGCTCCTCCACCGGAGCTTCCTCCGCCTCCGAAAACTCCTGGTAAATATCTGATATCTTCCCCTCCCCTACCCAAGTACTGGAGATGACTATCCTGTAGAGCGACTGTTTTTTACCTTCAAAAAAAGAGTGGGAAACTTCCATGATGTCCTGGCCAATGTCCTTTAAACAACATGTCACTAAAACACCACATTGGTGTTTATGGGACTTTGTTGGGTCTTATTTGGCTGTCATGTTCCCCTAAATTACAACAGTGAGTAAACTTCAAAAGTACTTGATTGGCTCTAAAGAACTTTTGGATACACTGAGGTCATGAGAGTTACTATATAAATCCAAGTTCTTTCCTTTTAGCTTATTTTTCCAGGCTGACTTTTGAAAATGATTATGGGTGCGATTCTCCGGCCTCGGTGCGCTCTTGCTCGAGCAATACGAGGCTGGTGAATAGCGGGAGAGGCGGAAAGTGAGAACCGCACGAGGCACCAAACAGTCTGCAAAGCAACCGCCCTCTCCTATGGGTTAATCAGGATCTCGGCGTAGCGTTGCTAGAGACCAATTATCATCACTTAAGCCCTATTTCCATACAATTAACAGGAGCCACCCCATATCCAATCGGCCTCCCCAGCAAGGGTCATGCTGGCACCGATTAGTACTCCTTTTTAAAAAATGTGAACCTGGCGGAAGGGCTTCTCTGGAGAGCCAAGGAGGTGAGTAGCCAGCTTTGCTCACAGGAAAGAGCCGAAGGGTGCTGGAGTTGTCTCCCCAGTGCTCAGCGGGGGTGAGGTCCCTCGGCTTGGGGGTACCCCGGGTGGGGGTGGGGGAACCTCATGAGAGAGTGGGGTGGGAGGTATTGGAGGGGGGGTAACCACCCGTGGCACCACCATGCCAACCCCTGGATCGTGTGTATCCATTCCGGGGGCAACTCTTGTCCCTGCCCATCTGACTCTCTGACCACCCATAACCCCCACTGACTGCCAAGGACTCTGGCTGTTTGGCTGAAGGTTATTGCCAATAGGGAATGGGCAATCGTGGCTAAGTGAGCTCATCACACATCCCAAGTGGATTCCCAATGGTGGGCGGGCCACGTAACATGTGGGAGTCATTGCCCAGCATCCCAATCAGACCGTGGTGCCTGGATACTGTGCCTGAACACTGTGGGAGGCAGCACCACACAGGTAACAGCCAACTTCCGAACAAACAGGGTCTGTGTCACATCACTCCGGGACGCTGGGACTGTGTCGGCACTGTCAACGAGTCACTGTCGAGGACAGGGGGGATGATGATAAGCCGCAGAGAGCTGGACGCTGGTGTTCCACAAACTGTGCCTTACTCTGACCCCTGCCTGTCTGCTGAGTGCTCGCTTACACCCATCACCTGCACGCAGTGTGCCCGGGGGCCCGGGAGGTGCCTGGAGAGATGGAAAAAAGGTTCGGTCCGCATTGCGGAAAAGAGTGACAGAGGCGTTAAACTGATTATGCTCAAGGGTGTTCAATGTGTTATACAATTCCCCATTCTCCCGAGGGTGTCGCCCCCCCCCCTTTGTCACACCCTTGCCTCCCCCCCCCCCCCCCCCCTCCCCGTTGCCCTCAGTGATCCTCGATGTGCTTGGCCCTCCTAGCTCTACTGCTCCTTCTAAGGTTGACCCCAGGATGCACATCTGAGATGGAGGCACCCAGCTGCCTACCTCATCCCATGGCCCTCAATGCCTCTGGGAGGTGTCCTCTGGGGCCAGAGGGCCATGGAGCACCTTTTAAAAATAAATTTAGGGTACCCAATTCTTCATTTTTCCAATTAAGGGGCAATTCTAACGTGGCCAATCCACTTACCCTGCACATCTTTTGGTTGTGCAGGGGAGACCCATGCAGACACGGCGAGAATGTGCAAACTCCACATGGACAGTGACCCGGGGCCGGGATCGAACCTGGAACTTTGGCGCTGGGAGGCAGCTGTGCGTCCTGGCCCTGACACACTTGTTGGCGGCACATGCACAGCTGTGCCAGCCTGTTTTGTGTGCTGATATGCTGACTGTACAAAGAAGCCTCATCAGAGGGGTGAAACCCATGGATGCTGGTGACCACCGTCGCCAATCTATGGGATGATTCCGGGTAGGCAACCAGTGCCCTGGTGTTCACCTTGGGACTTAGGGGCAGCTGGTTCAAGCCCTGGCTGCCCCTTCATCACCTGCAGTTCCCCGATGCCTGCACCATTCTATTGATGATCTCGGTGCCGCTCCTCAGTGATTGGGCCATGCATTGCAATGTCTCGATAATGCGACTGGGACAAGCTCAACAGGGTCTCGGCCATTTTCATCTGAGAGCAGGACATGCCCCGCAGCACCTCATCAAGGTCAGCCTGGTAGTCGTTAACATACGCCAGCGAGTCGGACATGCTGCCGAGACACTCCGCCATGGCCACACTGATTGCGTGGCGCCTTGGACACCTTCACCAATGGTGCTGACATCGTACACTAGGCTCTCCATTGTGGTCCGCCATCCTAGCAGTGATATCTCGATGCTATGCATTGCCAGCGCCATCACCAGCGCCCATAGCCTCCGAGACTCCTCCAATCAGCTATGGACCTGCTGGAGTGTCGCTGACATTTCCCTCATGACTGTCCTGACCACACCCTGATGTCTTCATCAGCTCCAGGTAACCCTTTACCGAGGCTCAGCATCAGACTGGGTCCTGGGATCCAGCAGACCTCCGACTGCTGAATGCATCGGGGGGTTCCTGTTTCCACCTGATGTATATCAGCAGCAGTGTGATGCTCACGAGACTGTGCCCCAGAGGCCTGACCACTAACATTTCCGAATGAGGTGCGTGTATCTGCATTGGTGGAGGGTGAAGATGACAGCTGTGATATCTTGATCGTGTCTTCCTCGGTGCTCCCCTCCGAGTCAGAAGAGGGTGCCTCCCGGGATCGGCTGGAGGACATGCAGGAGAATGGACATGTGGTCAGTGGGATGGACGGGCCAGTCAGTAAGGCAATAATAACTCACGTTTGACAGGTCCTCCTGGTGGGGCCTGGTGGATCCTCACCTCTGCTGCCTCCACCTACCTCCGCGTTGGTGACCGCTCTATCCTCGGCCACTCCCACCACCTGCAGGGCCTCTTCCTCAAAGGAGGTGAGGATTCTTATGTCCGGAATGCCTCCAAAACAGTTGTGGGAGAGCTTTTCCTGAGGAAACACAGAGAGGGCATCATTGGCCACACGCGTGGTTACAAGTGGTGTGGGGGGGGGGGTCTGAAGGAAGGGTTGAAGGGATGGGGGGTGAAGGGAGGGTCGGTGGGCACATGGGGAGTTAGGGGGTGGATGCGGGCAAGGGAGTGGAAAGATCTCAGGGGGTGGGGATATTGGTGTCTCCTCACTCCTGTTGCGCGGTGAGCTTTCTCTGGCACTGGAGGCCAGTCCTCCTGGTCACACTCCCGGAGCTTCCAGCCGCCACCACCTCATCCCAAGCAGCACTGGCTGCCCTATGGCTGACCCTCCCGGACCCTCGGGGGAACAGGACATCCCTCCTGGCCTCCCCTGGTCCGCATTAACGAATCTTGGGGCCGGTCTCCTTGGTGCTAATGTTGCGAGCTGACTGGAGTTGGCTGAGCAAGTGATGCTCAACCTTGTTAGCGGGGGGCTGGCGAGTGCGGTGCCAGCGAATCAGCTGGCGAGCCTTGTTTTCCAGTGAGAAACCCGTGGGGCCTCGTTAACTGGACCAATTAACGTTGAATAGCATTGCCGGCCTCGCTGGGCCTCGCTGGGAAGCTCGCGGCAGTTCCCGCTCGCTACCGCAGAAGAAATCTTTCCAGAGACTATTCCCCAGCCGAGGATGAGGAGGAAATTGCCTCATAACTCTTTGGCAGTGGCCCAACTCATTCAGCTGTTTGATTTCCTTTTCACACCGTTGAAAAAGTAGTTGGTTGCTTCACACTTGTGATACATGCCTCAGTATAATATGTTCAAAGTGCTGCCACTGAACCAAACCTATTCAGTGGGGAGAATGGCTAGGGGTGGGGATCGGCATTCAAGGAGGGTTGTTGCAGGTTAGAATTCAATCAGGGTGGTGAACCAACCAGACAATTAAAGATATTTTAAGATTCTGCTGTTTATTCACAGATAGTGTCGCTGTAATAATTCTCTGAAATTAAACTCACAGTGAATATTGCCAAGAGAGGTTGGGTGGGGATGTAATTCAGTTTGGTTGTAAACCAGGCTGAGTTGCGGGAAATGAGCATGCTGCAGGAAAAGGCGATATTAACCTAGGCTGAAGGCCAAATTGCAAGGTTTCAGTTTTATTGCAGCCAATAGTACCACAGAAAATAAATTGATTTTGAAAGCATGTCCATATAAGATGAATAACATGAATTCATTCTTCTAGTTCTGGTTCCTGCAATATTTTCTATTTCCTATTTTTACCTAGCTTTTTAAATAAATGTTATCCCAGATTCCATTCATTTTATTTCAGCGCAATTAAAAATCTTTCACATGGATCCATGTTAAAAACTTCCTGAAATTCAAATAATCACATGCCAGGAAGTTCCTTTTACTAATTGGTCGAGGCGGTGTCATGGGAATAAACGAGGAAATGGCTGTTCCCCGAAGCTTGTTTAGTTGAGAAAGGTGATGAGTGTGGACTTGCTCCTTCTCTTGGTCTGTTTGAACATAAGAACATAAGAACTAGGAGCAGGAGTAGGCCATCTGGCCCCTCGAGCCTGCTCCGCCATTCAATGAGATCATGGCTGATCTTTTGTGGACTCAGCTCCACTTTCCGGCCCGAACACCATAACCCTAATCCCTTTATTCTTCAAAAAACTATCTATCTTTACCTAAAAACATGTAATGAAGGAGCCTCAACTGCTTCACTGGGCAAGGAATTCCATAGATTCACAACCCTTTGGGTGAAGAAGTTCCTCCTAAACTCAGTCCTAAATCTACTTCCCCTTATTTTGAGGCTATGTCCCCTAGTTCTGCTTTCACCCGCCAGTGGAAACAACCTGCCCACATCTATCCTATCTATTCTCTTCATAATTTAAAAAGTTTCTATAAGATCCCCCCTCATTCTTCTAAATTCCAACAAGTACAGTCCCAGTCTACTCAACCTGTCCTCGTAATCCAACCCCTTCAACTCTGGGATTAACCTAGTGAATCTCCTCTGCACACCCTCCAGCACCAGTACGTCCTTTCTCAAATAAGGAGACCAAAACTGAACACAATACTCCAGGTGTGGCCTCACTAAACCTTATACAATTGCAACATAACCTCCCTAGTCTTAAACTCCATCCCTCTAGCAATGAAGAACAAAACCCCATTTGCCTTCTTAATCACCTGTTGCACCTGTAAACCAACTTGCTGTGACTCATGCACTAGCATGGTTTGAATTTAAACAAAAGCTTGGCAGTTAGCTGTTACCTGGTGCCTTCTCCGTGGTAACATCTCTACCAATTGCAGTCCCGTCGCCAAATCAACACTGTCTTCTCATGCAGGATAAATGGTTGTTTTCTTTGTTATTGGTATTCTAGCGAACTGGTCCGCTGAGTGTAAGATGAAAAACTTCAACAGCATGTCTCTTTTTTCAGCAATACTCAAATTCTGTCCTACCAAATGACTATTGATTAATTTTACTTATTACCCTTTATTCTTAAGTACCATGTTTTAAAGAAAAATTGCTTTCCAAACTTGTTTTCTTTGTTTACACATGCTGAATGTGATGAGCTGAATGATGTTATAAATATGTGATCACTCATCGTAAAATTCTCCTTAACCACAATTTGCCGTGATTGTGCAGTTTGTATGTGATCACGTGCACCATGTTGGTGAATTTCCTCTATCATGGCTGCACTCACAATGCTTTCATCCTGTATCAATCAGTTGCATCAGTCATCTTCAAGCCATCACATTAAACAAGAGGGTGGCGACCCAGTGACAAGGGCTATTTGCTCTACACATGACTGATGGCTCCCTTTCACCATCCAATAAAACATGGCCAGCCTTCCTACAATGAGAGCCATGTTACAATAAGGAATGTCACGGAGCAAACATTGGTAACTGAAGCAGCAATTTTACTATCTGAATTGTTCAGGGCATTCTCACCGATACGCATTAGAAAAACTCCTGATTCTTGGTGATTGGCCGCCTCCTCCATAACATGGCCATTGTAATGATGTCATCAATTCCACAATGCACGGGATGGGTTCCAAGCTCCAAGGTCCTGTATCAAGTTGGAGTCAGATTCCTCCATACTCTATTGAAGAGGCACAAGCTCTATGACAAGCCTACCGATGCACCAAGCATCTCTGTGTGAATGTCCATCCACATTTTACTGTACTCCACCCCCTGAGAACCCTTATCAGAGTCCTCTGCAGCAGGACTCATCTGTGGTCTTGCCCTCTGGGGAACTGTCACAGGGCCTACCTTTTGCCTGTGTGTTTATCCACCTCTATACTATCTAAAATATGTACAGTCCTAACATCCGAGCAAGTCAAACCAATTGCGAGTGCTTCTACCTCCTCAGTCTGCTTTCACTTTGGGCCATCATCCTTAGGCTCTTGACTGGCCAGCCGACAGGTCAGAGATATCTGAAAACATAAATGCACAAGGGGAGGGTTGGAGTGAGGGAAAGTGGCTGGAAAGCATAAGGCTGTGTCATCTGCTGCTTGTGCACTACACCAGACTGTGAGGTGAAGGTGAAGTGAGAATTAAGATTTAAGTGCGTCAGGCAGGAACTTATAGTCACCCTGAATAATTTTGGAGACGCTGGTTGCCACAGCTTTAGTGATAGTCATACTAATACTGCTGAGCATTGTCTCCTTCAAAAGGTGTAGCCACTTGGCCATACCTGTCCCCCCTCAGTTCTGTGCTGTGAGTAAGTGGGGAAGGATAAATGTTCAACGTGAGTCTGGATTGCACGAGATTGTTGATAGGTGAATGATTGGGGTGTGGTGCACAGAGCAATGTGTGAGGTTGGCGGCATGATTATTGAAGATGTATTCATGGACCATGACCACTTGTATGAGATAATTAAATGTTTTCAGACACTGTAACTAGATCCCCGGGGCCAGACTCCTGGCATTGATCTCTGTGGCTAGCTGCTCCCACTGCCGTTGCAGTGTAAATATGGAGGTACTACTGGCCCTCCTGCAGGAATGTAGCATCTCCCCCCCCTTTCCACCTCCTACACAAAGGTCCCCAGCCCTGCATCAGAGAACCTAGGAATCCTCTCTCAGTCCTGATGCTCCACTGATCCAGTTTCTTTTTGACCAGAATAACTTTTCCAACCAATTCCATCAGATAATCAGGATAATCGAATCTCATGATCATCACAACTGCTAATGGGCCTTATCGAATTTCTCCCCCATCTCATCTTGGACAGGACTAATAAACCAATTTCCCAGTCATGACCCAATATAAAACATCATGCCTCCCACCCACCACCATGGTCTTTCATGTTCTCCATTCTAACTGAATGCCAAATCACTCAGTATCCTCCTGAGGCAGACCTCAGGTGCCATGTGGAGATGAAATAAAATAAAGTTCTAAAAATCGAAGGAGCTCTCACTTGATAGACAAAAAGCACCAATTTATGAAGCCCATTGAAAACTTTTAAATCTCAAGTGGTTAGTCTTTTATAAAAATAAATAAATAAATGTATACCCTGTTAAACCATCAATAACAGTAAAGTTTTTATAATTGACTCTTTAAGTGCCAATCAGACTGTGAACTCAAGAGTCCCATGCTGAGCTAATTGTGGCTTTTGAAACTCAACCAAGCTTGCACATTGGCATAAACATAGCCCTTAGGGAAATGTCAACAAATGCTGCATAAACAGACACCAGCTGGTCTATCAATCAAAATAATCAAGCATGTTTTTTTTAAACAATCACTGACCTGCAGTTTGGCTTTGATCATGTTTAAAGTCCTGGAAATTAAAACAAAAACTTCAGATCATAACAGTTAAACAGACCTTCTACACCCATGAAGAGCATTTACGTCTACTCCATGAGTTTGGGACTCCCACACTGGGGATTAAGGCCCTTGCAACAGCCGTAATGGAGTCAGTTTGATATCAGCACTGAGTTCAAATGGCCCTGCATTTCCCGTGTGATTGAATCACTCCCCAGCTCTTTTTGCCTACTGGCCAAAGTAGAAGATTACTTCATATTGTCAGAAATTAAGGCAGGACTCCTGCAACTGAGTCCCTCATGCTATTTTTAAAGGTCCACGGAGTCTTCCCAACTTGGTGAAAATTCAGCTCTTTGTGTTCCAGTTCTCACATTTTGTAGGAACTAAGAAATGAGGTATGTTTCGAAATTGCTATCACCAAATCTGTTTTCTGCTGGAGACAATTGTGCAATAGGATTGGAAATGCTAGCAATACAACATGTCATCTACCCACTGCTCAGTCCCCAATATTAACAGATTACCGATATAGTGCAATATAAGCATTAATGCATTTAAATTGTGCCTAAGTAGATGGAGAGTTAGCAGGGAGATTTTGCCATGTCTGCATTAGGAAGACATCAACACCACATGCAGCATCTGTTCAAAACCAGCAAGTTCCCTTAAGGCTTTTTGTACTTGGTTTCTTTCACCCTGCCACGAGGGATATCACAGTGTCAGTTACTTTACAGCCACAAATGTATCAAAGAGGTCATAGTGATATGACTCAGTGGGACTACTGACTTCATCATTTTCTCCACTGACCAACAGCAGCAAGATTAGACGGCAAAGCAATTCTACACAATGACTGATTTTCCCAGAGTTTGTCAGCTCACTGATGCTATTCTTGTCCCTCCACATGTAACTGTTCCCGATATGGCCAGAAAGGGGCTTTTTTACATGAATATGAAAATGACATGAAAATTACCCTCATTGGGTCTTCATTTTAAAGCAATCATCCATGACACTGTTATTTAAAAATACATATTTTTATTGCTTTTTGCATTTATTTGTAACAACATTGGACAGAACAAAAATGAAAAAAG
This sequence comes from Scyliorhinus canicula, assembly GCF_902713615.1. Taxonomy (NCBI): domain Eukaryota; kingdom Metazoa; phylum Chordata; class Chondrichthyes; order Carcharhiniformes; family Scyliorhinidae; genus Scyliorhinus; species Scyliorhinus canicula. Next base: position 193,524,762 of record NC_052148.1, read on the forward strand.
AGAAAAGACAGGAAAAAATAAACAGGTGTGAATACATAGGAAATAAATATACAGAAATGAGGCAAATTAACATTGGGCTCCCAGTAATCGGTTACCACAACCATACTGTTTAACAATTTAGGTGTTGCCCCATAGTATTAAAACATACCAGGGGTGTGTTTGAGGCCACCAAGGTGTACCCTGTTGTTTGCTGTGGCTGCACCCATGTTTTTTTTCCCCTCAGTACCCTTTGGTTTCTCTGCCCTAATTTCCCTGTACTCTGGGTGGTGTCTCCCCTCCCTTTTCCTACCCACCCCCTCTCTCTTTCCTTCTTCTTTTGTCTGTTTTGGTCCCCCCCCTGTCCCTCTCTCTGCCCCTCCCCCCCTTATTGGTTGCTAGACACGAACAGGTTGGTAAATTGTTTTCATGTGTTGCGGAAGCCTTCCCCCGATCCTCTGATGATGAATTTGATCTTTTCCAATTTGAGGAATTCTGTTAAGTCGTACAGCCAGTCTGTGGCCTGGGTGACATTGCTGATCTCCAGCCAAGCAGGAGTCTTTGGCGGGCGATCAGGGAGGCAAAGCTGCCCCTCTCCCCGTAAAGAGCTTTAGCTGTTCTGATACTCCGAAGACCGCCACTAGTGGGCGAGGCTCCGCCCTCACCCCCTCAACCTTGGGCACCATCACGAAAAAGGCGGTCCAGTACCCGACAAGTCTGGGACAGGATCAGAACACATGGGTGTGGCTGACCGGGCTTCCATGGCATCGTTCACATTTGTCTTCCACCTCCGGGAATAACCCGCTCATGTGAGTTCTGGTCAAGTGCGTCCTGTGTACTACCTTAAGCTGCGTTAATTCAGCCCTGTGCATGAGGTGGTGGAGTTCACCCTATGAGTGCGCTGATCCAGATTCCACCCATGGGCTGGATTCTCCGATTTGGAGACTATGTCCTTATACCGGTGGGAACGGTGGCGTTTTCCGACCGAAAAAAGAGCGCAGAACGGCCACCGATCCTCCGTCTGGTGGGGGGCTAGCAGGCTCGCAGCGTAGAGGACCCGGCTCTAGCTGCGAATGCAGCCGGAGAATTGCCTGGTCCATGGCCGCGCAACATGGCGCGGCCGCGTGTGGACCCGGCCTACCAAATAGTGCCCCCCTTTGGACAGGCTCGCCAGCCCCGGGACACCCCCCACCAGTGTCCCCAGTCCCTGCCAAAGCCCTACTTGCCCACGGATCGGCTCCCCCCCCCGTCTGTGGCGACATTGTGGCGGCTCAGTTCGCAGTCGCCACGGCAAGTTCCCGGAAAGGAAATAGCATGAGTGACCCATGCCGTTGGGAACTCGGCCCATCGGGGGTGGAGCATCGGGGTAGGACCTCACAGTATGCTGTTTTGGAGGGGCGGACCATTACAAAAGCGGCACTGCCCCCTATTTCGGCATCAACGTGGATTCTCTGGCCGAACGGGGAACGCGATTTCAGCGTTGGAGATCAGAGAATCCCTCCCCCTATCTCTATGCCAGCTCCTCCTCCCACTTTCCCATGTCTTGTCCAGCAGGGCACTTACCTCCTCTTGCAGTCATCTGTACATGTCAGTGCAGTCACAGGGAGAATGTGCAAACTCCACACAGACACCCAAGATCGGAATCAACCCCAGGGTCCCTGGCACTGTGAGGCAGCAGTGCTATGTGTGAATAAAATTTACCTTAAAGAGAGTTTGTTGCAAGTCACTTTAAAATTTGACTTCACCATCAGAGGTTTTTAAAAAGTTTTCCAAATGAGGGGCAATTTAGTGTGGCCAATTCACCTACCATGCACATCTTTGGGTTGTGGAGGCGAGAACCACAGAGACACAGGGAGAATGTGCAAACTCCACATGGACAGTGACCCGGGGCCGCGATAGAACCCGGGTCCTCGACGCCATGAGTCAACAGTGCTAACCACTGCACCACCGTGCTGCCCAACAAACAGAGGTTTTGGAAAAAATCACTACAGCCTATTTCAATCATTTTAACACCCTGCTTCTGGACAGACGTGAAAAAATAAAGGCCCTCAGGTTTGCCTCTCTCCCCTGTAACAATAGTGAGGAAGATTTCAAAATTGATAGCAGAAATTTGATGACATACAGTTAAAGGGGACATAGATGGGTAGCAGAATTTTCAGATGGCCCATTCAATTTTCTGTAGTGTAAGATGGTGCATTTGTGAGGGAAAAGGGGTGTACAAAGTAAATGGAATCTGCGGAAGGATTATGAAGGAACAGAGACACCTAGTGGCTAAAATACATAATTGTTTGAATGCGCAAGTGCATTAATATAATAACAATTTGGGTTTTGTAATAAAGATATCGAGGTAATGATAAACATGTACATGGCATTGGTTAGCCGACACTTAGGGATGATTTTTATCTGCAGAGAGAGTCTAGAACAGCTTCCCTTTGAGCAGAAAAAGGCTAAGAAAAGGCTTAATAGGAAGCAAAAATCATCAAACCTTTTGATTGGATGAAAGATCAAGTTATTTCCCGTGGTTGGGGAATCAGTAATGAGGCATCATCACTTTAACATTGTAACTGGGAAAATGAGGAGAAAGATTTGGTCGGATTTTTTTTTCATGCAAACCTTTTGATAGGCAATGTTATTTCTTTGCGAGAGAGAGTGGTTGAATTTAAATTAATTTTAAAGAAATTAAAAGTTCAAATGTGTTCTGGCACATCAGAGTTCTGAGAGCCATGCTAATAGTTTCAGGTAAAATCATTTTTTAGAAGAGTCGGTGGCCCATTTCAGGTCAAGCTTAATAAAACAAAACATGGGACGGATGCTGAAGTCACCTGTGAAATATAATTATTCACGTATTGGTTGTGCCAATTATGAAGTAGTTGTGCTGTATCAAGTAAACTACCTTCCTGTAAAACATTTTTCTATAATGCAAATTTAAGTTAATATATAACTTCGTAACAGCTCCAAAATTAGTGTATACTTCTGAAATTTGAATCAATGGAATGTGAAATTTGAATGAATACTAAGCTCCTCACTTTGACGTCTGTCAAACCTAGTAAATCTGTGCAATTAGAACAGTAGCAAACAAATCAGTAATGTTTCATTTCCACTCACAATGAAAATGAAGGGGATTCTGTTGCTGAAAGTAAGCACCCGGGAAATAACCACAAGCAACAGGCAGCACCTTTGTTGTAAAGTACGTTTAGCGTACATCAGAATTAGGATTTGGTGCCATTTTCTAGCCTTTATGTTGGATGAACACCGCATCTTAATTTTATCCAGTTAGTCACCCAGGGTGTAGAGGTCTTGTGGCGCAGTGGGTCGAGTCCCTGCCTCTGAGCAAGAAGTTCTGGGTTTGAGTTCCACATCAGGACTTGATGGCCAAGGAAGACGCAGTCAAACAGGTTGAGTGTGCCAACCTGCAAATCCTTCCAACACAGCAATGGCTGACGGTAAGAGCGGGAGAGACACCTGGTCAGCCTCGCTTGATGTGGAGTGGCGCCCCCTCAAGCTATACGCCCCTGCTGACAGACTAGCCACCTGTTCCGGGAATTAAGATGGAAGTCTGCCTTAGTGGGTGCAGGAAGAGAATTGGAGTGGTCCAGGATTGTGCTCACTCAGAATGACCTTCATGGTTGTGTATCTGTACATGTTTATGGGACAGTGTATCACTTTTTACAGGGTGGGGCAGTCAGGAATGATATGTCCGGGCCCAGTGACAGACAGCAGATATGGAGTGTTTGGGGATGCTTAAGGCTGGCCAATCTTAGCACCAGGTTGCACTTAAATAAAAGTACCTGCCGGACACCTGTTCATATTCACGCCTTGGCTGGCAAGGAGGAGAATGTGGCAGCAAGATGCTGCTGCTGGGGACCTCTGGGAACAGTGCGTGGCAGTCAATCGGAGGAGGAATCTTGAGAATGAAAAGAGGGAGGCCAGGCTGGGGTCCTAAGAGAGGCCAGTGATCAGGGGTGGGGGTGTGTCTGAAGTTGGGACTACCCTTGGACTCCTGTCTGTTGTGTGTCAGCAACAAATTGTTTTGATTAAGATGACCCTCGAACTCGGCAACCAATCACCTGAAATGACCTCAGCAGCTGTGGGAGCAACGTGAACTTGTCGCGATCTCTGTATATGTAAATACAAGAATACAAGGGCAACACTAACAGGGAGTATATAAACAAGCTCAAGCTGTTTTCCTGCTCTCTTTGTGTGTGTTGGAGCTAGAGAACAGAAGTGTAGTAAGCTCAGAGTGTAGAGTATTATATTCATTGTTAATCTAATTCCATTTTGTTTAATTTGACTACTAGTAAAAGTATTGAAGAAAATAACTCACAAGTAAATTAATTAGTTACTCAATAAATAATTTGTTATCACTGGAAGATTTGGAGTATTCATCATCAAAGTTAACTCGGTGTAAACATATGAGTAACATATATTAATCCCAAGTAATATAACAGGACTTACTTACTAAAGCACACATGTGCAATCATCAGGTAGTGAGGGGAAATCCCCAGTAAGAGTGGAGTATGGAGGGAGGATCCCAGCCAGTTTGGAAAAGCAATGCAGGTGAATCCCAGGAAGAGATCGAGCTGTCCACTACAAACATCAAAGGATTCATTAAATTCTGAAAGAGTGACGCTACTATTGACGTCACAGTGTGTACAGAGGAGGAACTCTGAGGGTGAGTCTTTTCAGTGGCTTTTTCCCAGGATAGAGGGGGCAATTACTCGGGGGCATAGGTTTAAGGTGCGAGGGGCAAGGTTTAGAGGAGATATATGAGGCAAGTTTTTTACACAGAGGGTAGTGGGTGCCTGAACTCGCTGCCGGAGGAGGTGGTGGAAGCAGGGACGATAGTGACGTTTAAGGTGTGTCATGATATGCAGACACACACATAATGATATGCAGTCAGGTTTGGACAAGCAGCTAATGGACACAGAGAACATGACATGACCAATTAGCAGGCAGGACACTCAGGGGTGGGATCTGACTATAAAAGACACGAGGCACTCACACTCCGCCTCTTTCCACTGATGAACATCTGGAGATCACTCAAGGGTGTTGTTACAATCTCAGACCTCCACCATGCGGCTCAGAGCTAGTCTGGTTCAGTCAGACAGAGTAACCACACTTAAGTTAGCAGAGAGTTGAACTCACAGAGAACTGTGCTAACTGTGCTATTAGTTCAATAAACTTGATTGAACTAACTTCAAGGTCTGGAGCATCTTTTTGATCTAAGCTGCATCCAGTTGCAGCCAGTGTTATACCAGTGTGCCTAACACGACAAGGGGCATCTTGACAAATACATGAATAGGATGGGAATAGAGGGATATGGACCCCGGAAGTGGAGAAGATTTTAGTTTAGACGCTCAGCATGGTCGGCACAGGCTTGATGGGCCGAAGGGATACGGATCCCGGAAGTGCAGACGATTTTAGTTCAGACGGGCAGCATGGTTGGCACAGGCTTGGAGGGCCGAAAGGCCTGTTCCTGTGCTGTACTTTTCTTTGTTCTTTGAGTCAATGGGGTGAGTAACAGAAAGTGAGGCACCCTCAATTACGACGTGAGAGAGAGGTCGGTAATCAAAAGGCTTTAATCTACAGAGAACAGGACAGCATTCATAGAACATAGAACATAGAACAGTACAGCACAGAACAGGCCCTTCGGCCCTCGATGTTGTGCCGAGCAATGATCACCCTACTCAAACCCACATATCCACCCTATACCCGTAACCCAACAACCCCCCCCCCAACCTTACAGGACACTACGGGCAATTTATCATGGCCAATCCACCTAACCCGCACATCTTTGGACTGTGGGAGGAAACCGGAGCACCCGGAGGAAACCCACGCACACACGGGGAGGACGTGCAGACTCCGCACAGACAGCGACAGTGATTCGAGAGAAGTGTGCTCGCCACATGGAGCCTTATCCTACATACCGTTTCCTGGGGGCGTAGCCAGATGCGGAGTCCCCCAGGGTTCCAAGCCTCTTAAAGGGGCAAGGTATTAAAGGCCAGGTACCGTTTACGGCAGTTATTAATACCGTTTATCACAGAAAGTAATTATTTTCTTCAGCAAAAAGCAGTCTTCAACTGGAAAGCCCAGAGACAAGGGAGAGCGAGGTGACTGGTCAGCTGCCGGTGAGTTTATTTTTAAAGGAAATGAACAGGAGCTGAAAGCCAGAGCAGGGATTTGAAAAGTTTGGTTATTCTTCTGATTCTAAGTTAGGGAACTGAAATAAAAACAGAAAATGCTGGGACTGTTCAGCCTGTTATGGCAGCATTTGTGGTAAGACACCGACTTGGACTTGACATTTTAGGCCTGTGGCTTTTCACCAGAAGTGGGAAAGTTTAGAAATGTTCTAATCAAGGGGTGAATGGGACTAGGACAAAAGCAAGGTCTGTGATAGTGTGGAATACATGCGAGATTGACAGAAGAATTAGTCTTCCTGGGAGGGCAAGGAAAGTACTAAAAGATGTTGCTAGCTGTAAACAAAAAAAAACAATGCAAAGGAAAAGAAACATAATGGGCACCAAGGGTTTGGTCTGAAATAACTGTACTCAGTGTTAAGCCCTGAAGGCTGTAGGGTGTCTAATCGAAAGGTGCTGTTCCTCTAAGCTTATGGCGAGCTTCGCTGGAACGGTGCAATAGGTCGATTGCAGAAATGTCAACATTGCCTCCATTAGAAGCTTGAGGCCATGCTTGTTGTAATGGTGCTAGTTACAGAACAGGTTCAATTCTCCATTTTTGAGACTAAATGCAGCGGCGGGCAACTCCGGCGTCATCTTTCCCACTCACTACAATTCTGGGATCCTGCACCAGATTCTGCACTTGGAACTTCATTAATTACGCACAGGCAAGTTCCCCTCAATCACCCGGTGGACCAGCAGCTGATTCGTCTGCCTGCCGTGTGCTGGTGGGTTCAAAAGTCCTGCTGCCGTATTTAAACACCAGCCCCCCCAGCGCACTCCCATCACTCTTTCCAGCCCACCCGTCTTCACCAGACGGTGCAGGATGTCAGAAACCCGGATGAAAAAGGCTAGCGTTCTCAAAAAGAATGCAGCACCAGCTTTCACGGCCAGGACCCACGATACCCTTATTTAGGAAGTATAGACCAACCACCACGTGCTCTACACAAGAAATAGGCTTGGTCTCCCGTGACTCCGGGAGCGTGTAGTCCTCATCTTCATGTTCATCTCTCCGGCCTGGAGAGAAGTCAGGGCACCCGAGGAAGGCGCAGTGCTCCGAAAGCTAGTGTTTGTAACAAACCTGTTGGACTTTAACCTGGTGTAAGACTTCTTACTGTGCTCACCCCACTCGTACCTGTAGTACAGGAGCCTTACCGTATTACCTCTAATATACGTGTTGTACAAACAGTGGTGACTACCACATTCACCCCCTGTTAAGAATGAGTCCGGCGGGGGTGGTGGAAAAACGACTTACATGGTATGTGAGAAATTTTTATGGTATACAGTTTTGGTGAAAGTTTACAAATTTAGCCGGTCGGGTGCTTTGCTCCTCCGCTGTGAGCGACGCAGTCCCGGTGGTGATGCAGATGCCGGCTTGGTCTCCGGTGACTCCGGGAGCGTGTAGTCCTCATCTTCATCCTTGGGTGGGGCCAAGGGGAGGACGGATCGTCCTGGAGCGGGAGCTGTGGTGAGTTGCGCTGGGGGAAGGGTGGCGCCGGGGCAATTGGAGAGGGGGGGGGGTCGGGAACCAGCTGGTGCCAGATCCCTGAGGGAGACTGTGTCTTGGCGGCCGTCGGAGTACGCCATGTAGGTGTACTGCGGGTTCGCATGCAGCAGCTATACCCTTTCGACCAACGGGTCTGCCTTGTGGAGCCGCACGTGCTTGCGGAGGACGGGTTCTGGAGCTGCCAGCCACGTTGGGAGGAAAACCCCAGAGGTGGACTTCCTGGGGAAGGCCAGGAGATGTTCATAGGGGGTTTCATTAATCGCAGTGCAAAGTAGCGATCGGACGGAATGCAGGGCGTCGGGGAGGACCTCCTGCCAGCGGGAGACCGGGAGATCTTTAGACTGTAGGGTCAGAAGGACGGCCTTCCAGACCGTCCCATTCTCCCTCTCCACCTGCCCGTTTCCCCGGGGGTTGTAGCTGGTCTTCCTGCTCGAGGCAATGCTCTTGCTGAGCAGGAACTGACGCAGCTCATCGCTCATAAAGGAGGATCCCCGGTCACTGTGGATGTAAGCGGGGAAACCGAACAGGGTGAAGATGCTATTGAGGGCTTTGATGACTGTGGTAGACGTCATATTGGGGCATGGGATGGCGAAGGGGAATCTGGAGTATTCATCGACAACGTTCAGGAAGTACGTGTTTCGGTCGGAGGAGGGGAGGGGCCCTTTGAAGTCCACGCTGAGGCGGGACGGGACGGGAGGCCTTCACCAGGTGCGCTCGGTCTGGCCGGTAGAAGTGTGGTTTGCACTCCGCGCAGACCTGGCAGTCTTTGGTGACCGCCCTGACTTCCGCAATGGAGTAGGGTAGGTTGCGGGCCTTTATGAAGTGAAAGAACCGGATGACCCCTGGGTGACAGAGACCATTGTGTAGGGCCCGGAGTCGGTCCACTTGTGTGCTGGTACATGTACCTCGGGATAGGGCATCGGGGGGCTCGTTGAGCTTGCTGGGGCGATTAAAAATCTCGTAATTATAGGTGGAGAGCTCGATCCTCAACCTCAAGATTTTATCATTTTTGATCTTGCCCCGCTGTGTATTATTGAACATGAAGGCAACCGACCGTTGGTCGGTGAGGAGAGTGAATCTCATGCCGGCCAGGTAATGCCTCCAATGTCGCACAGCTTCTCCGATGGCTTGGGCTTCCTTCTCGACGGAGGAGTGCCGAATTTCGGAGGCATGGAGGGTGCGGGAAAGGAATGCCACGGGTCTGCCTGCCTGGTTAAGGGTGGTGGCCAGAGCGGCATCTGATGCATCGCTCTCGACTTGAAAGGGGAGGGTCTCGTCGACCGCGTGCATCGCGGCCTTGTCGATGTCGGCCTTGATACGGTTGAAGGCCTGGTGGGCCTCAGCCGTCAGGGAGAACACTGTGGAGTGGATGAGTGGGCGGGCCTGTTGGCTCTGGGTGAGTATGCTTAACACTCAATTTGGCTCTGTTTCTTCACTTAGCTCTGGAGTCGCCAGGTATCGTTAAGATACCGCCACAAGTTCAAGGTGAAGTTCAAAGCAATAAAACCATACACCAATTAGTAAGTTCAAACAACTGAGTTTATTATAATACAATTATAATAACTACTCATTCACACGCTAAAAGGATTAAACTTATTCCTACCGCTAAATAAACTAGTACTTATCTCGAAGGAACTGCTGGGTCAGGGAACAAGGCCTCTTGCTCTGCTCTGGTCTGCAGACTTCAGGTTGGTATAAGTTAAAAGGGGTCAGGAGTGTCTATCTCTGGTAGCGATCGCTGTGAGACACTTACTTGCTGGCGGCTGCTGTCCGAAACCTCTCCTCTCTCTTGTTCAAGGTCTTCTTGGCAAAAGCTGGTCGAGGTGCTGGTCCACGGAGGAGTGCTGGTTAAGGAGAGAGGAGGGCTGGACAAGAAGACTGAACCATGTGTGGGACCTGTCTTTTATAGGTCCCAGGGATCCGTGCCCCTTTAGGCGGACTCCCTTACCTGCTTGGAATCGATTGGGTCTCTTCCCAATCGATATGTTTGAATCCCCCCAATACTGAGGCTGTTCTTAGCTACTGGGCGGGCTCTCAGGCTCTTTGTTTTCGAACCCTATTGGTGCCTGAGTGTCTGGTATCCTTTACAATGTTGCAGTTGCGTCCCCATTTGTGTCCATTGTATCTGGAATCGTTCCATTAACATGCTAATTATCCCGGTGATTGCCTCATTAGTATGCGGAACGTTCGTTTCGGTGCAGACAGAATCCACACCTGCTAGGTGCAGCCTGCTGGGGCTGCAAACTTTGTCCATTTTATCCTGTATGCTTTGCATTCCTCCATTTTGTATTTAGGGAAATGGCCAACTTCGGTGGCTACAGGCCTCATCCGCATAGTTAGGGACCCACTGGGCATAGTATGAGAAGAACCCCAGGCATCGTTTGAGGGCCTTGGGGCAGTGGGGGAGAGAGAGTTCCATAAGGGGGTGCATGCGGTCGGGCCGGGCCCTAGAACTCCATTTTGCACAATATAGCCAAGGATGGCTAAGCAGTTGGTGCTGAACACGCACTTCTCCTTGTTGTACGTGATGTTCAGGAGTTTGGCGGTGTGGAGAAATTTGAAAAGGTTAACGTCGTGGTCCTGCTGGTCGTGGCCACAAATGGTGACGTTATCTAGGTATGGGAAGGTGGCCCGCAGTCCGTACCGGTCAACCTTTCGGTCCATCATCCATTGGAAGACCGAAACCCCATTAGTGACATCGAAAGGAACCCTAAGGAAGTGGTAAAGACGTAGAAGTGGTAAGGAAGTGGAAGTGGTAAAAGTGGCCGTCTGCTTCGAACGCAGTGCATTGGTGGTCCGCCTTGCGGATGGGGAGCTGGTGGTAGGCAGATTTCAGGTCCACTATAGAGAAGACCCGGTACTGTGCAATCTGCTTGACCATATCAGATATGCGTGGGAGGGGTACGCATCGAGCTGCGTGTACAGATTGATGGTCTGACTGTAGTCAATGACCATCCTGTGTTTTTCCCCAGTCTTTACAACTACCACTTGGGCTCTCCACGGGCTGTTGCTGGCCTCAATGATGCCTTCCTGCAGTAGCCACTGGACCTCCGATCTGATGAAGGTCCTGTCCTGGGCACTGTACCATCTGCTCCTGGTGGCGACAGGTTTGCAATCCGGGGTGAGGTTTGCAAACAGGGAGGGTGGGTCGACCTTAAGGGTCGTGAGGCCGCATGCGGTGAGGGGTCCGCCGAATTTTAGAGTTAGACTTTGGAGGTTGCACTGGAAGTTCAGGCCGTGTAGCAAGGCAGCGCAGAGGTTGGGGAGGACCTAGAGCCGGAGGTTGCTGAACTCTACGCCCTGGTCGGTGAGGGTGGCGATGCAGTACCCCCGGATTTCCACGAGTGGGATCCGGAGGCCAAGGAGATTCTTTGGGTAATGGGGTATACCGCGAGGGAGCAGCACCTTACCGTAGAGGGGTGGATAAAGCACTCTGTGCTCCCGGAGTCGAGAAGGCAAGGTGTCTTGTGGCCATCGACTTTCACCATTCTCGTCATGGTTGCGAGGTTGAGCGGCCGGGACTGGTCGAGCGTGATGGAGGCGAGCTGCGGCTGGTGTTGGTGGGCCCCGGGCTGGTCGGTGGCGGGCGATGAGCGGCCAGATGAGGTGCCCGACGAGCAGGGGTCTTGAGACGCAGTCCAAAATGGCAGCAAAGATGGTGGTATCCACGGGGCACACGTGGCAGGCGGCGTTAAAGATGGCGACGCCCACGGGCCGCACGAGGTCTGATGGGGGGGAAGATGGCGGCGCCCACGGGCCGCACGTGGTGGGTGCAGGAACAATGGGCCTGGTTACAGCGGCGATCGACCAGGCCTGGCACACCGCAGCGAAATATCCTTTCTTCCCGCAGGTCTTGCAGATTGCACTCCACACCAGGCAGCGCTGCCGGGGGTGCTTTGTCTGCCCGCAGAATAGCACTTGGGCCCCCTGGGGTTTGCTGGATGCCGTGCGGCGCAGGCTTGGGGTTGGCTGGGGGTGTCTGCAGGTGGGGCCCATGGTGTCCATGAGGGGGGCGCCGTGCGGTCGGGGGTGTACGCTTGTACTGTACGGAGGCTACAGCTAGTGAGGTCGCGCGTACCCCCTTCTAAAAGGTGTTGGTGGATGTACGCCAACCCCATGCCTGTAACAAAAGCATCCCTCATTAAGAGTTCAGTATGTTCAATGGCCGAAACTGCCTGGCAATCGCAGTTCCTCACCAGGATGTGCAGGGCACGCCAGAAATCATCTAATGACTCACCGGGGAGTTGTTGCTGCGTGGACAGGAGGTGCCTGGCGTAGAGTTTGTTGATCGGCCGGATGTAGTTCCCTTTCAGAAGCGCCATGGCCTCAGTGTAGCTGTGTGCATCCTGGAGAAGGGGAAAAATATCAGAGCTCACTCGTGAGTACAGGATCTGGAGTTTCTGTGCTTCTGAGGATTGCCAATGGTCGAAGGCTGACGAGACTGCTTGAGGGTGCAGCTGCAGGCGATCTGGCTTGATGCGTAGTTCCATCGCTGTAATATCTCTGCTTAATAAATTGAGGCACTATCAATTACGACGAGACGAGAGTAGAGAGTAATCGAGGCTTTATTACGCAGAGATGTGTAGCCTCCCGCAGCTACTACTAGAAATGGCTGCAGCTCGGTGAGCACACACATTTATACTCCGCCTACTGGGCGGAGCCAGCAGGCAGAGATCTACCCCCGTACCTGTAGTATAGGAGCCTTACCATATTACCTCTAATATACGTATTAGACAAACAGTGGTGACTACCACACACTCCATTCTCTGTCAATCCTGGGTTGGGCTCACTACACACAGGAGAAATGCATTTCACCCACTCTCTGCTCCATCCCCTCTGATCACATCTTTCTTTTGGCCCTATACAGGCCAAATCTGCGCACAACAAGCGAGAACCAGCCCAGACCGGGGGAGATGTAGCAGAGATACTCGCCCTCAGTGAGTTTGAGGAGGCTGCATCAGAGTTTGCCAATGAGGGCAAGAATCACTCCTCTGGTGATGGAGAGCTTGTCCCCTCACCACAACCTAGTGCGGATCTCAGGCCCATCACTTCACTGAGGTTGAATAAATTTGGTTTGGTTGAATAAACTTGGTTTGTTCTCACTGGAACGAAGGAGGTTGAGGGGCGACCTGATAGAGGTCTACAAAATTTATGAGGGGCATGGACAGAGTGGATAGTCAGAGACTTTTTCCCAGGGTAGAGGGGTCAATTACTAGGGGGCATAGGTTTAAGGTGCGAGGGGCAAGGTTTAGAGTAGATATACGAGTAAAGTTTTTTTACACAGAGGGTAGTGGGTGCCTGGAACTCGCTGCCGGAGGAGGTGGTGGAAGCAGGGACGATAGTGACGTTTAAGGGGCACCTTGACAAATACATGAATAGGATGGGAATAGAGGGATACGGACCCCGGAAGTGTCGAAGATTTTAGTTTCGATGGGCAGCATGGTCGGCACAGGCTTGAAGGGCCGAAGGGCCTGTTCCTGTGCTGTACCTTTCTTTGTTCTTTGAACCCTGCAATTCACAATGAGTGCCATGTACTCTGAAATAGCTTCAGCTCATCCACAAAAAAAGTGTCCTTTTGTACTTGTCAGGTACCAACAAACAATGGCCAGTCAGCCAGCCCAGCAGCTCTCCAAGCTCTGAGCACGTCTGAAGATGAGGGGACGCAGGAAGAACTGTCACCGCTCACTTACAGCCTCAGACAGAGTGAGCGCATTAGCAGGTGGCCACAGCTAAGGTCTGATTCCATTCCACAGATGTTACATCTTGAGCCCTGTGGGGAGTGAGAACTTGCGAATTTCATCTTTGAACCAATGTGGCTCCGAACTCCACTCTTCTACGTGGCATAACTGTGAGCTTTTGTTTGCTTACGGTAAATGAATGGAATCCATTTGGCCACTTCTGAAAGGCAATAATTGTTAACCCGTGACTCCCCATCACTGATGGGATGGCAGAGTTGCTGCAGCCGTATCCCCTTCACTATAGCCTTTACTCTCCAAGGCTGCATTCCTGTCTTCCACTGTTTGGCTTTTCAAAATTTGACGTGAGGCTTTTGAGTTGTACCTTTCCCTTTAAAAGCACAAAATTAGAAATCTGGCTTGCTCTTACTTCCTGGGCAATGGGCTCTGAGTCCTGTGTAATTGACCTGGACCCTGCCCACTATAGCGACACCAACAATTGAGTATGCATCCCAGAGCTCAGCTTAGCGGTCCTCCCACATGTCATCATACCCCTCCCAGACAGAACCGATCTTACTTTCGATTTTGAAAGATGCCATTTACGTGAATGTCCAGATGGTGGTACTACCCCTGTATTACAGAGTTCAACCCTCCCTCCCTCATTGTCCTCATGCCTCTGATTTATCTGGAGCCTCACAATGTGTAGGTAGAAATGCCACCTATTATTCTCCAGGTTGCTCCACTAATATTGGATTTTGTCGTTGTTGTGGTGGACATTGACATAGTGACCCCCCCCCCCCCACAGTACAGGGGTCTCCACCACCCCCCCCCCCCCCCCCCCCCCATACCATACACCAATGTCTATCCGTCCATCACCTGCAAGGCGCTCAGGCTTCACATGAACCTGTGCCCATTCCATCTGGAAGCTGTGTACACCATCACATACAGGGGCTACTCCCCATGAGAGCTTCACATACCTCCCCCAACATGTATTATGTCTTCCCTAACTACAGGTTGTAGATGCCCTCTATGTCACCTCCTGGCCCTTCTGCTTGCCATTGTGAGCCCGTATCCTTACCCACACCTTGCACAGCCCTCCTTCTACATTACCCCCCTGGTCTGCATCAGGCCACCCCCCCCACCCCAGACTCACCTCACACCCCACCCCCAGTCGAACTTTGGACCTGTGTTGTTTGTGGTGGTGCATAAGGCCCGTGGCTCGGTGCTGTCCAGATAGACACTGGTGTATGGTATGGGGGGGGGGGGGGGGGGGGGGGGGGGGAGGAGACCCAACATCAGGCGCAGCACTGATGACTCGGTGCAGTGTTTTTCAAACTTTTTTGCCTGGGACCCATTTTTACCAACCGTCCATCCTTCGGGACACACGCAGGCCGACCTTCGCGACCCATGCCGACCGACCTTCGTAACCCACGCCGGCTGACTTTCGCGACCCACCATTTTCACTTACCTTTACTGTGACAGGTGAGCCTGCTTGGTCCTCACAATCTCACTTACTTTGCTATTCAATGCTACATTTCTGATAATGACTTCAGCTGATGATTTAAGATCTCACTGCATCCGTTGAAAAAAATCATGAGGTCTGTCCTCGAACACGCCATGCTTAGTATTCAAATGTCTTTGAGGATTTGAGGGTTTTAAACTTTCATTTGCCATTTCTTTGCTGCATATAACACACATGAACTTGGAATCATGATTTGTATTGGCATAATTAATAAACCCACACCTCAAGTAACCATCTTTATGCAGCTGTGATCTTGTTTTCAGCTTCTACTTCATGAGTTATTCACCAGAGGCCCTGGAGTTCACACCAGCACTGCTGGCAGCTGCAAAATGGAGGAATTTCTCTCACGCCCAGAACATGTGACATCAATGTGACCTGTTCTCTGCCGCTGCTCCAGCAGGAAGACTCCAGCGATTTAAAACAAAATCTGCTCCTGGGTAAGCATGCTGACGTCAGAAGGCGGCATTTGTAATGATATGTATAATCTAAGGAGAGTAAAGGGTTAACAAGATGACGTTCATGTATATCAACACTAGATGGCATCACTGAGTAGTCTTATAAAAGGCTGCGTCTCTAAGCATTCTGGGAGAAGCTGATGCAGAAGGATAGTGCGAGTTAGAGTGTAGGTTATATTAGAGAGAAATAATTAATTACTGTAACATAGATTCAAGACTATTATTTTGTTAGCTGTTACTGAGTAGAGTGTGTGAACCATTTCAAGTAGTGTAAAATAAACGAGCTTCGGTTTAAACATATAGCTCTATGTTCTTTGTCAACACTACGACTTTGGCTATTTTTGTGAGGGCCACGAAGAATCCAGCACGAGTTGAATGACAGAAAGAAATAGCATTTGTTTACAATAACATGTATATATATATATATATATATATATACACACACACACAACAGCAGCAGCAACTCCCTTGCTGCTCACTCTCCTCTAGCCGGTTCCAAACTGGCCAGCTTTATTTATGCAGGGAATGATTTCTCCGCCCCCCTCACTGGGGAAGCTCATATTCCCAAAGGATTGTGGGATTGCTATTAGTCCCCAGCCAATGGTAAGCAGGCAGGTTATAATAGCTATCTTGGAGAACAATACAAGGAACATAACAGTGTTCTGCCCCGCTGGGCTCCGGGCCTGCGCACTGTTGAGGGGGCCGAATGTGCAGAAAGGCTGGCATTCTGAAAGTTGGTATGTTTAAAAGCCGTTTGTGCCGTGGGCACTATTTCCCGCAATCGGATACGCTGTGGCCCCGTGATTGGGAACACCGCGACGCATGGCCCCGCGACCCACCCGCAGGTCCCGACCCTGGGTTTGAAAATGACTGTCTGAGTGCATGAATCGCAAAATGCAAGCATGCAGGTACAGCAAATAGTTATCAAATCTAATCGAATGTTATTGTTTATTGTGAGGGGAATCAAATATAAAAGTGGGGAGGTTATGCTTCAGATGTAGAGGGCACTGATGAGACCATATCTGGGTACAGTATTACATAGAACATAGAACAGTACAGCACAGAACAGGCCCTTCGGCCCTCAATGTTGTGCCGAGCCATGATCACCCTACTCAAACCCACGTATCCACCCTATACCCGTAACCCAACAACCCCCCTTAACCTTACTTTTTTATTAGGACACTACGGGCAATTTTAGCATGGCCAATCCACCTAACCCGCACATCTTTGGACTGTGGGAGGAAACCGGAGCACCCGGAGGAAACCCACGCACACAGGGGGAGGACGTGCAGACTCCACACAGACAGTGACCCAGCCGGGAATCGAACCTGGGACCCTGGAGCTGTGAAGCATTTATGCTAACCACCATGCTACCCTGCTGCCCCAAATTGGTATTTGGTATCTTGGTATCTTGGTATATTTGGTATATTGGTATCCTTAATTTTTTCTTTTCAAAATTTAGAGCACCCAATTCATTTTTTCCAATTAAACGGCAATTTAGTGTGGCCAATCCACCTACCCTGCACATCTTTGGTTTGAGGGGGCAAAACCCACGCAAACATGGGGAGAATGTGCAAACTCCACACGGACAGTGACCCAGAGCCGGGATCAAACCTGGGACGTCGGCACCGTGAGGCAGCAATGCTAACCACTGCGCCACCTTGGTATCCTTAATTAAGGAAGAATACAAGTGCAGAGAAAGTTTCCGAAACTAATACCAAGAATGGGCGGGCAATCTAATGAGGAAAGATTGGACAAGCGAGGCTTGCATCAGTTGAGTTTAGAAGAGTATGAGGTGACTTAATTGAAACATATAAAATCCTGAGGGTCTTGATAGGATGGATATGGAGAGGATGTTTTCTCTTGTCAGAGAATCTAGAACTAGGGGTAACTGTGCATCTACAAGATTGTAAATAACTGAGACTGAAGGATTGATTCTTGCAACACCTTGGCAGTTATAGTTAATTGTCTGTCTTATTCCTAATCTGTTTTCTGACCATTAATCAATCCTCAATCCATGCTGATGTTACCCCCAATCCCATGAGTCCTAATTCTGTGTAATAACCTCATATAACATTCACTGCTTCCATTTCTCTTTCTCCATCCTACAAGTCAAAGATCTCCAACAGGTTTATCAAATACAATTTCCCTTTCCTTGAACCATGTTGACTGTGTTTAATCATGTTCTGATTTTCTAATTTGTTCGTTTGTTTGTTTGCTATTTACAGCCATTCAGCCTATTGTGTCTGCACCAGTTCCCAAAAGAGCAACCTAGCTCGTCCCATCCTCAGCCCTATCTCTGTAGCCCTCATAAGTTCATCAATTTCAAATATGTATCCAGCTCTCTTTTGAAACCTCCTGTGGGATCCACCTCCACCACTCTCCCAGGCAGCGCATTCCAAACCCTGACAACTCTCTGAGTAAAGAAGTTTCTCCTCATCTCACTCCTGGCTTTCTTGCTGACCATCTTGAAATTGTGACCCCCCCTACTCACTGACTTACCAACCAGTGGAAACAGAATACCCTTCTTTACCCTGTCAAAATTGTTCAGAATTTTGAAGACCTCAATAAGGTCACCTCTTTAAATCTCTGTTCCAAGTAGAATAAGTCCAATATTGCCTTGTATCTAAAATTCCTAATTTTTGGTATAATTCTAGTGAATCTCCCCTGCAGTCTCTCCAGGGCTTTCACATCCTTCCTTAAATAAGGTGCTCAGAACTGAACACAATACTCCAAATGTGGTCTGACCAATGATTTGTAGAGATGTAGCATCACGTCTTTGCTTTTATACTCTATGCCTCTATTTAGAAACCCAAGGTTGCTATAAGCCTTCTTAACAACTATTTCAACCTGCTCTGCCGCCTCCTGAGGTCCCTCTGCTCCTGTACTCCCCTCAAAGTTGTATGATTGAGCCTATATTGTATTGCCATGTTTCTTCTATCAAAATGCATTACCTCACATTTTACTGCATTGAAGTTCATCTGCCAGGTGTCTGCCCATTTAGTTAACTTGTTAATGTCCCTCTGAAGTTGCTCAGTGTCATCCTCACAATTCACATTTCTCCTTAGTTTAGTATCATCTACAAAATTCGAGATTTTTGCCCTCAACACCCACTTCTAAATTATTGATATAAATCAGAAAAAGCAAAGGTCCCAACACTGAGCCCTGGGGAACACCACTTTTAACTCATCTTCAATCTGAGAAATGCCCATCTATACCTACCCTCGATTTCCTATCGCTTAGCCAACTTCAATCCATGCTGCCAAGGACCCATCAATCCCAAACATTTTTAAATTGCTAACCAACTTGTCATGCGGCACTGTATCAAATGCTTTCTGAAAGTCCAAATATACACCATTCAGGGTACTACCTTCATCCACTACCTCTGCTATCTCGTCAAAGAACTCAATTAAATTCATCAGACATGATCTGCCCTTGACAAAGCATGTTGACCATCTAGTACTAACCTATTTTTCTCTAAGTGTATATTTATCTGATCCAATATTATGGCCTCCATCAGTTTTCCCACTATTGATGTCAAGCTGACAGGTCTGTAGTTTCCTGGGTTATCTTTTGCCCCTTTCTTAAACAACATCACGGTAGCACAAGTGGATAGCACTGTGGCTTCACAGAGCCATGGTCCCAGGTTCGATTCCCCACTGGGTTACTGTCTGTGCGGAGTCTGCATGTTCTCCTCGTGTCTGCGTGGGTTTCTTCCGGGTGCTCCAGTTTCCTCCCACAGTCCAAAGACGTGCCGGTTAGTGGATTGGCCATGATAAATTGCCCTTAGTGACCAAAAAGGTTAGGAGGGGTTATCGGGTTACGTGGATAGGGTGGAAGTGAGGGCTTAGGTGGGTCGGTGCAGAGCCGATGGCCCGAATGGCCTCCTTCTGCACTGTATGTTCTAAAAATAACAGGATCACATTTGTAATCCTCCAGTCCCCCGGGACTAATCCTGTTGCCCTGTTACCACATCCCTGATAATAGATTGATGGTTGTCCATGTTATTGTTTATGAGTTCAGTCGATTAAGCAGTCAAGAAATCAAATGCTTGAAAGTATTAGGTTTCTTTAAGTAAAACTTATAACGTCCAGAATAATGGTCAATGTCCTTCACACACAAAGACAACAGGCTGGAAAGTGCTGTCGAAGCAGTGGCTTGAATTTTGTAGTTCTATCAATGGTGAAACTATCAGTGTTTGTTGTCATTCCTCCTCTGAAACGGACAGCAGATTCTGGAATCTGTGCACATGTGGTTAAGCGTCGAATACCAAAGTTTCTGTCAGTGATTCCCTGTTGAGGTCCTCGCAGATGGCAATCTATAGAAATCACTGACCTGAGTAGAATTTCCCCTTTTATACTGTAATATTTCAGTTTAAAAAAACAGAAAAGGTTATGCTTTATTAATGAGGTGTATCTGGGTTTTTAATGTCGTACTAAGCCATAACTAATAATAAACAACTTCTCTAACCCTGAAGAAGTCATTTTATACTTGTATCATTTCATCTTTTAATATTCTAATAAAAAATTACATGGCTTAGCAAAAATTGAAGTTTGTGATATTTTTGTTTCTAAGGTGTATCTTAATTCTACTTTCTGTAAAATTTATAAAAACATAAGGTTTAACAGTGCATTTTACTTCCTGTTTTGCCGTCAATAAGAATTCATTGTGATTGACTGCTTAGCAGGTTTGATGCTATCTCTGTTGCTGGATATGTAGCAATCCCCCTTCACTTGGTGCCAGGTTTAAAGTTACATTGGGAAAGACAAAGTTCGACAGAGATTGACAAACCTTTATGGGCAGCTTTCTTTGAGATCAGCGGCGAGCGAAGTTCCGGCCAATGATGCATTAACATTGCTTGTCACAATTAGATTCCAAAGAGAAACTCAGAAATTGTGGAGGAGATACACCCAAAGGGCGTGATTTAATGGGACAAAAACAGAGCCCCGTTTTGGGACAGTTTAGCAGGATGTTTCCTGGCATCTGCAGCACCAAGAATGACCCCGCTATTTAACGGCACTTTGCCAGTTTTTTGGGTCCCAGCGGGGAATGACCCACCAAGGCCGCACTTACACCATTTCCTGCACTGACGAGCTCAGCTCACCAATGCAGGAAGAGTATTCGCGGAGAGGGGTGCCATTTTTAAATGCCACCCTGATCTTTTGCCCCCCACCCTCCTCAGCCACCCCACCACGGCCTTTGGAACCCCCCCCCCCCCTCCCCCACTGCACCCAACAATTATGGGGCCCTTGAGCCCCTCCTCACCCTATCTCTTAAGGACAAGGCACCCCTGGTCCTGTTCCCTGGCACGGGCAACTGGCACCCAGACACCTTGGCACTGCCAGCCTGGCAGTGCCCCTGACAGCCCAGCAGTGCCACCCAGGCCCATTGCAATTCTAAGGTGGTACTGCCAGAGTGCCAAGGTGGCACTGCCAAGGTGCCAGGTGTTAGCAGGAGAGCCAGGGTACCATGCTGCCCAGAGCCCGTCCACCCATGTGTCTCTAATGGCCTGGGAGACCCATCCTAGATGCCGTTACGCTTGGTCCATGTTTGTGGAAACAAGTGCTAAATGGTACCGTGGCGCGGTCTCCCCGTGGGAATACGGCACATACATATTTAAATTTGCCTGATGGCTCGCTTAAATATGTTAATCTGGATCTCGACCCGATCGCGAAGTCTCACAAGATTCTGTTAAATCTCACGAGATGTTTTGAGCGTCACAAAGAGGCCTCTCGCGAGTTTAAATGGCATTGCCGCATCACCAAGTCAGGTGCGACAAGGGCATTAAATCGTGCCCAATGTTTCGATTCGCTACAAATTGTTGGTCAGTTTATCATGTTTCTCTGATAGCCTCAACAAAACTGAAAAATTCACTATATATCTGCTGAAGTTCATTGTATGTATGAAATTGCTGGATGTACAAATTTGATGTAAATTAAACGTGTTGCAGCCATTAGCATTGATAACTAAAATCAGTGTAAGTAAAAAATAGTACTGGAGAAATGAATGTGACTCGATGATGATGCATTCCTGGCTCTGATGACCTACATAATAGGGTTTAAAACAGGTAGCAGCAGAGATAGTGGATGCATTGGCTTTGATCTTCCAGGTCACCTTAGATTCTAGAACAGTTCCCAAGGATTGGAAGGTAAGAAACAGAATTCTGCTGCTTAGGAGAGAGAAAGAAGACAAGGAACTAAAGGCCAATGGCCAGACTTCAGTCGAGGGCAAAATGCTCCAATCTATTAATCGAGAAGCAGTAACACTGTGCTTAGAAAGTCATACTGTGATTAAGGAGAGTCAACGTGGACTTACGAAAGGGAAGTAATGTTTGAAAAATCTGTTCAGGCAGAATTTTACAACTCCGTTGTGGCGGGGCAGGGCTGGAAAATCCATCAAGCCATTTAGCGGAACTGGAATATTCTTAAAGTTTTTTGAGGGTGTAACTCGTAGAATGGATCATGGGGGAATCAGACGATGCATTGTATTTGGATTTTCAAAACTTATTGGTCATTAGACAGTTAGGACTCCTGGGATTGGCATGCATTGAGAACTGGTTAATGGACTGGAAACAGATGGTAGGAATAAACAGGACATTTTCAATTTGACAGGTTGCACTTAGCGGGACACAAGGACCAGTATTTGATCCTCAGCTCTTTTAATGACATAGTTTTGGATTTTGATTGGCATGGGCAGCACGGTAGCATTGTGGATAGCACAATTGCTTCACAGCTCCAGGGTCCCAGGTTCGATTCCAGCTTGGGTCACTGTCTGTGCGGAGTCTGCACGTCCTCCCCGTGTGTGCGTGGATTTCCTCCGGGTGCTCCTGTTTCCTTCCACAGTCCAAAGATGTGCAGGTTAGGTGGATTGTCCATGTTAAATTGCCCTTAGTGTCCAAAGTTGCCCTTAGTGTTGGGTGGGGTTACTGGGCTATGGGGATAGGGTGGAGGTGTTGACTTTGGGTAGGGTGCTCTTTCCAAGAGCTGGTGCAGACTCGATGGGCCGAATGGCCTCCTTCTGTACTGTAAATTCTATGATTTGATTTGATTTTGATTTTATTTATTGTCACATGCACCGAAGTACAGTGAAAAGTATTTTTCTGCAGCCGAGGGAACGTACACAGTACGTACATAGTAGATAAAAGAATATTCACAGAGAATGAAAGAGAAAATGCTGGAAATTCGCAGCAGGTCTGGCAGCATCTGCAGGGAGATGCTGAGATTTTCCAGCATTTTCTCTTTCGTTTCAGATTCCAGCATCTACAGTAATTTGCTTTTATTCAACAGAGAACATTGACAAATAGTACATCGACAAACAGTGATTGGCTACAATGCGGAACAAGGGGCCAAACAAAGCAAATACATGAGCAAGAGTAGCATAGGACGTTGTGAAAGTGTTCTTACAGGGTGTACAGGAACTGATCAGTCTGAGGGGGAGTTGTTGAGGAGTCTTGTAGCTGTGGGGAAGAAGCTGTTCCTATGTCTGGATGTGCGGGTCTTCAGACTCGTGTACTGAGTGTATGTAGGTCAGTTCTGGAAATAAAACCCAGATATAAAAGTAAATTTTAATTTGAACTAAATTGATACGAAGATTATGAATCACTCCAATATTTCTTGGAGATTAATGTCGCACAAATTACATTTATTTCTGCTTACCTGAGGTTTAGAATCAGAAACAGAATACCTCAGATTTACTGTGGAAATAAAACTCAATTCCTTTGAAGTTAAAATGCAGCAATGTATTTTTAATTTTAACAGAGATTCATACCTCAATTACCACCAGCCAGTCAAGCCCCCCCTCTTATACATATCAATAAGATCACCTCTCATTCTTCTAAACTCCAATGGATCCTGAAGTTGCAGTTTCAGAGGAGTAACTAACTTTGCTTTCTAATGCAAAACCCGCCTCATGATGCTGGGGTGTGCACACACACTAAAACCGACATGGCACGGTGGCACAGTGGTTAGCACTGTTGCTTCATGGCGCCGAGGACCTGGGTTCAATCCTGGCCCCCGTCACTGTTCATGTGGAGTTTGCACATTCTCCCATAACCCAAAGATGTGCAGGGTAGGTGGATTGGCCATGCTAAATTGCCCCTTATTGGAAAAATAAACGACCCGAATATTAACCGCCAAATTATGCATAAGAGATAAAAGCTGAAAGTACATGGATCTATTTCCAACATTTCTATGTTTTACATTTAGGATTACCAACATTTTGCGGTTCTTATTCTGTCATTGGCGTCCAGTCGGCTATTAAAAAAATTAACGTCGCGCATGCTTCAGCTTTTATCCATGTGGAAACATTCCCTACAAAAAAAGTTATTTTGATGCTAGATCCAGATGCCCGGTTACGTTTGTTGACACAATGTAGCAGCCGTGGCAGGGAACCACTCCGGTATCTTTGCAGCGCGTCGAAATCTGAGACGCTGGCTGGAATCGACTTTTGTGTTTGTCCTAGCGAAGCCCCCGTCGTACCGGGAGGCGGGTGTGTTTGGGGCAGGGGATTGGCTGATTGTGCGGAGCCGGGCGGCAGGAGGAAAAGGGAAGGAGAGATTTTCGAACCGTCCGGGCCACGTTCCAACCGAGCAGTAAGTCTGATTGGGGATTGAGCGGGCGGCGGCCTCTGCTCCAGCAGCGCCGGGCTGCAGCCAGGGCCCCAGGCCTGCTCACACCAGCCGCCCAGTGCATTGCTGTAGCGCCTGTGTAAAGTTTGTGTCCCGGCTGTTAGTCGGGGGCCTGGTGAACTAAGTCGTCTTCCTTTCCGCGGTATGTTCACCTTTTCTACAAAGGACCAATGCATGCAAACCCTGTGGATATCTTGCCCGGGATCACATTGAGTGTACAGCACGGGGACAAGCCATTCACCCAGCCGGACTCTTGTCAGGCGTTTATGCTCCGCACGAGCCTCCTCCCAACCCTCTTCGTTTCTCCTGATCTGCCGCCTACTCCTTTCCCACTCATGTGTTTATCTAGCTGCCCTTTAAATGCACCTATGATATTTGTCTCCCCTACCTGCTGTGATGTTCCACATTCTGACCATTCTTCAAGTAGAGGTCTTTCCTGAACTCCTTATTGGATTTATTATTGATTTATGTTGACTACCTTATTTTTACGGCCCCTATTTTCTCTAAATGTACTCCATTAAGCACTTTCATAATCTCAGAGACTTCTTGAGATTACCCCTCAGACTCCACTTCCCGAGAGAAGCCTATTCAGAATTCCTGATAAGTATATCTTCTTATTTCATGTGACCTCTGTACGCATCTTTTTTGCACCTTCTCAGTGGTGTAGCACATTGGGCTAAATCGCTGGCTTTTAAAGCCGACCAAGCAGGCCAGCAGCACGGTTCAATTCCCGTACCAGCCTCCCTGAACAGGTGCGACTAGGGGCTTTTCACAGTAACTTCACTGAAGCCTACTTGTGACAATAAGCGATTTTCTTTTCATTTCAAGTGCATCTAGAACCGGTTATAATATCAAGGGCAGAATTCTGCCGCAGGAATAATTATATGTTGGTGTAGTCTTGTCTTGTCCTGGGTAATGAGCTTTACAATTTTATACTTTTATTTTGAATTAAATAAAATAAGAAATAGGGGCAGAAGTAAACCCCTTGCATCAAGACCCCTTCGTCAGCATCCTTCCAATTGAAGCTAAATCAGTTGTTAATTTGAAATCTGAAATAGATAAATTGTTGTATTATGGGATACGGACCAAAGACGGGTATATGGAGTTAGGCCACAGGTCAGCCATGATCTCTTTGAATGGTGGAGTAGGCTCAAGGAGTTGAATTGCCTAATCATGTTCCCATGTTTGACCACTGGCATCTAGAAGTAGAAGGTCAGGGGCAGCAGATCCATGGGAACACTACCACCTGGAAGTTCCCCTCCAAGCCACACACTATCCCCACTTGGAAATATATCACAGTTCCTTCACCGTCGCCAAAATCCTGGAACTCCCTCCTGAACACTGGATGTATCTGCGCGACGTGAACGCCAGCAGTTCAAAAGGGCAGCTCACCACCACCTTCTCAAGGGCAATTAGGGATGGGCAATAATTGTTAGCCTGTCAGAAAAGCCCACATCCCTTGAATGGACATCGTGAATGATCTTTGACCTCAACTCCACTTTCCTGCCTGATCCCCTTAATTCTCCCAGAGTCCGTCCCGCCATCCATTCATCCCACCGACCCTGGACTATATTCAATGTCTGAGCATCTACAGGCCTCTGGCTAGAGAAGTTTAAAGATTCACAACCCTCTTAAGTGAAGATGTGGAGATGCCAGTGTTGGACTGGAGTGAACACAGTAAGAAGTCTTACAACACCAGGTTAAAGTCCAACATGTTTGTTTCAAACACTAGCTTTCGGAGAACTGCTCCTTCCTCGGGTGAATGAAGAGGTATGTTCCAGAAACATATATATAGACAAATTCAAAGATGCCAGGCAATGCTTAGAATGCGAGCATTTGCAGGTAATTAAATCTTTACAGATCCAAAGATAGGGGTAACCCCAGGTTAAAGAGGTGTGAATTGTCTCAAGCCAGGACAGTTGGTAGGATTTCACAAGCCCAGGTCTGATGGTGGGGATGAATGTAATGTGACATGAATCCCAGTCCCGGTTGAGGCCGCACTCATGTGCATTCATGTCGCATTACATTCATCCCCCACAATCTGGCCTGGGCTTGCAAAATCCTACCAACTGTCCTGGCTGGAGACAATTCACACCTCTTTAACCTGGGCTTACCCCTATCTTTGGATATGTAAAGATTTAATTACCTGCTCCATCGAAGTTATTAATATAAATTGTAACTAGCTGAAGCCCAGCATTTGATTCTTGAGGCATTCCACTAGTCACAGGCTGCAAATTTGAAAATTCCCCACTTATCCCTCCCGTGCTTCTGTCAGTTACCTGATTATCCCATCCATGCTAATGTTCTATCCCTATCTCCATGAGTCCTTGAGTAATAACTTTTGATGTGGCACTTTGTTGAATGCCTTTTGGAAACCCATACCTACTACATCCATTAGCTTTCTTTTATCTATTCTACTGGTTGCTCACTCAAAAAAAACTCTTGCCTTAATTTTCCTTTCTAAAGTCATGTCAAATTTGCCTAATCATATTATGATTTTCTAAGAGTCTTGGTAATGCCTCCTTAATGATGGATTCCAGCATTTTTCAGATGACTAATGCCAACTTAACTGGCCAATAGTTCTCAGATTTTCTCTCTCCTTCCTTTCTTGAATAATGATCAATGATGCTATAGTTCCTACTTCCCAATCTGCTTGGCCTGTTCCAGAATCTAGGGAATTTTGGAATTGCAGCCAATGCATCCACAATTTTGCAGCCACCTGTGTCAGAACTCTCGGTGTAGGCCATCAGTCCCAGGGGGTTTGTCAGCTTTTAATTTCTGTAGTACCTTTTCGACACTAATAATTGTTCAACCCGCTGGCCACAATGCAACAAGGCGCGGGAGTTCAGGGGCCGGCGCGGCAGAAAATAGACCGGGGGAGCGATAGGCAGGCCTGCTGATCGGTGGGCCCTGCCGCGGGCCAGGCCCCATCAAAAGCCCCCCCCCCCCCAGGATCGGAGCCCTCCTTGCGCCCACCCCCCCGACCCTGCGCACAGAGTTCCCGCCGGCTGCGACCAGCTGTGGACGACGTCGATGGGACTCTGCCTTTTTAGAGTGGCCGCTCGGCCCATCCGGGCTGGAGAATTGGCCGTCTGGTCGTGTACAGTGGCCTGCGACTGGCGGTGCTTCTCCGCTTCGTGGAGAAACACTTGCTGGCGTCAGGGCGGCATAGCCCGGTTGCGGGGATTCTCCGGCCCATCCACGGGCTGGGAGAATCCCACCCCCTTACACTCATTAGAACTTGGTTCCCCATTGATTTTTCTTATGCGTTTTGAAGACAGAAACAAAACATTTGTTTAACATTTCTGCCATTTTCTTATTCCCTATTAGTATCTCTCCTGTTTTGACCTTTAAGGCACCACTGTTCACTTTAGCTACTCTCTTCCTTTTTATATGCTTACAGAAGTTCAGTACTATTCTTTGTATCATTATAAGCCTGTATTAATCTAATGTTGTCCTCAACCTCTTTAATCAGCCACAGATTGATCACAGTTCCTGGGAAATCTTTTGTTTTTCAGTATGTATTTTCACTGTGAATTTTGAATTTCTTCAAACATTTCCCACTGCTTATCTACCACCATACCTTTTTCATCTTTTTTTCAGTCAGCCTTAGCGAGCTCAGCCCTCTTTAAAGTTAAGACTCTCGTTTTGGACTTGCGTATGTCACTATCGAACTTTGTGTGAAATTCTATGATCACTCTATCTGGTATAACCCTTTACTATGATATTACTAGGTCACCCTGTCACTTTGTAAGTTTTACTTTGCAAGCCTTATCCATGGCTGGTTTGGCAATATTTTGTTCCAGGAAACTGTCTTGAATGGATTCCATGAGAAAACAGGATTGGTTGCGTTCTTAAAAATTCTAATTACAACAGCAACTTAGAGATTGCTTCTTCTTAAAACAGAATTCTTTGTTTATGGTAGACAGATTGCTGAAGCTATACTGCACTGTTTTGTAGCAGCACATGGATTAAGCCATGGCGCTGTGGTAAAACTTGCCACAATTACTTTTAAGCAATGTTATTGCCTGGAAATCTCCACATTGAGCATGGAAGTTCAACTTTGGAATTAATTTTTTCTTGCTCACCCAGTGCTTGGATTGGATTATGGAGAACTTCTTACTTGAGTTCTTGTGCTTCACAATGCAATTTCTACAGGTCTTTTTGTGTAACAAAACTTTCAATTAAAAAAAAGCAATAACCAATCTGCACATTTCATATTCTCAGGATGCAGGAAAACATGGCAGCATCCCAGGAGCATCTATTAAATCAATGACCTATTTTAGTAGTGGTTGAGGGGTAAATGTTGGTCAGGACGCCGAGCGAATTTGCCTATTCTTCAAGTCGTACCAGTAGATGTTCTACATCCGTCTGAGAGACGGGTGATGCCTTGATTACACCTCACCTAAACAATGGCACCTCTGACAGTGCAGCATTCCTTGAGTACTGTAATAAAGTGGCCGAGTTAATGTGTTCAGGGTTCAGTTAGAGGCTGAGAGAGGTGAGAGTTCCGCGATAGAGGCTATGTTTGACACTTGGAAGTAACAAATTACACAATTAATTTAATTCATTTCTAAAAGTACTCAAAAGTGTTTGCATTGCATTAAATTGAAGTTTGGGGGGGGGGGGGGGAGAGAGAGAGAGAGAGAGAGAGAGTGAGTGTTCCCTGCCCGTACCTGACACCTGGCCTAACTTTTCGCTCATTGGGCACACACACACAGCCGGCTTAGAAGGGAACGCAAAACACTGTTCAGGACGTGATTTTGCGCTGTCTACCCATTAATTGGCAAGCCATCCCAGATGGATGCTGAGAAAGGCTGAGCACGACCAAGGAGCATAGGAAGAGGGTGGGCAGCGAGAAAAAGGAGGGTGCAGGCAGCAGTTTCTAATGTGCTCCCTCAGAGGGACAGCTGCTGTGGAGCTATCTCAGGGAGCTGTTTAAAAAAAAAATTGCAATGGAAAAATGCTGCAATCATAGAGCATACAATGCAGAAGGAAGCCATTCAGCCCATCGAGTCTGCACCGACCCACTTAAGCCCTCACTTTCACCCTATCCCTGTAACCCAATAACCCCTCCTAACCTTTTTGGTCACTAAGGGCAATTTGTCATGGCCAATCCACCTAACCTGCACGTCTTTGGACTGTGGGAGGAAACCGGAGCACCCGGAGGAAACCCACGCAGACACGGGGAGAAAGTGCAGACTCTGCGCAGACAGTGACCCAGCGGGGAATCGAACCCGAGACCCTGGCGCTGTAAAGCCACAGTGCTATCCACTTGTGCTACCATGCTGCCCAAACAGTGTCGAGACAGCACGTTGAAGTTCAAACCTCAATCCCCAGATACCTTTAACTTCATCCCTGACATTTCAGTCTGCCCTAGATTGTGGTTGAAGCAAAACTGAAACAGATGTCAGAGGTAGGTTCTTTACTCAGAGAGTAGTAAGGGCGTGGAATACCCTGCCTGCAACAGTAATGGACTCACCAACATTAAACGCTTTCAAATGGTCATTGGATAGGCATATGGACGAT
Organism: Scyliorhinus canicula; assembly: GCF_902713615.1. Classification (NCBI taxonomy): domain Eukaryota; kingdom Metazoa; phylum Chordata; class Chondrichthyes; order Carcharhiniformes; family Scyliorhinidae; genus Scyliorhinus; species Scyliorhinus canicula. The sequence goes on from NC_052148.1 coordinate 193,554,228, forward strand.
AAGGGAATAGTGTAGAGGGACTTTAGAAGGGTTTCACAGGACGGTGTAACATCGTGGGCCGAAGGGCCTGTACTGCGCTGTTATGTTCTATAAACGTCATCTGGTCAATTTGCCCTACCCACCAACTGTAAAAGCAGATGGGCCACATAAAACATTGTTCAGTTTGCCTCTTAATGGGCTAAATTGCCTGCTTGATTGTGGACCAATTGAACCATGCCGGAAGTTATTTTACAAAATGTTAGGTTCAACCAGTTGATCGCGTGCCCAACCCCCGAATGTAAAATTCTTTCTCTTTCTCTCTCTCTCCTTCACTCATGACCACAATTTGCAAATGTGCATAAACCTTTGTGTGTTCTTTGAAAAGTCTGATTATTTATGCTTGGTCCATCATTGCGGAAATGTTTCTTTTGTGCAGGTGCGTAGGCTGAAGGATACAAAATGAGCCTGCGAAAGCAAACACCCAGCGATTTTCTAAAACAGATCATAGGGAGACCAGTGGTGGTCAAACTGAACTCTGGAGTGGATTACCGAGGTAATGTATATTGGCCCATTTAGATTCTTGTGTGCTGGATTAAAAAGACCAGTTGTAATGGGCACAGCTTTTAAGAGAAGAAATAAACTTAATGGAATTACCTTGCAATCACCAGAGTGTTCCTGCTGCTGCTCAGAATATTTAAGTTGTGCTTGTCCTCTTTCTTTGGTGCATTGTGGATATGGAAACAGAAGTTGAAATCTTCAGTGATTTTGTACCAAATTTATCTGCTATAAATCTACAAGATGGATATCACGGATTTGTTTTGTTTTCACCTTTCCTCTTTTCCTGCTCACCTTTCACAATGGAGATTAGGAACTGTCACTTAGGTAGGATGTTAACAAATGAAGGGTTCATGCCCAAGTGTCAGGTGAAACCAGCAATCTTCCATTTTATAATGGCAATGAGTTAAATTTTAACAATCTATTTTAGGGAGTGAGGATGCTTTTTATTGTATGTTTTATTCTAGTGTAATATAAGGGGTTTATCTTGCATTGTCACTTGAGGTCTATAGATTGTGGCAAAAAAATTATTGTACCATAACATCCACATTTAGTTCTAATGTACAGTAACTGTTATATATAACTCAGTATTGTAACCAATTATATTGAGCATTCACATACTGGGTTTTAATAAATTATAACTGCGGTTGTCCCATTTTACCAGGTGTTTTGGCTTGTCTGGATGGGTATATGAATATAGCATTGGAACAGACAGAAGAATATGTAAATGGTCAGCTTAAGAACAAGTACGGAGATGCATTTATTCGAGGCAACAATGGTAAATTGATTTTTTTTCCCGAATAGAATGTGATAATTCTCTCTACTTTATGTTAATACATATGGTGTTAATTCTGGACCAAGGCTTTTGAAAAACTCCTATTCCCGTGACTGTCATTTTACTTGTCTTCCACTCTTGTGAATGTGGGTCTACGTGCATGTCTCTCTTGTGGCCCCCCTCCCCCTCTCTGAATCTCTATTTTGTTTCTGTATCGTTCTGCTTCTCTCTGGAAGAACAATAAGATGTTTGCTTTTAAATGTGATGCTGCTGTGATCTTGGTAAGAGCTGTGATTATGAGATTTGCTATGCATAGGCAAACTTACCCTTCATGCCACTTTATCAGATCCCTTTCCTGGATGTTTTATCTAGTTACGTTATGAAGTTTGCTATCAATTGAGTCATTTGGGGAGCTTGTACTTTTCTTTCCCTTTTTCTTCGAGGATTGAATTTTCAGAGACAAATCCTAACGCTTGTGTCTGCTTGCACCACCGAGCCAACATCCCTTTCCTTCTGTATTTATCCCTTTCTTTCTGTATTTATCAGTTTGAGTGTTTGTTTAGAAGTTTTCCCTAATTGTACTTTCCATTTCCAGTTTTAAATCAAAGTATTTAAATTATTCAAAATAGTTATAACCACTAATTAAACTCGCATCAGACTTTATCAAGCATAATGTCTGCCTAATTGAAGTGCTGTTCTGATGTCCTAATGAAGAACCTTGGACCATGTGAGAAGTAATTCTTTGCAAGATATCCAATAATACAGTGGGCGAGATTCTGCGCTCCCCACGCGGCGTGGGAGAATCGCGGGAGGGCCCCCCGACAAAATTCTCGCCCCCCGCTATTCTCTCTCCCCCCCCCCCCCCAACTCAGAAAAATCGCCGTTTTTCACGGCGAACGGCGATTCTCCGACCCGGATGGGCCGTGCGGCCTGTCATTTGCGACCGTTTCACGACGGTGGCAACCACACTGGTCGCTGCCGTCGTGAAACGGGTGAGATATGCCCGTTTGGGGCTTGTGGGGGGAGTACAGGGGAAAGAGCACCACGACTGTGCTCGGGCCGGCGTCTCAATCAGACGCACTATTTCCCCTCCGCCGCCCCGCAAGATCAAGCCGCCACGTCTTGCGGGGTGGCTGAGGGGAAAGATGGCCACCGCGCATGCACGGGTTCGAGCTGTCAGCATCGTGACGTCAGCCAGCCGCGCATGCGCAGGTTGGAGCTGGCCAACCTGCGCATGCGCAGCTGACGTCATTAGGTGCGCCGGCTGCGTCATTCTCGGTGCGATGCCCCCGCAGCCAAGATTTACGGAGCGTGGCTCCTAGCCCCGCCGGGAGGGGAGAGGAGTGGCCTCCGACGCCGTCGTGAAACTTGGCCGAGTTCACGTCGGCCCTCCCGACTTTTCCCGGGAGCGGAGAACTCCGCGCAAAGTTTATTTGTAAAATAAAATATGGCGAACATGGATCTTTAGAAACTGAGAGTCTGATAAATGTGATACTGTTCTGGCAGTATAACTAGTCTGTTTACCTCTTTCCAAAAGTAATACTTGTTTAAAAACCTGCCTCAGGAAAATGAGCGAAACTAGTCTTGACTAATGCCATTTTCATTGTTCTTCCTCATCTCCAACTTCCCAATCAGTTTAGTCAGCAACAAAGCATTTAATGTTTACAATGGTATAATGAATGCAGTAGGCTTGTCACAATATTGCCTTTACATTGACGGTTTAGAAGAAAGATGCATGACTGTGGCGTGGCTGGGATATTTGTTTAAGTTTAAGGAATTGTTTTGTTCCATCTGACCCTTGTGTTAACCACAGTATTGTCCTCTGTGTTAAATAGTATACATGAACTGGTTTTGACTGTTTATCTTAAACTAGAGAATCCTTACAGTACTTTTTTCTTTTTCCTTTCAGTGTTGTATATAAGCACACAGAAGAGAAGACTTTAGATGATGTTTTGCACCAAGTGTTTTGTTTTTTATTTAAAAAGACAAAAAATGTTTTTATTCTTGTTTTTTTTTAAGGAAAAGGACATGCTAGTTTAATTCTTTCAAATTTTGGTTATCTACAGTACATATAGTTTTTCATGACTATGAATTATTGATTTACATTTTCTGGAAGATTTTGTCTTCATTTGCTTTATTTCAGAAGTGGATAATGGCTATGATGTATCTATGAAAACACAAAGCTTCCCCAAAGCAAGCATAGGCCTGTTTTGAAATGTTTCACACATTTAAAGCTAAATACCTGTTTATGGAGAAGCTACAAACATTGCAAATAAAGGACTTGATATACATGTCTCACTTTGTTTAAGTTCAATATCACTACAGTAGAAAAATATTTAAAATAACCTTCTAACCAAAGGGCGGCAGTGAGTGGATGAAGACTTTTGTTTGCAATTTATAGTGAAATCATAAATGCTATATCTGTTCATGGACGTAAGATTTTGGTTTGAGTAGGAGCAATCTTCCCCTTTGGCTATTTGTGTCAGTTAATAGTGGGGTTATCTTACTCAGGATTTTGTAACAGAATAGATAATCCTCACTGTGATCTAATGGTTAGCTTGTAGTTCTTCCATAAAATCATACAGCACAGAAGGAGGCCATTCCACCCATTGTGTCTGTGCTGGCTCTTTGAAAAAGCTATCCAATTTGTCTCACTCCCCTGATCTTTCCTCATAGACCTATGTAAATGCAGTGCCACTAAATTAAAGAAGAGTTTGTACTTCGAGCCACAGATTTTGGATGCAGAGCAGGAGAATATATTGAGTCCCGTGTAACTGATATATTCAAAGCACCAGCATCTTAGGAAAATGGGTTCTTTTCTGCAGCTGAGTCCTATATGGAACATCCATAGAATCCCTACGGTGCAGGAGGAGGTAATTCGGCCCATTGAGTCTGCACCAACCCTCTGAAAGAACACCCTACCTAGGCACACTCCCCTGCAACTCCACCTAACCTTTTGGACACTGAGGGGCAAATTTGTATGGCCATCCACCTAACCTGCACATCTCTGAACTGTGGGAGGAAACCAGAGCTCCCGGAGGAATCCCACACAGATACGGGGCGAAAGTGGAAACTCCACACACAGTCACCCAAGGTCGGAATTGAACCAGGATTCCTGGTGCTGTGAGGCTGCAGTGCTAGCCTCAGTGTCTCCCATCTATCATCACATCTAGGAAGTTTGTCAATAAAGGCTCAGTGATTCCGTGTTTGTCGGTTATGGGCGTTACCCAAGTTTTTAAATTGAGATTTTGGCAGCCATTTCCTGATTTTCAGGGATGCAAAATCTTCCCAGTAGCTTGTTTTTTGTTTGGGTTCGCTAGTGCTCCTGCAAGTCCATGTGGCACGGAGGTCCCCAGGATGATAATGTATTCCTGTTTCAATCGATCATGGATTTCTTTGTCATCAAGGTAGAGACAATCCATTCAGGTATCTTGACTGTTCTCCCCTTTTCTCACCAATTCAAACTTCTCGTGTCTCCATCTTAGTGCTGACCAGCCCCCACCCCATCAGTCCAGTATCTGACAGGAGCCCCCACCCCCATTTTTTTTTCTCAAATCTCTCCAAGCTCCTCTATGGGTCTCACCTGTTGCTGCCTTTATCTCCAAATCCACTAATCACCTCACGCACTAATTGCTCCCCCCCCCCCCCCCCCCCCGTGTCACTGCATCAGCATCGGGATAACCTGACCTCTTTTTCCCCACCCCAGAGCATACGCAACTTCCCCCACCCCACACACACATATGGGCAACCCCCCAGTGGGGCTCCCCTTAGGGCAGTGCCCGGCCACATCCCTCACCACCTGGGGGCTAACAAAATCTCTGTTCCTCTTGCATCATCAAGACTGGTCTTCGTTTTTGAAAACCAGTAATGATGCTCATCAGAATGACATCATGCTACCAGAGTGAGGGGTGGGGGAGGAGCTAGCGTGGGTGGATGTTATGACATAAAACTGTTTAAGAATGTTTAACTATTAAAATTCATAAAAATCAGGTTCACAGTCAGAAAGGGCCTGAATCTGACCACATCACTGGCAGTGAGGAGATGGGGTGATATCAAACCGATATCTCACTGGTGCAAATCCCGTTATGGCCCCCTCGTGATATTTAGCAGCCAGAATGGGATTTGCTCCCGCGGCAAAATGGGGCTTCCAAATTCCACCCTATGTCTCAGTTAAAAAACTGCTTTCATCTTTCCTCTTCAAACTCCTGTCTGTGATTCCTGTCTTTGCCAGCTGTTACCTCCATCTCCCATTCTCCTTTCTGAAGCCCTTGAATGAATTGTCCCTGCCCAGATCCTTGCTCAATCCTTCCCTCACTTCATCTTTGAATCCCTCTCCGATATCTGTTGTATCTACTTTTTCACTTTGCACTGTCACCTTAAGAGTTTCCCAAGCTTTCTTTCCACATGCACATGCTATCAATTGGCAATGTAGGTAGTACAGTGGACCAGCACCAGGGACCCGGGTTTGATTCTCGGCCTGGGTTACTGTCTGTGCAAATTGGTGTACAAATTGAAGCTGAACCACAAGTTGCAGTCAACGTAATCTTTATTAGTGTCACAAGTTGGCTTACATTAACACTGCAATGAAGTTACTGTGAAAATCCCCTAGTCGCCACATTCCGACGCCTGTTTGGGCACGCTGAGGGAGAATTCAGAATGTCCAATTCACCTAACAAGCATGTCTTTTGGGACTTGTGGGAGGAAACCCACGCAGACATGGGGAGGACGTGCAAACTCCCCACAGTCACCTAAGGCTGGAATTGAACCTGGTTCCTGGTGCTGCGAGGCAGCAGTGCTAACCACATTGTCACTGTGCCAACACAACTGAAGAACGGGGTGTTTGAGATGTTTCCGATGATTGAAGGATTTGATAGGGGAAGGAGCAACTATTTCCTCCGGTGGGGGGAATCCAAAACAAGAGGATCTATCCTTAAATTTAGAGCCAGGATGCTCATTGGTGATGTCAAGAAACGCTTCTTCACATAAGGGCAGTGGGAATCTGAAAACTGCCCCACCCCCTAAAAATTGTGACGATTTGAAAATTTCAAAACTAATGTTGATAGATTTGTACCTTTTCACAGCACCATGACCTTCGACACAGGTAGGGCAAGGAGGCAGGTCCTGAACCCACGCTGTTGGCACCAATTTTCTCAGTCCAGCTGTTCAGCCAACCTCCACCACCACTGCCTAACATACACCTTCACATGCATGTTGTAGACTGGAGCTGTGGATAGAGATGATACACGCTCCAATTTCTTTCCATCACATGGCTAATAAGGAATCTCTCCTGTTCTTACTACCTGCCATTGGTGTATGTTGGAAGGATTTGAAATGAAAATCGCTTATTGTCACGAGTAGGCTTCAATGAAGTTACTGTGAAAAGCCCCTAGTCGCCACATTCTGGCGCCTGTCCGGGGAGGCTGGTATGGGAATCGAACCGTGCTGCTTGGTCTGCTTTAAAACCAGCGATTTAGCCCAGTGAGCTAAACCAGCCATCAAATCCTGGAGTGGGACTTGTACCCGGTGCTTCTGGCTCAGTGGCAGGACGCTGTGTCACAAGATCTCAATATTTGTTCCACACAGGATTATGGAACCAAGGAAAATAGATAAGAGTTCATATACAATCAGCCAGGATTAAATTGAATTGCAGAATAGGTCTGACTGGCAAAATTACCTCCTCCTGTTCTTTAATTGTGATTTTATAATTTACAAAATGGAAAACTACCATAAAATGCACGAGCAAAACAAGGATGGAGGTCAATTTTGATGGTGACAGTTGTACTTGCATTTTTGTCATTAAAATGTTCTATTTGACTCATTAAGTCATCTGTACTGCACATTGAAGTGTTGGTAAAGTTACTCAAAAAAACCACTGATACTGAAACACTCATTTTCTAACAAAGATGCTACACATCTAACTCCCAAGATAATAGAACCAAGGGTAAAATTTGGATTGACACCGTGAGGTTGATAACCCACTGAATCAATAGAGCTGAGGTTATTCTTCAGTGATAAATACAAAAAAGTTACATTTTTCACAATAAGTTGAAACCATCACCGGAATTAGAGATCTTTGAGAATTTTAGAGCTAGAGGAGGTTAGGAGGATGGTAGCATACTGGTAATATTGGACGTGTAAGTCAGAGGACTGGGCTAATAATCTGTAACGCAAGTTCAAATCCTACCATTGCAGCTGAGGGAATGTTTAATAAATCTGCATTGAAAAGCTAGTAAACGGATTGTCAAAGCCACCCCCATCTTGTTCTCTATTTCCCTTCAGAGAAGAAAATCTACCATTATTTGGCCTGGCAGACAAGTGACTTCTCAACCACAGTAATGTGGTTGATGTCTAATTGCCTTCTAGGGCAGTTAAGGATAGGCAATAAATGATAGCCTCTCCAGCAATGTTTACATACCAAGAATACATTTTTTAAAAGTATATAGAGTGGCAAGACCATAAAGTGATTTTAAACAATGGTATAAATTTTAATGTAGAGGCATTGCCAGATTGGGAGCCAGTGTGGATTAGCAAGCCCAGGGGACGATAGGCGAATGGGGCTTGGTGTGTGATGGGATATGGGCAGCAGTATTTTGGATGAACTCAAGTTTGAGGTGGGACAGTCTCTTGCTATCGCTTGCAGGTTCAGTTCAGTCGGTTAGAATAAATATTTGATTTATTGATTTGGTTTATTGTCACATAAACATATTGCCCAGATTGCTATTCCTGGTCCAGGGCCTCCCAGTATTCCTGCCTAATTTTTTTTAAACTTATGGCAGTGTTCTTCAAATTTTTTTTCCGGGGACCCATTTTTACCAACCGGCCAACCTTCGGGACCCAACCCGGCTGCCCTTTGCGACCCACACCGGCCGACCTTCGCGACCCACGCCGGCTGACCTGCGCGACCCACCATTTTCTATTACCTTGTTTGCTGCTGACAAAAATAGAGGAAATGGTTTTGGGTCCCTTTGGCCCTTGTATACGCTCCTCCAATGGAACCTGTTGGACGAAGGTGAAGCCTTCCGGTGTCGGAAAGTATGGTGTCTCCATCTGTACAGAGTTCTGCATTTTTTTCCTGTAAAATCTTATCAAATAAACCCCCCCCGAACTTGTAAAAAAATAAAATAAAATGAATAACATAAATGAATAAACCCCCCCAAACTTATAAGATAAAAAGCTGCGACCGTTTAACAAAAAGTGGCCGCACTGCGCATGCATGCCGGTTTGCGCATGCGCGCAGATAATCCGGCACGCATGCGGAGTGCGGCCACATTTTTCTACATATTTGCGGCCATTTTGAAGGCCGCTTGCAGCCGCCGTTAGTAACAGCCGGCTGCTGCGGCTCTTGCGTACAGAGTTGCGTGATCGGGCGCGCCACAACGGATGGCTCCCCGACACCCGCCCGTCGCGCTCCCGAGTTTGACAATGCCTGTATTATGGTATTTATCTGGGTGGGCAAGGTCCCAAGGATTCGAAGGGAGCTGCTTCAGAGGGAGTGACAGGTGGGGGGCTTTGCAGCCAAATTTGTTATATTACTATTGGGTGGCTAACACAGTAAAGGTATTGGGGACCTGGGGGCTCTCTGGGTAAGGATGGAATCGGAGTCAGTTAGGGAGACAAGCTTGGGGGCGCTGGCAATGGCGCCACTCCCGGTAGCGCCGATGAAATATTCAACAAATCCTGTGGTGGTGGCCACACTAAAGATTTGGAGACAGCTCCGCCAGCGTTTCGAATTGGGGGCAACGTTGCAGCTGACTCCCATCTGTGCCAATCACTTATTCAAACCGGCACGGCTGGATGCCAAATTTAGTGTTTGGAAAGTGATGATTGGAGAAGGTGTGATATCTATTTTTGGAGGGATGGTTCACTAGCTTGGAGGAGTTAAAGGAGAAATATAGGCTTTTGGTCGCGGAGCTGGGTTAAGCAGTTTTCTCCGGTGGTTCAGCCACCCACCTTATTGGAACAGATTTTATCCTGCGCTGGATTGGCGGAGGGTAGCACGTCTGGAATATACTAGCATATAGTGGGGGTGGAGTTGGGTTTGGTTGAAGGGACAAAGGCAAAATGGATGGAAGAGTTGGGGCCGATACTAGCGGAGTGCGGTGTGAGGCAGTGAGGAGGGTGAATGTGACATCGTCTTGCGTGAGGCTGAGCCTCGTTCAGCTAAAGGTAGCTTTTCATGCTCACCTCATTAAAACAAGTATGAGCTTTTTTGAAGGGACGGAAGATAGGTGTGAGAGGTGTTCTCACACGCACATGTTCTGGTCGTGCCCCAAGTTGATGGAGTTTTGAGGGTCCTTTCCTGACACCATGTCGGCGATCCTGAATGTGGAGGTGACCCTGCCCACTGGTGGCGATTTTTGGGGTCTCCGATGTGCTGGAACTGCAGAGAAGAGAAGGGGCGGATGTCCTGAGCTTTGCTTCGTTGGTGGCTTGGAGGCATATCTTATTGGACAGGAGAATGGCGGCACCACCAAAGGCTCCGGTATGGCTGGGTGATTTGGTGGAGTTTGTGCGCCTCGAGAAGGTCAAGTACACCTTGAGAGGGTCGACTGAGAGGTTTTATCAAATGTGGTGACCGCTCATTGTGTACTTCAAAGAATTGGTCACTGCTAGAGTTTAAGGGGGAGGGGGGGCTTATTTGTTTACAGGGGAGGGTGGCACAGGTGGGACGGGGGTGTGTGTGTGGTGTGGTAGAGGTGAGAGTCTTTGTAAAAAGTGTTTATTGATGGAATCTTGTGAAAGAATGTTCATGTATTTTATATTCTTTCTTATGAAAGGTAAAAAATGTAATCAAAATAGTTTCCAAAAATATCCAAAGGTCACTGATTTAAGGTGATTGGAAAAGGAGCCAAAGGAAACATAAGGAAAAACATCTTTATACAGCAAATGCACATGTGCATCTCGAATGCACATCCTGAAGGGGTGGCTGAGGCATATTCATCCTGACTTTCAAAAATGGAATCGGATAAAAACCTGAAGGGAAAGTGTCTAGGCGTATGGGGAAAGGGAAAGGGACTAGCTGAATTGCTCTTGCAGAGAGCTGATCCCACCTCCTGGATACACTACCAAAAGTGTGCAGTCGGAGATGCAACTCCCAGATTGGGCTCTTTAGTTATGCAAGAACCCACAGAACCTTTGGCCAGTAACATGGAGTTTCTTAGGTGGATAATCATACTCGTTAGCAAATGATCGGCGAAGGAGAAGCAGATGATATACTAATTACTGGTACTAATGAACTTGCATAACTTAGAAACCACATTGGAATGCCTTCAGATGCATTGTCTTTGTGTCAGGAAAGGTAAGCGTGACTTCTTTCAAACAACAGTCCAATATTTAGGTCATGTGAATAATAGTAAAGGTTTACACAAGGCATCTGAGAAGATGAATTCTACAATGGAGGCCCCACAACCAACGAATGTAACTCAGTTCATTCCTTGGGTTAATGAACTACTATGGGAAATTTGTTTTGAATCTAGTAACCCTGCTTAAACTGTTAAATACTTTATTGTGTGTAAAACATGCTCTGAAGTGGACAGCAGAATGCAAAAAATTATATGAGTCAGCTAAAGAAGCACTGAAGTAGTCAGAAGTGTTGTTACATTTCAACTCAAAGTTACCAATAGAACTTGCCTGTGATGCCTCCCTGTATGCAGTTGGAGCAGTGGTGTCATACATACTACATTCAGGGGACGAAGGACCAATAGCTTTTGTCACATACCTTAACAAGGCTGAATCAAACTACGCTCAGTTGGAGAAGGAGGCACTAAGTATTTTTAGTGTGAGAAAATGTCACCGTCTCTATGGTAATTTCTTCACATTGCTAAAGGATCAAGGGCTCTTAACAGCTATTTTTGGGCCACATAAAGGTATTCTTTCGTTGGCAGCAAGTAGACCCAACGATGGTCTTTAATATTATCTGCACATTTCTATGAGGTCAAATACCATCAGTCAAAGAGCCATGCCAATGTGGATACATTGTCACATTTGCCTTTGCCTTCTGGTCAGATACCACTCAATAGTGAAAATATCTTTTATTCTGCATTCCAGTGACTGCAGCTCAAGTCCAACAACATACCAGAAGTGACTCCATAGTGGGGAAGGTATTGGAATGGAATTAAAAGGGAGGATAGTGGGAACTATCCAGAATTAAAGACATACACATCCAGGAAACTCGAGTTGACAGTACATAGCACATACCTGTTGTAGGGGATGAGGTTAATAATTCCACCAAACTTGCAATAAAGAGTATTGGAACAATTAGATGAAGGACACCCAGGTACAGTTTAAATGAAGGAACTCATACAGAGCTACTTTTGGTGGCCAGGAATCGATGTCCAGATAGAGGAAAAAGCAGGACTGTGCCAGTGATGTGCGCAGGTAAGGAACGCACCACCATTGTCCCCATTGCATCCATGGGAGTGGCATAAAATGCCTTGGCAACGTCTGCACATTCACTTTGCAGATCCATACAAGGGGCGCATGTTCATGGATGTCGTAGACACACCCTCCAAGTGGTCTGATGTGGTTCTAATGAAGTCAACAACCAGGGAACAAACCATTGAAAAGCTCATTGAGATTTTCGCCAGATTTGGGAAACCAGAATAAATCGTGAATGACAACAGACCACAGTTCATGTTTCAGCAGTTCGAGGACTAATTAAAGATGAGTGGTATCCAACATATAAAATCATAACCTTACCGTCCCTTCCACAAAAGGTTTAGCCAAAAGTATTGTCCAGTCTTTGAAACATACTTGAAAGCCACCAAGGACCAAGGTTCATTACTTTGCTGCCTAAACAGTTTCTTGCTGATGGATCGTAATACCACACAAGCGACTACTCTGGGTTCCCCAGCTTTACCACTCCTGAAGAGGAAGCTGAGAACTACATTTTATCTACTCTTACTGCAGGAGATGTCTGAGATAATAGAACACAATCAGCAGTCGCAAATCTTGAGAAGAGAAAACAATGTGAAAAGATGCTTGTTTCAACAAGGAGAGCAAGTGTTGGCGTGCAGCTATACCACTAGCAATAAGTGGGTTCCTGCTCAAACTGGCCCTATCTCCTATACAGTGCAAACTGAAGATGAGCTAGTGTGGCGATGACACACAGATTACTTTATCTTCACACATCAATGTGCCATTACCATATATGCCAGAACTATCTCAGGAGGAAACGCCATCCATACTACCAGATCGTGTGACTGCGACTTCTGGTCAATATGCAGAGGCAGCGATTGCCAAAGAATCCTCTGCTGCTACTAGTCCTACTTCTGCAAAAGAATAGAGACATCCTTTGAAGAACTTGAGAGTAAAGTCCAGAAGTGCATACGAAACCAGTACAAAATAGATGCCCACCTGATCCTCTTTTCTATTAACTGTAATTATTTAATCTCTGTATGTAAACATTTTAATGTCTATGTAAAAATAATATAATTATTTGTTGTGTTGGACTTAGACGTAAAGGAGAGGATGTTACATATATGGATTGTTGTTGCATGATCCCTTTAAGAGCCTAGTCACGTGATAGTCCGTGGTGTCATCAGCTGTTTCGTGGGGTTTGTCTCAGTCTGGACCAAGCCTTTCTACAGTTCATAGCCACCTAATCATTATTATTGTGTTCAACCCATGTGCTCAACATTACATTATTTTATCCTGAATGTACAATATAAAACAAAAACATTTGTCATATTTGGAAAATGCTTTGATATGCGTTTGACATTCGATAATCCACAGGGCTGCGGATCATGCTTTGAAAAGTGTGATTAGGTGCAGGAGCTGCCTATTGGAGAGCACAGACATGATGGGTCAAATAGCCTCCTTCTGTGCTGTAAATATTCTATGCGCGAAATTATCCATTTGGGAGACTATGAGCTGCATTCTCCGATTTTGAGGCTATGCCCGGAGGCAGCACAGTAGCACAGTGGTTAGTATTGTTGCTTCATAAGACCAGGGTCCCAAGTTCGTGCAGAGTCTGCACGTTCTACGCGTGTCAGTGTGGGTTTCCTCCGGGTGCTCCGGTTTCCTCCCACTGTCCAAAGATGTGCAGGTTAGGTGGATTGGCCATGATAAATTACCCTTAGGTGTCCAAAAACATTGGGTGGTTACGGAGATAGGAGATGTGGCCTTGGGTAGGACGCTCTTTCTAAGGGCTGGTGCAGATTCAATGGGCTGAACAGGAAATTCCTTCTGCACAGGAAATTCTGTGATAAGTGTCTAGTTCTAGGATGAAAATATTGATGAGACCCCAGCACCGACCCTCCGACCGGTGTGGGGCTAGCAGCCACGTCACGTAAAACGCATGGCTTTCACAAAATAAATGGCCGGAGAATTGCCGGGTCCATAGCCGCAAAGGTGCACGGCTGCGACCTGCAGTGATCGCACCGTAAAACATGTGTTTGTTTTTCTTACGTGGCCTGGAGCGAGGATAGGGAGGATGTAAGGTGACCTGCTATCAGCACTGGAGAAGAGGAAGGAGGTGCTCTTCTGGTGTGCTCGGCATCAGTTTGACTTTCTGGTGTGACTTTCCACTGTTGAGAGTCTACTGCTTGATGCACGATCAATCGCACAAAGATGAGAGTTGAATACAACTGAGGCTTTATTACACTAAGATGTGTGGCCTCCTGCAGGGCCTTACCATACATACCCTAATATATACAGCAGTGGTTACTACCACATTCACCCCCTGTTAAAATTGAGTCTGGCGGGGGTGGTGGAGAACTATATACAGCACAAGTTTAATATACAGAGAAAAACATTTTGAGTCCAGAACCAATTACAGGTTTAGCCGGTCCGGAGCCTTGGTCTGACGGGAGCGATGCCATGGTGTCGGCGATTCTGGCGTTGGTCGGGTCCTTGGTGACCCCGGGAGCGTGCCAAGATCCCCTTTATCCTCATGCGTGGGCAGGGGGAGGACGGATGGTCCTGGGGGGGTTGCTGCTGGGTGCGCCAGGGGAGGGGAGGGTGGCGCCGGGATGGGTGTGTGTGTGTGGAACCTGCTGGTGCCAGGTCCCTGAGAGAGACAGTATCTTGGCGGCTGTCGGCGTATGCTACGTAGGCATACTGGGGGTTGGCGTGGAGTAACTGCACCCTTTCCACCAACAGGACCACCTTGTGGAGTCATACATGCTTACGGACGAGTACGGGTCCTGGAGCTGCGAGCCAAGTCGGGAGCGACACCCCGGAGGTGGACTTCCTGGGGAAGGCAAAGAGACGTTCATGGGGTGTGTCGTTAGTCGCAGTGCATAGGAGCGACCGAATGGAGTGCAGTGGATCGGGGAGGACCTCCTGCCAGCGGGAGGCTGGGAGATTTCTAGACCGGAGGGCCAGCTGGATGGCCCTCCAGACCGTCCCGTTCTACCTCTCCACCTGTCCGTTTCCCCGGGGGTTATAGCTGGTCATCCTGCTCGAGGCGATATCCTGTGGAATAGGAACTGAAGCAGCTCATCGCTCATGAATAAGGATCCCCTATCACTGTGGATGTAGGCGGGAAAGCCGAACAGAGCAAAGATGGTGTTGAGGGCTTTGATGACGGCGGCAGACGTCATATTGGGGCATGGGATGGCGAAGGGGAATCTGGAGTACTCATCGACCACACTGAGGAAATACGTGTTTCGGTCAGTGGAGGGGAGGGACCCTTTGAAGTCCACGCTGAGGCGTTCAAAGGGGCGGGAGGCCTACACCAGGTGCGCACGGTCTGGCCGGTAGAAGTGCGGTTTGCACCCCGCATAGACCTGGCAGTCTCTGGTGATAGCCCTGACTTCCTCGACGGAGTTGGGCAGATTGCAGGCCTTAATGAAGTGATACAACTGTGTGACTCCTGGGTGACAATGGTTGTCGTGCAGAGTCCAGAGTCGGTCCACCTGTGCGCTGGCACATGTACCTCGGTATAAGGCATCGGGGGGCTCGTTGAGCTTACCGGGGCGATAAAAAATCTCGTAGTTGTAGGTGGAGAGCTCGATCCTCCACCTCAAGATTTTATCATTTTTGATCTTGCCCCGCTGTGTGTTGTTAAACATGAAGGCTACCGACCATTGGTCAGTGAGGAGAGTGAATCTCCTGTCGGCCAGGTAATGCCTCCAATGCTGCACAGCTTCAACGACGGCTTGGGCCTCTTTTTCGACGGAGGAGTGCCGGATTTTGGAGGCATGAAGGGTTCGTGAAAAGAATGCCACGGGCCTGCCTGCCTGGTTGAGGGTGGCAGCTAGAGCGACGTCTGATGCGTCACTCTCCTCTTGAAAGGGTAACACCTCGTCGACTGCGTGCATCGCGGCCATGGCAATGTCGGCCCGAATACGGTTGAAGGCCTGTTGAGCCTCGGCCGTCAGGGGGAACAGGGTGAACTGGATGAGTGGGCGGGCCCTGTCCGCATAATTTGGAACCCACTAGGCGTAGTAAGAAAAGAACTCCAGGCAGCATTAGAGGGCCTTGGGGCAGTGGGGAAGGGGGAGTTCCATGAGGGGCTGCATGCGGTCGGGGTCAGGCCCCAGAACTCCGTTCTGGACCACATAGCCGAGGATGGCTAAGCAGGTAATGCTGAATACGCGCTTCTCATTGTTATAAGTGAGGTTTAGGAGAGTGGCGGTGCGGAGAAATTTGGCAAGATTGGCATCATGCTGATCGTGGCCGCAGATGGTGACATTGTCTAGGTACGGGAAGGTGGCCCACAGCCCATACTGGTCGACCATTCGGTCCATCTCCCTTTGGAAGACCGAGACCCCATTGGTGATGCCGAAGGGAACCCTGAGAAAATGGTAGAGGCGGCCATCTGCCTTGAAACAGTGTATGGGCAGTCCGCCTTACGGATGGGGAGCTGGTGGTAGGCAGATTTTAGGTCTACAGTTGAGAAGACCCGATACTGTGCAATCTGGTTGACCATATCAGATATGCGTGGGATGGGGTACGCGTCGAGCTGCATATACCGATTGATGGTCTGGCTGTAGTCCGCGACCATTCTGTGTTTCTCCCCCGTTTTCACCACTACCACTTGGGCTCTCCAGGGGCTGTTGCTGGCCTCAATGATGCCTTCCCGAAGCAGCCTCTGGACCTCGGACCTGATGAAGGTCCTGTCCTGGACGCTGTACCGTCTGCTCCTGGTGGTGACGGGTTTGCAATCCAGGGCTAGGTTTGCGAATAGGGAAGGTGGGTCGACCTTTAGGGTCGCGAAGCCGCACACAGTAAGGGGTGGTAGGGGCCCGCCGAATTTCAATGTTAGGCTCTGGAGGTTACACTGGAAGTCCAGGCCGAGTAGCAGGGCAGCACAGAGGTTGGGGAGGACGTAGAGGCGGAAGCCGCTGAACTCTACGCCCTGGATAGTGAGCGTGGCTATGCTGTACCCCCGGATCGCCACGGAGTGGGACCCGGAGGCCAGGTAGATTCTCCGATTGGCGGGGTGTACCTCGAGGGAGCAGTGCCTTACTGTATCGGGATGTATGAAGCACTCAGTGCTCCCGGAATCCAGCAGACAGGAGATCACGTGCCCATCGATCTTCACGCTTGTGGAGATGGTTGCTAGATTGTGCGGGCGAGACTGGTCGATCATGACCAAGGCGAGCAGCGGCTGGTCGTCGCTGGTGTCAGACAATGGGGTGCCCGGGGGGGGGGGGGCACGGGTCCTGGAACGATGGTGGCGCCATGTGCTGTGGGGGAGACAAGATGGCGGCACCTGACGATCCTGAGGAGGACAAGATGGCTGCGCCCACGGGCCGCACGTGGCCTGGGGAGGGGAAGATGCCGGCCCCCACTGTCTGTACGCGCCCACTGTCTGTACGTCTGAGCAATAGCGGTGACTGAGCGAGCCTGGCACACCACAGCAATGTGCCCCTTTTTGCCGCAGGCCTTGCAAAGGGCGCGTTGGCAGGGGTGTTTTGGCTGCCCACAGAAGTAACATCTGGGGCCCCCGGGGTTGGCTGGTTGGTGCGTGGCACAGGTGTAGGGTTGGCTGAGTGGGGTCCCCGATGGGGCGGCCGTCTGCGGGGTCCACGATGCGTAAGAGGGGTGGGCCGCTTGGCTGGGGGTGTAGGCCTGGATATTGTGCGAGGCGACCGTCATCGATAGTGCCAGATTTTTGATTGCCGTGAGGTCGAGCGTGGCCCCCTCTAAATGTCACTGGCGGATGTGATCTGATGCAATCTCCGCAACAAAAGAGCCCACCTGAGTAAATTCGAGTGTTCCGTGGCCGTGACGGCCAGACAGTCACAGTCTCTGACCAGGGGAATTAGGGCATGCCAGAAATCTTCTATTGACTCAACAGGGAGTTGACTATGAGTTGAGAGGACGTGCCTGGCGTAAAGCGTGTTAGTCCGCTGAGCGTAATTCTCTTTCAGTAGAGCTACGGCTTCATTGTAGGTCGGCGCGTCCTGGACAAGCGGAAAAACACTGAAGCTCAGCCGCGTGTAGAGGATCTGGATCTTCTGCGCTTCCAGAATTGGGTCTGGTACAGACCTGATGTAAGCTCCGAAACAAGATAGCCAGTGTTCAATGTCCTTTTTGGCGTTGCTTGATTGCGGATCTAGCTGTAGGCGATCGGCTTGATGCGGAGGTCCATCTTCTGAAAACTTTAGTGTAATAAATTGATGCACGATCAATTGCACAAAGACGAGAGTTGAATACAACTGAGGCTTTATTACACTAAGATGTGTGGCCTCCTACAGCAGCTGGTGAAATGGCTGCTGTACGGGGAGCACACATATTTATACTCCACCGACTGGGCAGAGCCAGCAGGCAGGGACTACCCCCGTACCTGTAGTACAGGACCTTACCATACATACCCTAATATATACAGCAGTGGTTACTACCACACTGCTGGAGCTGCAGGAGGTGGAGAGAGAGGAATTTGATGAAGAGGTTGACGAAATGTTTTTGCAGATTGCTGGTGACTTTATTGTACTGTTTACTGTTTAACTTTTAATGTGTGCTTGTTTTTCTTTGTATAAATGCACTGTTGTAGTTTTGTTCGTGTGCTGATATTCTGGAGCAAAAAGGTGCTTGTGTGTGTTTGGCGCGGTGGCCTTTGCTTGTCGGTTACTGGTTAATGTGATGTATGAACTGTCCAGTAGTTTGTTTTCATCTTTTTGTATAAAGGTATAGTTGACCGTTTAATGAACAAAATGTTCTCAAGTGGCTTCTCATGGGCATAAGTGCCATATCTCAGGCGATGATTATTGCATCACATTTCAATCAAACTTTGATGCCCGAACATCGTGCCAGAACTCTAGAAGCGTCAGCACCATAGAGCCAGCAGCCAACAAGCAAACACTCAAGAGCTGGCTTCAGTACTGTGGATATTCTCACGACCAAACGGTAAGGAGGAGGGCACCAGAGCATTGCCTCCCGAAGGTTCCCGGCAGGGGCTTGGAGTTTGGGGTCCTGCTGTGGCCCGGGGTGAGTGTGCAGAGCGAGGTTCTCCAGCACAATTGGTTCGGTGGATGGCACTCTCAGAGTAGGTGGGACACGTAAGGATGGAGGAGACTTGGGTGATTTGAGGATCCCAGGGTGGAAGCCCTGACTGATTGTCAGTTTCTCTCCTTCTCCGATTCCTTACAGATATAACAATATAGCTGCTATTGTCAGTCCACCAGATGCTGCCCTTGCAGAGGTGGTGACAGCCCAGGAGGCCAGAAACCGGAGATGGTGGCAATAGATCGAGTACTTTAGATGGGTCCGTTTTTGTCCAATGTGTGGAGGAGGGTTTCCTGACACAGTATGTAGATAGGCCAACAAGAGGCAAGGCCACATTGAATTTGGTACTGTTTCAAATGTGGCCGCACCAGAGTTTTGTACAGCTGCAACATGACCCCATGGCTCCGAAACTCAGTCCCTCTACCAATAAAAGCTAACACACCGTACGCCTTCTTAACAACCCTCTCAACCTGGGTGGCAACTTTGAGGGATCTATGTACATGGACACCGAGATCTCTCTGCTCATCCACACTACCAAGAATCTTACCATTAGCCCAGTACTCTGTCTTCCTGTTACTCCTTCCAAAATGAATCACCTCACACTTTTCTGCATTAAACTCCATTTGCCACCTCTCAGCCCAGCTCTGCAGCTTATCGATGTCCCTCTGTAACCTGCAACATCCTTCCGCACTGTCCACAACTCCACCGACTTTAGTGTCATCTGCAAATTTACTCACCCAGCCTTCTACACCCTCTTCCAGGTCATTTATAAAAATGACAAACAGCAGTGGCCCTAAAACAGCTATATCCTGGGACACCTGAAGATTCCTGGCATCTTTGAGGCATACCCCAGGATGACGGAGTGGTTCTTGGGGGATGGGGTACGCGCTGAGGTCCTGGATGATGACGCCAGAACGGAGGACAGAGACCAAGGTGGAGACCCAATATAACAAAGCCCATGTTGCCACCTGTGCTGGCATTGAGCGCTGCATCGGGATGCTCAAAATGCAGTTCCAATGCCTGGATTGCTCTGGTGGTGCACTGCAGTTCACCCCCCAGAGGGTTTTCCGCTCTGTGGTGGTCCGCTGTACACTCCACAACCTGGCACAGCAGTGGGGCGACATGCTGGCGGAGCAGGAGGGACATACAGCCTCAACTGAGGAGGAGGTGGACCAGAAGGGGATGGAGGACGAGCCCGGGGAAGACCTGCAGGAGGAGCCGGAGGATAGAGGACAGGCAGTGGGCGGCAAGTGACTGGCATGCCTGGAGGACCAGGGAGGTACTCATCCTCACTTGATTCTCATAGGACGAGCTTAGTTGGCCAGCTCACCCCTCTCCCCCAATCCCTCCTTCCTCCAAACCCCCTCCTCCATTCCCTTCCTTCCCACCCACTTCCCCCTCCCCATTCCCCTCCTTCCCCCAAACCCCCAAAACTTTATGCACTTTCCCCTATTCCCATCCTATTCATGTATTCGTCAAGATGCCTCTTAAACGTCACTATCATACCTGCTTCCACCATATCCCTCTGCAGCGTGTTCCAGGCACTCACTACCCTCTGTGCAAAAAGCTTACCTTGCACATCTCCTCTAAACGTTCCCCTTGCACGTTAAACCTATGTTCCCATGTAATTGTCTTTTCCACCCTGGGAAAAAGAATCTGACTTTCCACTCTGTCCATGCCACTCATAATCTTGTAAACATCTATCAGGTTTCCCCTCAATCTTCATCATTCCTGTGAAAATAATCCAAATTTATCCAACCTCTCCTCGAAGCTAATATTCCCCCAGACCAGGAACATCTTGCTAAATCTCTTCTGTACTCTCTCTGAAGCATTCACATCCTGCTGTTAGTGATTTCCAGGGTCCATTCCTAATAGGGGGGTTGAGGACTCGAATCTCTGGTACTCTGCACCCCCCGTATTGGCCCTCTCCCGCTTATTATAGGCCATCTTCTCCTGTGGGACATAGAGAGGGCATTGTGAACAGCATGCTTGATGGGTCAAGGGGGTCTATTGCAGAGTCTATATATGTGGGCACTGTGCCTGGAGATGAAGGTTTTGTGCTGGTGGACGCCAGGAGTGACGAGGAGCAAGCACGAAGATCAGATGTGGGGAAGGTGCGAGGTTTCAGACAGTGATTTGTGGGGGGAGGTGGGGAGGTGCTGTGGGGGGGGGGTGTTGATAGTTTGAGTGGTGGCAGGCAGAACTGATGCCAAAAGAGAAGTGGTAACTTACCCTTGCAGCTCAGTGGAGATCGTTGGTCTTCTTCCGACATTGGATGGCAGTCCTACTGGTCATGCTGCCTAAACTGACAGCTGCTGCCACTGCCTTTCAGTCGGCATTGCTGACCCTGCTGCTGGTCCTCTGATCCCCCTCGGGGGAACAGGATAGTACACCCCGCATCAATGGGGTAGAGGAGCCTGGTCGGGTCAGCATCGCCAAAACAAGGAGCAGGTCTGCGCGTTGCCATGCTTGTGTGTTGACTGAGAGTGAGTGGTGAGGGAGCGTTTAAAAGCAGCTCCCCTTTGATAGTGGCGAGATGCTGAGCCTCAAGTCTGCCGAATCAGGTGGCAAGACAGACAGTAATGACGAGAAGCTTGTGGGGGCTCATTTCTGGCACTAAGTGCCGTTAAATACGGGCCACAATCACACCAGCGCAGCCGTTGAGAAACAGCCAACCAATCATTCCCGCAATGACACTTCAAAATCTTTCAGTTAAATCGTGCTAAACATCAATCAGTATTTGATGGACAGGCTGCAGCATTTGGGAGCTCCTGGATGACATTGTGATCCAGGGGAAGCACGTCTGCAGTAAATGTTCTGCGGCTTGAGGATATTCAGCTCAGTCACTGAGCTGGAGGCTGAACTGCCGTCATTGCGACACTTCAGGGAGGGAGAGTGTTACCAGGTCTCTTTGTTTCAGGAGGTGGTCACCGTCCTTACAATAGGGTCTTCTGGTTTGGAAAGTGGTTAGGAACAGGGGTGTGTGACTGCAGCTGAAGCAGGGGAGGGTTCCCAGAGGGCAGGCGTGCAGCAGCGTCACCCTCTGCAATTGCCCAACAGGTTTGAGGTTCCCTCGGCTTGTTTGGATGAGAGTGCAGACTGCAGGGTGGATGAGTTGACTGGCCATGAAATTGCGAACCAAGAAACCATTTAAATGGGGGGAAGCACAAAAGAATGTCGCAGTAGTAGGGGGCAGTATAGTGAGGGGGGATTGATACTGTTCTCTGCAGCAAAGAGCCAGAGTCCAGGCAGTTGTGCTTCCTGTCCAGTGTCAGCTATCGGGACATCTGCTCCAGGCTGGAGAGGAACTGGCAGTGGGAGGGGGAGGATCCCGTTGTTGTGGTCCATGAAGGTACCAAAACGTGGAATGAGGAAAGAGGTCTTCCAATAGGGAGTTTAAGAAGCCATGCACTAAATTAAACAACAGAGCCTCCAAGATTATAATCTCTGTACAATTACCTGAGCCACATGGAAATTGGCATAGGGTACATAAAATTACAGAGATCAATATGTGGCTCAAAGACTGGTGTGGGAGAAATGGGCTTCAGTTCGTCGGAAACTGGAAAAAGTCAAGACTGTACCATTGGGACTGGATGGGGTCATTATCACGTTCAGCAGGTGTCTGATGTTCGCTGTTAGCTGAGTGCCCTTGACAAAGCCTGTCTGGTCTTCTGTGACCATCTCTGGTATGCAGTTCTCCAGTCACCTGGCCAGGATTTTGGCCAGTATTTTCACGTCTATTTTAAGCAATGAAATGGGTCTGTAGGATCCACATTCAGTGGGGTCTTTGTCTTTCTTGGGTATCAGCGATATAGTGGCTTGTGCTAGCATTGGAGGCAGCTATCCCTCACTCGCGAGTCTGCAAACATCCCCAGCAGGTGCGGGGCCAGTGCTGGTGCAAACGTTTTGTAGAAATCCATTGGGAAACCATCTGGTTCCAGCGTCTTCCCTGCCTGCATGACTTGTCCCAGTTCTAGTGGTGCTTCCAGCCTCCTCCTCCTATCTTTCCCCATGACTGGCATGTCCAGCCCATCGAGGAACCATTTCATCCCCGAGTCCCCGTCGGGGGGCTCAGAGATGTACAGCCCTCGGTAGAAGGCCTCAAATGCTTCATTGACTTTTGATGGTTTGATTACCAGTCTGCCTTTGCTATCTCATTCACCTGCACTATTTCTCTCATTTCTGCCTGCTTTCTCAGCTGGTGAGCCTGTAGACGGCTGGCCTTGTCTCCGTGTTCAATGAAGGTCCCCCACGTGTAGCGGAGTTGGTACACTGCTTTCCTGGTGGATAGCAGGTTAAAGTCCATTTGTAGCTTTTTCCTCTCTGCCAGAAGCCGTCCAGTCAGGGCCTCGGAATACTTTCTGTCGACCTCCAGTATGGAGTTGACCAGTTGTTGCCCAGCTGCCCTCTCTTCCCTGTCTCTGTGGGCTTTGTAGGTGATAATCTATCTTATGATGACAGCCTTCAGCGCCTTGCAGAACGTGGAGGGTGAGACCTCCCCTGTTCCAGTTGTTAGTGTTTATCTGTCTATGGCCTGGGATATTTTCTGGCAGAAGACCTTGTCGGCCAGGAGGGCCGTGTCCAACTTCCATGGGGTGGGGGGGGGGGGGGGGGGGGGGGGGGCATTGGGCACGTTCCATCTCCAACCTCACATCCATCACATCCTCACAAGCCAAGGGGCTTTTCACAGTAACTTCATTGAAGCCTACTCGTGACAATAAGCGATTTTCATTTCATTTCATTTCATGTAGTGTGGAGCCTGGTCGGAGATTACGATCGCGGAATATTCCGTTCTTACTAACCATGGAAACACCAATTTCCCCACTACAAATAAGTCAGTACAGGTGTAGACCGCATGTATCTATGAGAAGAATGAGAACTCCTTTTCTCCCAGGTGCATGAACCTCCATAGAATTTCTTAGAATTTACAGTGCAGAAGGAGGTCATTGTCCATCGAGTCTGCACCGGCCCTTGGAAAGAGCACCTTACCTAATCCCACACCTCCAACCTTTCCCCGTAACCCCACACAATCTTTTTTGGACATTAGGGGCATTTTGGCATAGCCAATCCACCTAACCTGCACATCTTTGGAGGAAACCGGAGAACCCGGAGGAATCCCACACAGACACGGGGAGAACACGGAGACTCTGCACAGACAGTGACCCAAGCTGGGAATCGAACCTGGGACCCTGGAGATGTGAAGCAACAGTGCTACCGTGCTGCCCATGCTGCTCCATGGATCCACTGCCCACATTTTCTCCATAAATGTCCCTAGTTCTCTTGCCATGTTTTCTGTTTTCCCCGTTTTGGGGTTTGACCTGTCAGTCAACAGGGTCTCTACCCCCCCCCCCCCCCCCCCCCCCCCCCCACCCCCCACTCCATGGTTATTCTGTGGGTGTCTATGTTGGGAATTTCCGCCTTGGACTTCTTTATAAATTCAGTGTCATCCCAGTTGGGCGCGTACATGCTCACAAGGACCATCGTATCCCCATTCAGGACACTGCTGACCCTGACGATCCATTCCCCCTGGGTCCGTAACCATCCTCACTGCGGGAAATGTTATCCTCTTACTGAGCAGTGTGGATACTGTGGTGAATGTGTAACCACTATAATTCACACTGGACACTGCTTTAGAACAGTACAGCACAGAACAGGCCCTTCGGCCCTCGATGTTGTGCCGAGCAATGATCACCCTACTCAAACCCACGTATCCACCCTATACATGTAACCCAACAACTCCCCCTTAACCTTACTTTTTTAGGACACTACGGGCAATTTAGCATGGCCAATCCACCTAACCCGCACATCTTTGGACTGTGGGAGGAAACCGGAGCACCCGGAGGAAACCCACGCACACACGGGGAGGACGTGCAGACTCCGCACAGACAGTGACCCAGCCGGGAACCGAACCTGGGACCCTGGAGCTGTGAAGCATTGATGCTAACCACTATGCTACCGTGCTTGCCACTACTGTGTCCCTGTGGGCTCCATCTGTGAGCCGTTGCATGGCTCTGCCCATAGGGGGAGATGAGGAGCATGTACAGGGCTAAGTCCTTGGCTCCGCCCCCAGCAGGAAGTATAAGTGCTGCGGTCCTGCGAGTCCGCCTCCAGTTCAGCACAGTCGCAGGCAGGCTCAGTTGTAAGCCGATTAAAGCCACAGTTTACTCCAACTCATGTCTCTGGTTGAATTGATGGTCGCGTCAATTTAATCGGCTTAAATAACTACTATGGAAGCAGCCCTCAAACCTGACCGACTGGAACTCGATCCACAGGCCGCAGAGGCAAAGGAAATTTTTTTGCATTGGCTTCGGTGCTTCAAGGCCTACCTGGCTGCTTCGACGACCTCCTCTGTTACAGATGAACAGAAACTAAGTCTTCTCCACGCACGGATGAGCCATCGTATTTCTACTCAACTTGATGAAACTGACTCTTATAATGAGGCCCTCGCGATACTCGACGGCCTGTGCGTGCGGCCCGTGAACGAAGTCTACGCACAACACATCTTTACGACCTGTCGCCAGCGCCCTGGGGAGTCGCTAGAAGACTATCTGCGCAACCGTAAAGCCCAAGCACGTGACTGTAACTTCCAGGCCTTGACAGCCTCTCAGCACATGGAACTCGCCGTCCGAGATATGTAGGTTGCGGGGGTCCGATCAAATTATGTGCGGCAGCGTCTTCCTGAGAAAGGGGCCCAGGACCTGGAGGACACAGTAAAACTGGCGACCTCGTTAGAGGCCGCTTTCCAAAGCCTAACTGCGTTCCCGGCCGATCACGCGACCCGATCGTGGACCCCCAACCAAAGGCTGCCCAGGCCTGCGCCACGCGGCTACCCGCCCACCACGGAGGACTATCATGCCATTTTTGCGGCCAGCCCCAACATCCCCGACAGCAATGCCCGGCCCGCAACGCGACCTGCAGCAGCTGCGGGCGAAAAGGGCACTTCGCTAAGGTCTGCCTGGCCAAATCCAAAAACTCAAACCCCAACTCGAACACTCGCTCCTCCGATTCTCAGGCTCGCAGACCCCGTAATGTGGCAGCGTGTCTGCCGACTCCGCCTCCGCACAACATGTGCGACTCATGGGGGCCGCCATCTTGGCCATCCTCCCCCACGCAGCCGGCCACGTGTGAGCCATGGTGGCCGCCATCTTGGACGGCATCTTCCTCGCCGCTCGCCACGTGCGATCCATGGGGCGGCCATCTTGGACGCCATCTTCCTCGCCGCCCATCACGTGCGATCCATGGTGGCCGCCATCTTGGCCATCACCCGCTACCGAACATGAACAGTCATCGCGAGGCCACTCCAGCACCGCCAACCACGCCGCCGTCTACCCTCAACTCAACGCCGTCACCTTGGACCAGTCGCGGCACAAGCACCTCAAAAGCTCCATGATGGCCGTCCGGATCAACGGCCACAAGACACCGTGCCTCATCGACTCCGGGAGCACCGAGAGCTTCGTTCACCCGGACCTGTTCGCTCCCTGTATTCCCAACGCGGCAAACAATCTCTCACGCCTCGGGGTTGCACTCAGTCCAAATACAAGGGCGCACCTCAGCGACTCTAACGATACAAGGCGCCAATTACACGAGTTTCAAATTGTACGTGCTCCCAGACCTCTGCGCTCCGCTCCTCCTAGGACTGGATTTCCAGTGTAACCTCAGGAGCCTCACACTCAGCTTCGGCGGGCCCCTGCCCCCACTCACTATATGCAGCCTAGCAGCCCTGAAAGTCGACCCTCCCCTCACTTCGCTAACCACACCGCTAACTGCAAGCCAGTGGCCACTCGTAGCAGCAGGAGGTATAGTCTGCAGGACAGGGTGTTCATCAGAGCTGAAGTCCGGCGCCTATTGCATGAAGGAGTCATAGAGGCCAGTAACAGCCCCTGGAGAGCTCAGGTGGTGGTCGTCAAATCCGGAGAAAAGCTCCGGATGGTGGTTAATTACAGCCAGACCATTAACCGATTCACGCACCTTGATGCGAACCCCCTCCCCCGGATTGCGGATGGTAAACCAGATCGCACAGTACCACGTCTCCATGCTGGATCTGAAGTCCACATACCATCAGCTCCCAATCTGCCCGGAGGACCGCCACTACACGGCGTTCGAGGCAGACGGCCGCCTCTTCCATTTCCTCCGGGTTCCCTTTGGCGTCACAAACGGGGTTTCAGTGTTCCAAAGAGCAATGGACCGAATGGTGGACCAGTACGGGCTGCGGGCCACTTTCCCGTACCTGGATAATGCCACCATCTGTGGCCATGATCAGCAGGACCACGACGCCAATCTCCAACAATTTCTCCAAACTGCCCAGAAACTTAACCTCACCTATAATAAGGAGAATGCGTTTTCCACACCACCAGGCTAGCCATCCTTGGCTACACGTGGAAAACGGAGTCCTGGGACCTGACCCTGACCGTATGCCCCCCCTCTTACAACTCCCTCTCCCTCACTGTCCCAAGGCCATCAAGAGGTGCCTCGGATTTTTTTCGTACTATGCCCAGTGGGTCCCCCAGTATGCGGACAAAGCCTGCCCACTATTTAAGGCCACCCTCTTCCCACTGTCAGCCGAGGCTCGCCAGGCCTTCGACTGTATTAAGGCGGACATCGCTAAGGCCGCCATGAGTGCAATAGACGAGTCCGTCCCCTTCCAGGTGGAGAGCGACGCCTCAAAGGTCGCTCTCGCTGCCACTCTGAACCAGGCAGGCAGGCCAGTAGCATTCTTTTCCCGAGCCCTCTCCTCTTCCGAACTTCAACACTCCTCAGTCGAAAAAGAAGCCCAAGCCATTGTGGAAGCCGTGCGGCACTGGAGGCACTACCTCGCAGGTAGGAGGTTTACCCTCATCACCGATCAAAGATTGGTTGCCTTCGTGTTTGACAATTCGCAGTGGGGCAAGATCAAAAATGACAAGATCTTGAGGTGGAGGATCGAACTCTCCACCTACAATTACGATATCGTATATCGTCCTGGGAAGCTCAATGAGCCCCCAGATGCCCTGTCCCGCGGCACATGCGCCAGCGCGCAAGATGACCGTCTTCAGGCGATCCACAATGACCTCTGCCATCCGGGGCTCACCCGGCTCGCCCATTACATCAAGGCCCGAAACCTGCCCTTCTCCGCTGAGGAGGTTAAAGCCGTCACCAGGAATTGCTCGATCTGCGCGGACTGTAAACCGCACTTAGAACATAGAACAGTACAGCACAGAACAGGCCCTTCGGCCCTCGATGTTGTGCCGAGCCATGATCACCCTACTCAAACCCACGTATCCACCCTATACCCGTAACCCAACAAACCCCCACCCCTTAACCTTACTTTTTTTTAGGACACTACGGGCAATTTAGCATGGCCAATCCACCTAACCCGCACATCTTTGGACTGTGGGAGGAAACCGGAGCACCCGGAGGAAACCCACGCACACACGGGGAGGACGTGCAGACTCCGCACAGACAGTGACCCAGCCGGGAACCGAACCTGGAACCCTGGAGCTGTGAAGCATTTATGCTAACCACCATGCTACCGTGCTGCCCCTCCCTTCAACTAATCGCAATATTTATTTCCTCAACGTTATAGATTAATTCTCCCGTTTCCCATTTGCCATCCCTTGCCCCGATATGACCTCCCTTACAGTTCTCAGAGCCCTGCACAGTGTCTTCACCCTGTTCGGTTTCCCCAACTATGTCCACAGCGACAGGGGTTCACCCTTCATGAGCGACGAACTGCGTCAGTACCTGCTCAATAAGGGCATCGCCTCGAGCAGGACTACCAGCGAGAACCCCAGGGGGAACAGGCAGGTAGAGAGGGAGAACCCGACGGTCTTAAGACCGTCCTACTGACCCTCCGGTCTAGAAAACTCCCGACCTCCCACAGGCAGGAGGTCCTCCCCGATGCGCTCCATGCTATTAGGTCCCTCCTTTGTACGGCCTGAATCAGACTCCTCATGATCGCCTATTTGCCTTCCCCAGGGGAACTACTACGGGGGTCTCGCTTCCGCCCTGGTTGAGGACACCGGGCCCTGTCCTCCTCCGAAAACACGTTCGGACACATAAGACCGACCCCCTGGTAGAGAGGGTCCAACTCCTGCACTCGAACCCCCGCTACGCGTTCGTTGAACACCCCGATGGCCGACAGGACACCGTTTCCCTCCGGGACCTGGCACCCGCAGGCTCTACTACCACTACCGCCGATGTACCTCCCACACTACACCCCACCCGACTTCCCATGCCCTGCGCCCCTGCGCCTATTTGTTTCCGCGCTCCCTTCCACGCGACACACCGGTTTGCAGGAACGAAGCTCAGGAAGAACCATCGCTGGAGTCCACCCCCGGACCCCCACCGAACATCCTTCCACAGCCATCCGAAATGGCTACAACACTGGTGCTTCGTCGGTCGCACCGCACGATTCGGGCGCCGGACCAACTGAACTTATAGACCCGTCACCCCCGCCGGACTTGATTTTTTAACAGGGGGTGAATGTGGTGGATGTGTAACCACTATAATTCACACTGTACACTACTGTGTCCCTGTGGGCTCCATCTGTGAGCCGTTGCGCAGCTCTGCCCACAGGGGGAGATGAGGAGCATGTACAGAGCTCCGCCCTCGGCTCCGCCCCCTTCAGGAAGTATAAGTGCTGCGGTCCTGCGAGTCCTCCTTCAGTTCAGCATAGTCGCAGGCAGGCTCAGTTGTAAGCAGTTTACAGTTTACTCCAACTCGTGTCTCTGGTTGATTTGATGGTCGCATCTGATACTCGTTCCATAGCATGAATGGTAGGTACATTTGGCCCACACAGCCTTTTTTCAGACCTGCAGTCAGTCCTTCTCACTCAGGTGCATCTCTTGGAGGAAGACTATGTCGGTTTTCATATTTTTCAGGTTGACGAAGACTCTGGATCTTTTCACTGGGCCGTTAAGTCTCCTGACGCTCCAGGTGACTATTCTGATGTTTTTTATTGCCCCCCCACCCACTCCTGCGTGATCAACCATACTGCTCCTGCACTTTGGGATTACCCTTTGTTAGGGAGCCATCCAAAATGGTCACGGTCACCGGGGCATCTGCCTGCGCTCCGGGTATTCCTTTTGTCCAGGGGCCACCCAACATGGCTGCCATCTGGGGTCCGGATGAGAGAACTTGGATGAGAGAAGTGAATGTACTGTTGCCAAATTTGCGGATGACACAAAAATAGTGGGGCGTCAATTGGTGAGGATGACACAAAGAGTCTTCAGAGGGATATAGACAGGTTCAGTGGGCAAAAACTTGACAGGTGGAATATAATGTAGGAAAATGCACTTTAATAGGAGGAGTAAAGGAGCTGAATATTTAAATGGAGAAAGATGCAGCACAGAGGGATTTGGGGGTCCATGTGCATAAATGGCAATAAACTAGCATGCAAGTTCAGCAGGTAATAGGGAAGCAACTGGAATGTTAGCCTTAATTTCAAAGGGAATGGAGTATAAAAGTCGAGAAGTGTTGTTAAAACTGTACACGGCAGTATAGTATATCCCACCCCTGGGATACTGTGAAAGTTTTAGTCCCTTTACCTAAGGAACGATATACTAGCATTGGAGGCAGTCCAGACAAGGTTGACTAGGTTGATCCCTCATATAAGGAGGGATTTTCTTATGAGGAGAGGTTGAGTAGGTTGGGCCTGTACTCACTGGAGTTTAGAAGAATGGGAGGTGACCTTATTGAGACAGATAGGATTCTCAGGGGACTTGACTGTGTAGATGCTGAAGGATGTTTCCTCTTGTGAGAGAGTCTAAAACCAGAGGACATAATCTCAGAGTAAGGGATCACCCATTTAAGACAGAGGGTAGTAAGTCTGTGGAATTCTTTACCACAAAGAGCTGTAGAGTTTGGGCCATTTATGTTCAAGGCTGATATAGGCAGATTTTTAATCTGCAAGGAAAACAAGGATTATGGGGATAAAGTGGGAATGTGAAGTTGAGGATTATCACATCAGATTGGTCATAATCTCATTGAATGCTGTGCAGACCCGATGGGCCGAATGGCCTACACCTGCTCCTATGTCTAATGATCTTATGGTTTGCCATGCAAACAACCACAATGTCAAATCATTGTGATTCTCTCAGGATGTTTGAACCATCGGCAGGACCATGGATTGAGGTTGGTGGTGATTTTTGTCGATTTGCACATTGTTGACCATCTGCTTGTTGTCATTGACAATTACCATAGAATTCCAGTCATGGGAAGCAATCAAATCAAAACTTGAACAGATTTCAGCCTTGTTCAGAATCCCTGAAACTGTGACATTTGTCAATGGACCCCCATTCAACAGCGATGAGATTGGTAAATTCACAAATTACCTCGGTTTCCACAGTGGAAACATGCTATGTTTCTCATTCACTCAAAAGGGGGGGGGGGGGGGGGGGGGGAGTGAATGTATGGCTGCTAAATGTTTTCACAGTAACTTCATTGCAATGTAAGCCTACATGTGACAGTAAAGATTATTATTATTATTAAATTTGCTGATGGCTCAAAATTAGGTAGGAATGTAAATTGAAATGAGGACACAAGGAATCTGCAAGGGGACAGAGATAGGTTAAGTGAACAGGCATAAATTTGGCAAATGGAGTGTAATGTAGGAAAATGTGAACTTATCCACTTTGGCAGGAGGAATAGAAAACAGATGGAGAGAGATTGCAGAACTCTGAAGTGCAAAGGTATTGGGAAGTCCTGGTATATGAATCGCAAAATGTTCGCATGCAGGTACAGCAAGTGATTGAGGTAAATGGAATGTTGTTGTTTGCAAGGGGAATGTGATAGAAAAGTAAGAATTTTTGCGACAGTTGTATGGAGTGTTGGTTAGACCCCCACCTCTAGTATGATATACAGTTTTGGTCTCTTTATTTAAGAAAAGATTAAGTGCACTGGAAGCAGTTTAGAGAAGGTTCACTCAACTGATACCAGGGATTAGGTGGTTATCTGATGAGGATAGGTTGGACAAGTTGGGCCTATGCTAACCTGTATTGGAGGTATAGGCCCAACTTGTATTGGAGGTTAAAAGAATGAGAGGTGAATGTATTGAGACATATAAGATCCTGAAGAAACTTGATAAAGTGGATGCTGAAACTCTTGGTGTTGACTACACTGTGAAGCAGAATGACACCAATGGCATGCTTTCAATCTCCATACTGGCTGTGGTAGTTCATGGAGGTGCATGTGGAGTAGTGTCCCTCAGGCTGTATATAATCAATTGTTTCTCTTTAATGAAGAAAGATTTTTTGTGGACTATGGCCAAGGACCAATCCACCTAATGTTAAATTTCCATGTTACCTTTCGGATATATTAACTACATTGATCTTAATTTAGTGCAACCTCCTTCTATCTGTGGTCAACTGTGGCAATTCATCACCAACCATTTTTTGTAAAGGAAGGAAACTGGAAAGATCTTTAATGTGCATTAAATAATGGATTGTCATGGATGGCTTGCTGATCTCTGAGTTGTTTGTTTTAGTCATGCATGGCTGCAATTTATGTCCTGGCCCCGTACTAACTAGGCTGCATGCAGCCCTGTAATTCATCCTGGGCCATTCATTATCGCATATCTAATTACATCATTGTGAAAGGTTCCTCTTGTTTCCTCACAAATCATGATTTGGAAAGGGAAGAATGCGGCACCAGGAGTCTTCACTTGATTACCATTTGTCACTGGCAGTCTTTTCCAAAGACAATCAGTTAAGTATGGACAAAATGCAAATGAACCTGTCAGAACCAAATGCTTGCGTGAGGGAAAGAGACTGCTGATTTAAAAGCCCGCGGCTATTTATTTTCCAAATCACAACGTTGGTAGTTCTTTTGTGATTGTCCAAAACAATGCGGAGCCTTTCCACCTGGAAACATCAACTTCTGTAATGAAGTGTAGGTACAGATGGATAACACCTATAATTCTGTCGACATTTGAAATTTAAACCCCTAGAAGTTGTTTTTTTACGCGTGTGTGTGGGGGCAGTGAATTGCAGCCAGGGTAACTGCTACTACTGGGCTGGATCTTTGTGTGAGCCCAGCTCACAGCAATATCTTGGGCTGTAGGCCATTGTCTGTGGTGCACTGAACTGGAAACAAAAGTCAGATGTTATTAAAATCGTTCACATGCTGTCAGGTGGGGGGGGGGGGGGGGGGGGGAAGGCAAATAGGGAAAACATCAGGGGAAGGAAAAAGTGATGAAAAAAGTTTTTAAATCAGAACTGTTAGTGACCACCTTTCACTGTGCACCTAGCTTGAGATTCAAAATCTCATCTGCACTTTCTGTGAAGAGGAAGCTATACAGCTTTTGAGTTGAAATGAATGATTCCGTTGGACCTCCAGAATTAAGCATATGTCCTTTGACCCATTCCATCTAAAACTTCTGCGTTTAGGTCCCAGGCTGAGTAATAGAGGCAGAAAATTCAGAGTCATATGTGATTTAAATAACAGAAGCAGACCGATGTGAAAATATTTCTCTTTTTCCCTTTGTCTTGAAATGTATGCCCATGCTTATCCTTGCTCTGTAAACTACAAAAACCTCAATAAAAACATTTAAATAAATAAATAATATTATTTATTCACTTACAAATACAAGGGCAGTTCTTTCACAGAAAGTTAACACATGGAATGCGTGTAATATCAAACAGAGCCACACTATCCTGGTGTGGAAACAGTTATTACGGACATGATGGTAAGGAACGACATGAATCAGATGGACTGATTTAATTGCAAGACTTTGTGTTATAAAGGCAATCCCAATCCTTTAATATGAGATCAAACGACTGAAAACTGGAGTCTTCAGGATGGGCACAGGGAGACAAGAAATTAAACCAACTCCTTTTTGTTTGTACAACACAGATTAGACAGGAAGAGCGAGAGGGGGAAAAAGAAAAACTTTGTTTGCTGCTAATGGGATTAAAGAAAGAGGCTGACATCACAGAAAAATTCACTATTATTACAGCGACAGCTGTTGCACTTGCCATTAGAGGGAAAAGTTCAGACAGTTTTTGGAGATGTGCATCCCTGATCAGAAAGCCCTGATACATTAGACGTGGCTTATACACAGCTTGTCTTGGAAGGAAATGCCCACAAAGGTCAGTTTATTTAATGATTACACTTTACTTTTCATAAATGGTAATAAGGTAAGTGCTCAGGTATTTTGTAAGGAGCCCTTTGGGTGCCGTATGACATGATAGCATTGCTTGTTTCAGTGGATTAACTGCACATCCGTCCAGAGGCGGATCTATCTTATGTTTAGTCAGCGGCGTGTGAGCTAATAGTGGGGGTAGTTTGGGTAAATCTATAAAATGATGCTTCCAGATTGATATAATGGATTAAAGTTTTGATGCATTGTTTAATTAAATAATATGTATGCGGAACACATAGGGATGAAATTGGTCACCAGTGGCCGTACAAAACAAAGGGAAGCAAATTAGTCATCTGTTTTAGATCTCATCTGATTTTCATTTCTATTTAAATCGATGGAGAAGCAATTCCTGCTGATTGATTGATTTATTGTCACATGTATCGAAGTACAGTGAAAAGTATTTTTCTGCGGCCAAGGGAACGTACACAATACGTACACAGTAGACAAAAAGAATAATCAACAAAGTACATCGACAAATAGTGATTGGTTACAGTGCGGAACAAGGGGCAAAACAAAGCAAATACATGAGCAAGAGCAGCATAGGGCGTTGTGAATAGTGTTCTTACAGGGAACAGATAAATCCGAGGGAGAGTTGTTGAGTCTTGTAGCAGTGGGGAAGAAGCTGTTCCTATGCCTGGATGTGCAGGTCTTCAGGCTTCTGTACCTTCTGCCTGATGGAAGGGTCTGGAAGAAGGCAATGTCTGGGTGGGAGGGGTTCTGATAATGCTGTCTGCCTTCCTGAGGCAGCGTGAGGTGTATACAGAATCAATAAGAGGGTGGAAAGCTTGTGTGATGAGCTGGGCTGAGTTCACCACACTCTGCAGTTTCTTGCGATCTTGGGCCAAGCAGTTGCCATACCAGGCTGTGATGCAGCTGGATAAAATGCTCTCTATCGTACATCTGTAGACGTTTGTTAGAGTCGATGCAGACATGCCAAATGTCTTTAGCTTCGGAAGTACAGATGTTATTAGGCTTTCTTGACTGTTGCATCAACGTAAGTGGACCAGGACAGACTGTTGGCGATGGTGATCCCCAGGAACTTAAAGCTATCGACCATTTCCACTTCGGATCCATTGATGTAGACCGGGGTGGGTCATGCTACGCTTCCTGAAGTTGATGATCAGTTCATTGGTCTTTCCGACATTTAGAGAGAGGTTGTTTTCGGTACACCATGCAACCAAGTGATCTATCTCCCTTCTGTAGTCTGATTCGTCGTTGTTTGAGATACGGCCCACCACAATCATTTCATCCGCAAACTTATAGATCGCATTGGAGTTAAATCTTGCCACACAGTTGTGTGTGTATAGGGAGTACAGCAGAGGACTGAGCACACATTCTTGCAGGGAGCTGGTGTTGAGGACTATTGTAAAGAAAGTGCTGTTACCTATCCTGACAGTTTGCAGTCTGTTGATGAGGAAGTCAAGGATCCAGCTGCACAAGGAGGGGTCAAGTCCAAGGTTGCAGAGTTTGGTTATTAGTCTTGTCGGGATAATGGTGTTGAAGGCGGAGCTGTAGTCTATGAACAGCAGTCTGACATAGATGTCCTTGTTGTTGAGGTGTTCGAGTGTTGATTGTAGGTCCTGGGAGATGGCATCTGCTGTGGATTGGTTGCGGCGATAGGCGAACTGCAATGGATCGAGACCGTCTGGGGGGCTGGCATTGATCCGTCTCATGACTAGCCACTTGAAGCATTTCATGATAACAGATGTCAGGGCCACCAGTCGGTAGTCATTGAGGCAGGCTACCTTGTTCTTCTTTGGTACTGGTATTATGGTGGTCTTCTTGAAGGAGGTGGGAACCTCGGAGCGAAGATGTCTGCGAATACACTCAGAACCTGCGCAGACCAGTTGATGAGTGCTCACTCAAGGACTCAGTCAGGGCCCATCGCTTTCCACGGGTTCACTTTCAAGAAGGCAGCTCTTACCGCTGAGGCTTAATAGTGGGTATGGGTGTGTCCAGGGATGTTGGGGCGGGTGGCACTGATACATTGGCTGACTGCTCAAAGCAGACATCGAACTTGTTCAGTTCATTGGGGAGTGATGCTCCAGCACGAGAGAGTCTGCCTGGCCTGGCTTTGTAGCCCGTAGTCTCGTGTAAGCCCTGCCATTGACATCGTGGGTTTGTGTCGTTGGCCTGGGATTCTAGTTTGATCCGGGATTGTCTTTTGGCATCCATGATGGCTTTACGTACGTCGTACCTGGATTTTGTCGTATCTGACACAGTACCACACAGTGCCCCACTTCTCCAGAGTTAATAACGATTTTTTCAAACCACTCACTCCTGGTAAAGGGTTTGGCAAAATGCTTTCCTAATTTTCTGAATGTGATCATTGCTTTTGTTTGACTGGTTTCTGCCGTTACTCATTGGAACTGTAAACTTTAATGAAAAAATAGACTGAAAAAAATCACATTGTGAAAAGGACCGTTGCTGAAAATAGACCACCTTCGAAAGCAAGGCCTGCCTCAGTTACCCAAGAAGAACTTGTTTATACAAATATTTTTATTCTCCATTTTCATATTTTCTTCAGAATTTACACCCCACCAACAAACAGTCAACGGTAACGAATACAATGTCAATCCCCTTATCAACAACAACGATCCTATTCTCCCACCACCCCCCCCAAACAACGGCCTGCAGGACATTATAAGCATCAAATAAAATAAACCCTCCCAAGGTGGAAAAAAAAGGAAAAAAGAAAAAGGAATCAGGAATCGCCTATCGTCACCATTGACATATACAGTCCAACCCCCAACCCCCCCCCCCCCCCATATTCAATGCCATCCAATCTACGAAAGAGTACCATGAATGACACCCATGAATTGTAGACACCTCCCCCCACTCCCTCTCCCAGACTCCTCCCCTCCAATTCCTCTTGCAAACTCCTCCCCCCCCAACCTTGGTTCCTTCCCCCAACTTTTCACCCCGGCTAGACTCACCGAAACCTGTTCTACCAGGCTCCGATGGCCGCAGCCCCTCCCCCCACCTCACCCCTGTTCACTGGCCGGCTTAAACCGGCCAGCGTGGGGGCCCCCGCCCGGGTCCCTTCCCCCCTGGACCGGTCCCAGGACAACCAAGAAATCCCCTTTAGCACACAACCCCAGCATACACACCCAAGCCCCAAAGAACCATCATTGCAAATGAAAGTCCCAACTCTTCCCTTGTTCAAATATATACAGCGTCAACTCATTTAGTACATACACCAACACGCAGTGAAAAAATACAGTTACATGAGGCTACATCGGTACACGACCATTTCTCAATACTGCCACAGTCCTTCTGCCTTCGCAAACTTCTCCACTGCTTCCACCGTCCCAAAATAAAAGTCCTTGGATTCGTAGGTCACCCTCAACTTAGCTGGATATACTATGCTACACTGCACCTTGCTGATGTACAGTGCCTTCTTCACCTGGCTGAAACAGCCGGCCTCCTCGCCAGATCGACCGTAAAGTCCTGGTACATGCGTATACCAGCTCCAGCCCACTGCACCACCTGCTTCTGCTTTGCCCAGCACAGGACCTTCTCCTTCACGCTATACCTATGGAAACACAGTTACTACTCTTGGCGGCTCACTTGCCTTTGGTATAGGCCTCCACGACTGATCAGCCCGATCCAGCTCATATCGGGAGGGATTGTCCCCCTCCCCCAATAGCTTCGCCAACATCATGGCAAAATACTCCGTCAGCCTCGGGCCCTCCACCCCTTCGGGCAGACCCACAATCCTCAGAATCTGTCGCCTGGATCTGTTTTCCAGGTCTTCCATTTGGGCTCGCAGACTCTTATTGGTCTCTGTCACCCTCCGCAGCTCCTTCCCCATCGAGGTGAGTTTATCACTGTGCTGCGATAATGCCTCTTCCACTTCCTTCAGTGTCTCACTTTGCTCCCGCACCTCCGCCGCTGCGCTTGATACCGCCTCCCTCACCGGAGCAATCCCCTCCTCCACCAGCACTTTCAATACCACCCCCATCTCCTTCTTCATTGCTTCCATGTGCTTTGTGAACTGTTTTTCAAGTTCCACAGCCATCACCTTGGTCATTTCTTCTGCTGTGAGCAATGCGGCTTCCCCTGGTGCTCCAGCCTTCGTTTTCCTTATAGTTCCTGCGCTGAATTTTTCACTCCCTGGCGGACTTTCATTAACCGCCTTTTTCACGGCCGTTTTTCTCCCAAACTTGGACATTTCTGCTCCCTGTGCCTTCTTACAGCCTTTTCAGCCTCCGTTACCCCCGGGACCGGGTGTTAAAACTCCAAAGTTTCTATTCCCGAGCGGGAGCCCTCCAGTGTGTGGCTGCCTCCCGCCCGCCGTCACCGGCAAGAACTTGTATTTCTAATGTCATCTTTAATGTGATGAAACAGCTCAAGGTGCAGCAAGGCAAAAATTCACATTGAGCCGCATAAGGTGATGTTAGGGTAAATGACAAGAGCTTAGTCGAAGAATTGGGTTTTAAAGAGTGTCTTATAAGGGGAAACAAGGTAGAGAGGCTTTGGGAGGTTATTGCAGAGCTTATGGCTAAGGCAGCTGATAGGACGGACACCAGTGATGGAGTGATTAAAATTAGAATGCTCAAGAAGATGGAATTTGTGACTTTAATA
Source organism: Scyliorhinus canicula (assembly GCF_902713615.1). Lineage (NCBI taxonomy): Eukaryota > Metazoa > Chordata > Chondrichthyes > Carcharhiniformes > Scyliorhinidae > Scyliorhinus > Scyliorhinus canicula. The sequence continues at coordinate 193,592,639 of NC_052148.1, forward strand.
AGAGCAGTTTTTGCACTGTTGCAAGGCCAGAATACTGACCAAAAGGGACTCCAATATGGTGTTCTAGCAGAGATGTGTATAGGTTTGAGAGGTGACAATGCATAGTAGTAGCCAATTTTTGCAGATGAGGTCAAAATCCATACCTCTTTATGTGGTCCAGCCACATCTGGCAGTGAAAGACTGTGTACCTTGGAGTTAAGGGAACTGAGGCAATGGCCATTCCAGACAGAATGGTGAGGATAAGAGAAAGTGATTCTCTATCCCAGAATGCAGTGGAAGCCTGAACACTGAACAGATTTAAGGAGGAGATAGATAGGTTTTAATTTAGTAGCGGAATTAAGCATTATGGGAAGGAAGGTGGAAATGAGTGAGGCCGAGACGAGACCAGCCATGATCGTATTTATTGGCGGAGTGGGCTCGAGTGGATGAATTGCCCACTCCAGCTCCTAGTTCTTATGTTATTAATGGTTTTATTAAGAGCTAGGGAGTCAAAGGGAGTCAAAGATGGAGGTGAGGATGCGTTGAGCAAATCAGTAGCTGCAGAAATGTTCTGGTAGATGGAGAACTATAAAATCTTCAGGAGTCCCAAGAAGGTAACAAAAACAAAGGTTTACTTGACAAGCAAAAGTAAAGGCCGTAACGTGGCATACAGCACAAGTCCCAGCCGGGGCTACCGATCATGCCGTTTCAATCCGGGCCGGCTTTTAAGCAGTAGATTCATGAGCCCCAGCTGCTAGGTATCCACCGGGCACCATTCCCAAAATTCCGGACCTACACAGTGTCCCCTGGCTTGAACCCTCTGTCCTGCTTCCGGTGGTCATGGTACTTTTTCTGGAGATCTTGTTTCTTCTCCACCTTCCCAACAAGATTAGGAACGTTAGGCTTAGACGGGGTTCATAGTCTTCGGCCCATCAGTAATTCTGCCGGTGCTATCCCAGTTGTCATATGCAGCGTGATCCGATAGTTGAACAGGAAATGCACCAGTTTCGTCTCAATTGACCCTGCGGCTCGTTTCTTCACGCCCTGCTTGAAAGTCTGTACCGCTCGCTCAGCCAAGCCAATTGAAGAAAGATGGTAAGGGGCGTTCCGAATGTGTTTCACTCCATTTGCCTGCATGAACTTCAAGAATTCCTCGCTGATGGAAAGTGTGCCGGTATCGGTGACGAGCACCTCCGGAATTCACTGGATACTGATTGACTGGCGTAGCTTCTCTATGGTGGTCCATGAAGTGGTGGACAGCATCCGGTAAATGTTCATCTATTTTGAGTGGGTGTCGAAGCGTAATGGAAACACTGACCCCAAGAACGACCTGGCAAAGTCAGCATGTGAACGCACCCAGGACTGGCCTGGAGTGAAGCTAATGGTGGAAGCTTTTTAAAAATAAATTTAAGAGTACCCAATTATTTTTTTTTTCCAATTAAGGGGCAATTTAGCATGGCCAATCCATCTAACCTGTACATCTTTAGATTATGGGGGTGAAACCCACGCACACACTGGAAGAATGTGCAAACTCCATACAGACAGTGACCTGGAGCTATGATCGAATCCGGGTCCTCAGTGCTGTAGGCAGCAGTGCTAACCACTGCGCCACCGTGCCGCCCCGTGATGGCGGGAGCTTTTGATGCTCTTGGCATGAGAGGTGATAACCTCTCAATATCACCATTAAGCTCTGGCCACCACATGTGTTGGCAATGGGAGTTAGTTCAGGCCATCCATGTGCACAATCTGTGTACGCGGATGATACTCGAAGGCATATTCATATGCTGCCTGTCATAATATACATCCAGGTATATGTTGGAGTGCAGACAGGCACTGATTGATACACAGGATGACACAGCAGCCAATCACCAGACAGGAGACGACCACTATAAAGCCAGAGGGCACCAGTTTTCCCGCTCTCTCGGGATCCAGCCTCTGAGACAGTCAAAGCTCGTGAGCAGCAACTAGTACAAACACCATGTGGTAGTCAGATAGTCTGGTCAGTTTAGCCTGAGGTCTCCAGTCAAGTTAGCATAGTGTCAGCCCACAGTTAAGCATGTATTATAGTTAGTTGATCAATAAAATCGTGTTGCATTTCTTCAAGTGTTTGAAGCCTGTCTCTCTCTACACTGTGTCAAACGCAGTCCACATAGACCCAGCTTACCCAACACATCACTGCCAACAATAATGCTCATCACTGGATCCTGGCCAATGCGATCGAAGGTATCATCTTGTCTTCTTTGAAGAGACTGAGTAATGGTTTGTGATCCGTGATGATTGCAAAGGGCCATGCATAAACGTACTGATAAAACTCGTTGACTGCAAAGATCACGGCCAGATCTTCCTTTTCTTTTTTTCAAATAAATTCAGAGTACCCAATTATTTTTTTCCAATTAAAGGACAATTTAGCGTGGCCAATCCACCTAACCTGCACATTGTGGGGGTGAAACCCACGCAAACATGGGGAGAATATGAAAACTCCACATGGACAGTGACCCAGAGCCGGGATCGAACCTGGGACCTCGGCACCGTCAGGCAGCAAGGCTAACCCATTGTGCTGCCCCTAGATCTTCCTTTTCAATCTGAGTGTACCAGAGCTCTCCGTCAGCCAAGGCTCTTGACTCATAGGCTATCAGTCTCTCTGCCCCATCGTCCATCCAATGGCATAACCCCGCCCTGATGCCAAATGGGGAGGCGTTGCACTTGACAATGAGCAGCTTAGAAGGGTAGTAATGTGTTAGCAGGTTAGAGGACAATAATTGTCATTCTTTTGTGGTGCCTTCCATGCTCAATCCTGACATTTCTTTAAGAGTGCATGTAATGGCGTTAGTCTGGTCGCCAGATCTGGAATTAACGTTCCATAATTTATAAACCCTAGGAATAGCCTCGGCTCTGTCATATTCTCTGGCGTTGGGGCCCGTTTGATAGCTCAAACCTTGGATATAAACCATCCTTGTCTACTCAGTACCCCAGGCATCATGGGCTGGATTCGCCGTTATTGGGACTATATCACCACGCCGGCGTCAAAACTGTGGACTTTCATGCCAGAAAACCTGGCGTGAAGGGCCACATAATCCTGGCCCTGCAGGGGGCTTGCAGGGACCCGGCATCAATCTAGCAGCTTTTGCTGCAGATACGGGCCCCAACACCTCTGGGTTGGAGGCCGCACATGTGCACGGCGGTGGCCTCCAGCAGCCGCACAGTGCACCATGGCAGACTCGGACCGTGGAGCTGGACCCTGAAAATAGATCCCCCTGTCGGCCGCGCGCCCGACCCTGACTGCCCTGACAAACATTCCCCGACCGCGTATAAGGCCCCCTCTGCCCTCCGATCGACCCGCCCCCAAACAGGGCGGCTGAGAACTGAGTCTGCAGCCACCCGCAAGTATCCTCGGACCACATTAGATCCACGCCGTCGGGACTTTGGCCAATCAGGGGTGGAGCGGGCCTCCAGTAATGGCCCAAGGTAGGACCTAGGTAGGTCTCCAAGTATGCCGCTTTTCGGGGCCCACAGAATCGGGGAACTGGCGCCAGTCCCGATTCCGTGCCGGGAAATGGATTCTCCACCCCCCACGCTAGCCATGATTTCAGCACCGGGGTGCGGAAAATCCAGCCCATGACCTCTCTTGCCCGGAAAACACAATTGCCCCTCTTCAGATGGTCACCTGCCTCCAAGAAACAACGGAGGACTTCCTCTAAGTTATCGAGGTGTTCTTTCTCGGTGACTCCGATAGGCAATACGCCATGCAGTAGACTGCTGCTCTTGAAGGATGCTCTCCATAACCTGTTGGAAGATTGCACAGGCAGATGACAATCCAAATAGGAGGCTGGTATATTCATATAGTCCTCTTTGGGTATTGATAGTCACATATTTTTCTGGACGCCGCACCCAATTCCAACTGGAGGAAGGCGTGGCTCATGTCCAACCTGGAGAAAGAATGACCCCCAGCCAACTTTGCATAAAGGTCCTCCACAAGCGGCATTGGGTACCTTTTCAACAGAAGGCCCTGTTCACCATTATTTTATAATTGCCGCACAGGCAGACAGTCTTGTCTGGCTTTGGCACTGGGAATACTGGTGTTGCCCACTGCGGGAACTGAACCGGGAGAATAATCCCTAAGTTTTCCAGTCGGCTGAGCTCGTCATCCACTTTTGACAGTAGGGCATTTGGAACTTAGGTTGGGCTTTTGGGTCCACATAAACTTCGGCCATGGCTTCCTCAAACCATCTTAGAAAATGTCCGGGTATTTTCCCAGGGCCTCATACAACCCGCCTATACCCAATTTAAAAATCTGTTGCCAGTCTAGGCAGAGCCTCTATAACTATTCGTGGCCCAACTGACCACTATCAGTGGCAGGTGAACTAACTGCTGCTCCTAGGTAACTGGAGCCTTTGGTGATCCATGATCGTTAATGGCTACCATTCCTTAGTGTTCCTTAGGCCTGGGTGTTGGATCCCTTTAAGGACCTTCTGGTATGTTTGCTATCCAACAACAAAGACACTGGCCCCAGTATCTATTTCCATCTCTAGTGGGTGGCCATTTACCTGGATGGTGATCTTAATGGGGGCAACTTTTAGGGCCGTAATGCAATTTAGTTGCATGCAGCCATTCTCCTTGGGTTGTACTAAATGTAAAGCCCTACTGAGGTAATATGGGTTGAAGTTAGAAATAGGAAAGGAGCAGTCACCTTGTTGGGTGTGTTCTATAGGCCCCCCAATAGCAGCAGAGATGTGGAGGAACAGATTGGGAAACAGATTCTGGAAAGGTGCAGAAGTCACAGGGTAGTAGTCATGGGCGACTTCAACTTCCCAAACATTGAGTGGAAACTCTTTAGATCAAATAGTTTGGATGGGGTAGTGTTTGTGCAGTGTGTCCAGGAAGCTTTTCTAACACAGTATGTAGATTGTCCGACCAGAGGGGAGGCCATATTGGATTTAGTACTTGGTAATGAACCAGGGCAGGTGATAGATTTGTTAGTGGGGGAGCATTTTGGAGGTAGTGACCACAATTCTGTGACTTTCACTTTAGTAATGGAGAGGGATAGGTGCGAGCAACAGGGCAAGGTTTATAATTGGGGGAAGGGTAAATACAATGCTGTCAGACAAGAATTGAAGTGCAGAAGTTGGGAACATAGGCTGTCAGGGAAGGACACAAGTGAAATGTGGAACTTGTTCAAGGATCAGGTACTGCGTGTCTTTGATATGTATGTCCCTGTCAGGCAGGGAAGAGATGGTCGAGTGAGGGAACCATGGTTGACAAGAGAGGTTGAATGTCTTGTTAAGAGGAAGAAGGAGACTTATGTAAGGCTGAAGAAACAAGGTTCAGACAGGGCGCTGGAGGGATACAAGATAGCCAGGAGGGAACTGAAGAAAGGGATTAGGAGAGCTAAGAGAGGGCATGAAAAATCTTTGGCGGGTAGGATCAAGGAAAACCCCAAGGCCTTTTACACATACGTGAGAAATATGAGAATGACTAGAGTGAGAGTAGGTCCGATTAAGGACAGTAGCGGGAGATTGTGTATTGAGTCTGAAGAGATAGGAGAGGTCTTGAACAAGTATTTTTCTTCAGTATTTACAAATGAGAGGGGCCATATTGTTGGAGAGGACAGCGTGAAGCAGACTGATAAGCTTGAGGAGATACTTGTCAGGAAGGAAGATGTGTTGCGCGTTTTGAAAAACTTGAGGATAGACAAGTCCCCCGGGCCTGACGGGATATATCCAAGGATTCTATGGGAAGCAAGAAATGAAATTGCAGAGCCGTTGGCAATGATCTTTTCATCCTCGCTGTCAACAGGGGTGGTACCAGAGGATTGGAGAGTGGCGAATGTCGTGCCCCTGTTCAAAAAAGGGAATAGGGATAACCCTGGGAATTACAGGCCAGTTAGTCTTACTTCGGTGGTAGGCAAAGTAATGGAAAGGGTACTGAGGGATAGGATTTCTGAGCATCTGGAAAGGCATTGCTTGATTAGGGATAGTCAGCACGGATTTGTGAGGGGTAGGTCTTGCCTTACAAGTCTTATTGAATTCTTTGAGGAGGTGACCAAGCATGTGGATGAAGGTAAAGCAGTGGATGTAGTGTACATGGATTTTAGTAAGGCATTTGATAAGGTTCCCCATGGTAGGCTTATGCAGAAAGTAAGGAGGCATGGGATAGTGGGAAATTTGGCCAGTTGGATAACAAACTGGCTAACCGATAGAAGACAGAGAGTTGTGGTGGATGGCAAATATTCAGCCTGGAGCCCAGTTATCAGTGGCGTACCGCAGGGATCAGTTCTGGGTCCTCTGCTGTTTGTGATTTTCATTAACGACTTGGATGAGGGAGTTGAAGGGTGGGTCAGTAAATTTGCAGATGATACGAAGATTGGTGGAGTTGTGGATAGTGAGGAGGGCTGTTGTCGGCTTCAAAGAGACATAGATAGAATGCAGAGCTGGGCTGAGAAGTGGCAGATGGAGTTTAACCCTGACAAGTGTGAGGTTGTCCATTTTGGAAGGACAAATCTGAATGCGGAATACAGGGTTAATGGTAGGGTTCTTGGCAATGTGGAGGAGCAGAGAGATCTTGGGGTCTATGTTCATTGTTCTTTGAAAGTTGCCACTCAAGTGGATAGAGCTGTGAAGAAGGCCTATGGTGTGCTAGCGTTCATTAGCAGAGGGATTGAATTTAAGAGCCGTGAGGTGATGATGCAGCTGTACAAAACCTTGGTCAGGCCACATTTGGAGTACTGTGTGCAGTTCTGGTCACCTCATTTTAGGAAGGATGTGGAAGCTTTGGAAAAGGTGCAAAGGAGATTTACCAGGATGTTGCCTGGAATGGAGAGTAGGTCTTATGAGGAAAGGTTGAGGGTGCTAGGCCTTTTCTCATTAGAACGGAGAAGGATGAGGGGCGACTTGATAGAGGTTTATAAGATGATCAGGGGAATAGATAGAGTAGATAGTCAGAGACTTTTTCCCCGGGTGGAACACACCATTACAAGGGGACATAAATTTAAGATAAATGGTGGAAGATATAGAGGGGATGTCAGAGGTAGGTTCTTTACCCAGAGAGTAGTGGGGGCATGGAATGCACTGCCTGTGGTAGTAGTTGAGTCGGAAAATTTATGGACCTTCAAACGGCTATTGGATAGGTACTTGGATTAGGGTAGAATAAGGGAGTGTAGGTTAACTTCTTAAGGGCAGCACGGTAGCATTGTGGATAGCACAATTGCTTCACAGCTCCAGGGTCCCAAGTTCGATTTCGACTTGGGTCACTGTCTGTGTGGAGTCTGCACATCCTCCCCGTGACTGCGTGGGTTTCCTCCGGGTACTCCGGTTTCCTCCCACAGTCCAAAGATGTGCAGGTTGGGTGGATTGGCCATGACAAATTGTCCAAAATTCTATGATTAACCTAGGACAAAAGTTCGGCGCAACATCGTGGGCCGAAGGGCCTGTTCTGTGCTGTATTTCTCTATCTATCTATCTATTTCTGGGTAGGTGTGTCACCCTAACCAGGGTGACACGCTTGCTGACAATTCTGGAGTACCTGGTCCCCATGGTTCCTGCGACCAGAAGTGCAGCACCATTGTGAGTCTTCCTCCTGGAGCTCAGGAGAGATATCTTGTTGGGCTGCAGTGGCTTTTGGCTAATGGGTCTGACCACACCATTGCTTGTGCGGCAACTGGATCCCATAGGCTCTACTTTTACTCTTACAGCATTACTCACTGGAATGGGAGGTGGCCAATGCTATTTACCTTCATATCCATAGAGGCCTGCACTTCCTTTTCTGTATTTTCACCGAAGAGGGGTAATTCTCTGATCCTTTTTAAGTGAAAAGAAGATTCTGCCAACAACTTAAACTGGGTCTTGTTTGTTGTTTATGTCACATATGAGGCTGTCGCGCAACATCTCTGGAAGGGATGGCTCATAGTCACAATGCACAGCTTGTTTGGGTAGGCATGTGAGGAATTACACTACAGACTACCCCAGTGTTTGCCCGGTGGTGTTGAACCGGTACCTCTGCACTATCACCGGTTTGGGGACATAGTGGTCTGCAACAGGTGCTACCAACTCGTCAAAGGCCTTTGAATCTGGGGCCGTCTGGTGGGTCAGGCTTTTGATCGCACTAAATGTTGAGGCGCCACAGGTGGTCAGGAGTATTATCTTTTGTCAGTCGTCTCCTGTAATTGCATTTACCTGAAATACTGCACACACAAATGAAGGTTTATTTGGAAAACAAAAGTAAAGGCTGCAACATGGAATTAAGCACATAAGTCCCAGCCGGGACTGCCGATCATGCCGGTCCCAATCCAGGAGGGCTTTTAAGAACTAGATTAACGAGCCTCAGCTGCGAGACCACCGCCCCTCAGCGGGGGAGCTCGTATTTCACGAACCTCAAAGGGAGATGAATTGAGTCGTCCCAGTGGGTTTTATGAGGGTTATTACACTTGTAAATGATTTGGGGGAGATTTTTGCCAGGGTCGACAAGGCCGGGCAAACACCTGGGTAGTCAGGTTGTGTGTGGAGATTCAGTACTGTGCTGTCACTTTCTGTCGAGGCTATGACAGGAAGATCTGAATGAGGTGTAAGAGGGAGGGTTACCTGAATCACAGCCTGGAAACAAACATGCCATGCAAATAAGCCCTCACTGCACTAGAGAGAGTAGACCCACAGCTCACAGCCTACTTAATATTGAGTTTTGAGCCTTATCTATCACAACAACGAACTGCAGATTCCCGCTGAGCCTTCTCAGGTCGCTTGCCTGGTAAGGACTTGGATCTCCTCCCCATGCAATCTGCATTCTTATCTGATGCCGAGTATGCAGAGCTCCTGAACATCTTTGATCCAACAATTGAGCCGAACTGATTCACTGCATCTGCCTAATTCCTGTGTCCTACCTGCTTTGTATTGCTATTAACACAAGTTCAGCTGCAGGTAAGCATTATTGAACAATTTTACTTGCACCTCCCTAACAGAGAGGAATTTTGAGTTGTTACGACACACTGGGCAAGTGCACGGTCAACTCCAGTCCCATGTGCTCTGGAGTCACAACACAAGTGAGTAAACCAATAATTCTTATGAAAATTCCTGAAATCTTTGGCCCTTGGCTGCCCAATAACTAGTGTCCAGGTTCTATGAACCTTTTGGTATTTGTTAACAGGCGTAGTGGCAGAACTACCACACGGTTCACCATCCAACTTCCTCTTAATTTTTAAAAGGAATTGTTTACTGATTATTTACTCTCCTTTGCTATCTGCTGCCTTTACCTCGAAGAGGCACTGTGGACCTTCAACACCCTGGGAAAGTGCGCGGTCAATTCCAGCTCCACACATCCCATAGTCACAACACAAATGAATTAAGCGATCATTCTTATAAAAATATCCAAAATCTTTGGCCCTTGGCTGTCCGATAATAACAGTCACCAGCTGAGTCACTGTCCGTGTGGAGTTTGCACGTTCTCCCCGTGTTTGCGTGGGTTTCACCCCACAACCCAAAAATGTGCAGGTTAGGTGGATTGGCCACGATAAATTACCCCTTTATTGGAAAAAGAAATGAATTGGATACGCTAAATTTATTTAAAAAAAATAACAGTCACCAGGTTGGTACGTTTAAATACAATTGCTGTTTATTTGTAACAAGAACAGATATGAAATATGCAGTAAATGCAGCTGCTTAATGACAAGCTAATATCTGGCTCCCCCTTTAACTGTTCCAGCCTCTACCCACACACACAGGAGAGACAAATATAGAGGGATGGAAAGAGGTAAAATAATAAGGATTAAGGTCAAAAGATAGGAGTCCTTGCTTCAGATGGTGAGTTCTTTAGTGCACTTTCTTTACAGTACGAGTGTGGATTAAAGGCTCTGCTTTACAGCCCGTAATGATCTTCCTTGCAGTTCGCAATATCTTACTCACAGCTTTTCCAGGAGAGGCCCCTGGCTTCATATCAGCCTGTTCTGCAGAGAGAGTTATATGATTCTGGTCTCTACTTGCATCAGCCTTTTCTGGAAAGAGAGCTGGTTCCCATCGTGACCTTTTGGTGAGAATTAGCTGGTTATTCCTGGAGGAAATAGAATGGGAAAAAGAGAGGTCTTCTCCCTTAGCTGCCAAAGTGAAACAGAAAGCTCCTTAGGTCCCTGAACCATTTATGTGGGATCAGTTCCAATCACCACCTGTTACCAGACGGAGCACAGCCTTTGGGTCCAATTCATTGACTACCAGCCAAATCAATCAAACCAAGTCATCATTGAGGCCCACCTATCTCCAATAAACAGTCTAACACAACACAGCTTTCTGAATCCTGCTGATTGAATTAAAGGTGCAGGTCACAGCTTCCTTCTGCTTGGATTAAAATGGCAGACTGCCTTAAAGACACATGGGGGTCTTATAGATGCAGTGCATCTGAACTTCCAGAAGGCATTTGATAAGGTGCTGCACAGAAGGATAATTCACAAGGATAGATCACATGGGATTAGGGGTAATTTATTAGGTTGGATAGAAGACTGGCTGACGGACAGAAGACAGCGAGTCGGGGCCATTTTGTTTTGCTGAAGGGTAAAGGGGCGCACGGCGGAGATGGTGCCTTTGACCACGAGCCTACTCTCCCTGTCCGGTTGGAGCATTCGCCGAATTGCAACAAGACAAACTCATCATAAAACTGGTCCTGACTTTCATGACCGGTATGGAAATGCTATCCTTTTGGGAGGATTAACTTTCTGTATTGTAGTCTGGAGTTATGCTGCCACACAGACTGGGATCACATGGAACCTTTCTCCTGTTGGCAAAATCGCCCCTCAAAAATGGAGGGAATAGATGTACGGACCAAGTGTTTGCAAGAAATTGAGTACAGATGTGCTGCAATGCAAATTTGCTTCTAGTCTCATGGCTTCTACTGTACTGATTACCTCAGTATATTGGGTTTCATCGTAAATCAATAAATTATATAAACTTTAAAAAAAAAGAAGACAGCGAGTCGGAATAAATGAGTCTTCTTCTGGATGGCAAGATGTAACTAGTGGGGTGCCACAGGGTTCAGTCGTTAGGCCTCTGCTATTTCCAATCTATATAAACGACTTGGATACAGGGATAGAAGGTTCTATAGCCAAATCTGGAGATGACACACAAATAGGTGGGACAGTAAGTTGCTTTGAGAAAATAAGAACCTGACAAATGGATATAGCTAGGTTAGGAGAATGGGGCAAAATGTGGCAAATGGAGTTTAACGTGGATAAGTGCGAGGTCATGCACTTTGGTCAGAAAAATGGGAAGGCAACCTATTATCTAAATGGGGAGAATCTTTGGGGTGCTCCGTTGCAGAGGGATCTAAGGGTCCTTACTCATGAGTCACAGAAAACGAAGATGAAGGTACAACAGACAATAAAGAAAGCAAATAGAATGTTGGTATTTATAGCTCAAGGAATAGAGTATAAAGTTAAGGAAGTTATGTTGCAACTATACAAGGCATTGGTGAGACCAACCTGGAGTATTGTGCACAGTTTTGGTCCGCTTATTTCAGGAAAGGTGTAGTGACATTGGAGATAGTTCAGAGGAGGTTCATTAGGTTGATTCCATGCATGAGGGGTTTGTCATCTGAAGGAAGATTGAACAATTTAGGCCTATACTCTAGAGTTTAGAAGAATGAGGGGAGGTCAAATTGTGGTATGCAAATTGAAAGAAGGTATGGATAAAGTAGACGTGGAGCAGATGCTTCCTCTTCTGGGGCATTCTAGAATGAGAAGCCATAGTTTTTGGATAAGAAGTAGCAATTTAAAACAGAGTTGAGGAGAAATTACTTCTTCCAAAGGGTTGTGAATCTGTGGAGTTTGCTATCCCAGAGTGCAGTGGATGCTGGGACAGTGAGTAAATTTAAGGAGGAGTTGGACAGATTTTTAATTGCTGATGGGTTGAAGGGTTATGGAGAATGGGCAGGACAGTGGACGTAGGATGCGATCAGCCATGATCTAATGGCAGAGCAGACTCGATGGGCCAAATGGCCTAAATCTGCTCCAATATCATATGAACTTATGAGCTTATGTCCATAAATTATCCATGAATTAAAATGCATCAGCAAAAGTAGAAGAATGTGGAAAACAAGGGAATAGATGGAGAATAAACAAGAAGGAACAGTAAGAACCCTTGCAGAGTATAAACGGTTTCTCCTGTTCTCCTTTTGTCAAATCTCCTTCCTCTTTCCCCTATATTGACTGAGTCTCTCTCCAATTGTCACTCGGTGTGAATACACCCAGCATCTTTACAACAACTCCAAACAAAACCTTTTCCTTTTGTCAACTCTGCTTCTGAAATAATATGACTCCTGTAGCTGAATTAAGAATAAAAGTAAGTTGTGAATCTTTGACTCTCTATTTCTATTGTGAGTGCTGGAATTTTATCTTTAGTCCCGTTATTCTCATCTTTCATGTGCTGTTAATCTTGCTCTCTGACAAAGTGTAACTTTTGATCTTCCTGCTTAATAACATTAACTTGTTTCCAACATTGTTCATATGCACATTCAAGGATTTCTAAACACCTGAACTAGCTCCAGATCGACCACAACTTGACCTGGTGCATGGCTGTGACCTTGAGCTTTACCAGTCACAGAGGTATTAATGTTTCCTCTTCTCCTTCATGTCATCTGGTTATGACCGACTTGTACTCACGTATAGCACTTTGACTGGGAGAGGGGTCATTTAAATGGCTAATGGCTGCTATGACAATGGTAATATCTAAATTTCTGACCCTGAGAATGTGGACTTGACTACTGTGACCTAGATCTTGCTGAAATTATAGAATTTACGGTGCAGAAGGAGGCCATTCAGCCCATCGAGTCTGCACCGGCTCTTGGAAAGAGCACCCTACCCAAGACCAGACCCCACCCTATCCCCATAACCCAGTAACTCTTCCCAACACTAAGGGAAATTTTGGACACTAAGGGTAATTTATCATGGCCAATCCACCTAACCTGCACATCTTTGGACTGTGGGAGGAAACCGGAGCACCCGGAGGAAATTCACGCACACACGGGGAGGATGCGCAGACTCCACACAGACAGTGACCCAAGCCGGGAATCGAACCTGGGACCCTGGAGCTGTGAAGCAATTGTGCTATCCACAATGCTACCTGGAAATCTGGAGGTCCTGCCTTGCTGATTCAGGAAATGAATTCCCTTGCAATTTACAACCGTCTCTTTCTGTCATTTCCATCACTGTGGTCTAATCCTAGGCCTCCTTCCATGTCAACTTATTGCTATTGCTCAAAGCTTGGTCTGGATTTTATTGTTCTTTAGGCCCCTGGAGAACAAATCTCTAAGGGTGATTTTTAAGCACATGCCGTACCTACAGTGACAAGACAGTTTCTTTAATTCAAGGCTGTACTCTGCAGCATTCTCACTTGACAACTGTTTCCTTTCATCCAATGCAACTGTCAGTGCAATCTCAGTCATGCCATAATATGAATCTAAAATCCCATTAATTTCAGATTAGCCTGTAGCACCAAGGTCTAGAGGGCGATATTATTAGACACCACCTCAAGAGCTTCTGGGCTCATTATCGCGAGGGAAACATTTGCTTTATCCCCATTTCCTATTTCATTTGCTTTCAACCAAACGTCTAACCTTCATTCATAAATATACCTGCCCTCTTTGTTAGAGTCGAGTTCTCCCATTGTCCCCAAATACGTTGTTACGGACAGGAGAGACAGTTCAAACTGCACTGATTTGCTCTTACCACCTGCCTGTAAGAAGAAGGATGTTTGAGTTAGTTTTAAAGAATAAGCAGTGGCATGTTTTCCTAATCCTTCATGTTTTATGATCTAATTTTACTAATAATCCCACAGTGAACCCAAATCAGGTTTAACTCAGCAGGTTAGTTTAATTTCCACATTCCAAAACCTGCGAAAAGGAATGTCCGCATCTCCGCACATTCACGCAGTAAAGGGTGAGATAGAGAAAAGGAGGTTTACAATACAAGGGCCACAGAAAATTCAATATTGCTTCACACGAGTTGCAGAGACCTAAGTCCGAGCCCAGTAAGGAATTTGTTCTCCTCAGCATTTGAGTTCGGCTGACTGAAGGCGGCATTGTTTGATTCGTTTTTCACGGCGACCGGCGATTCTCCAGCCCGGATGGGCTGAGCGGCCTGACGAACCCGACCGGTTCACGCTGGCGCCAACCACACCTGGTCGCTGCCGGTGTGAACATCGCGCGACAGGTAAGTGTGGGGCCTGTGGGGGGCGGAGAGAAGAACGAGCACCACGGGCGTGCTCGGGAGGTGACTGGCCACCGATTGTCGGGCTGGCGTCTCTAAGAGACGCACTCTTTCCCCTCCGCCGCCCCGCAAGATCAAGCCGCCATGTCTTGTGGGGCAGCGGAGGGGAAGACGGCAACCGCGCATGCGCGAGTTGGAGCCGGCCAACCAGCACATGCGCGGCTGATGTCACTTAGGCGCGCCATCGCGTCATTCTCAGCGCGCCGCTTTGATGCAAGCATCAAGGCCCGGCGGCCGAGTTTCTCACAACGCCGCTCCTAGCCCCCTGGGGGGGGGGGGGGGGGGGGGGGGGGGTGAATAGGGTGCGAGAAGCGGCCTCCGACGCCTTCGTGAAACTCAGCCGAGTTCACGACGGCCTACCCGATGCCGCGCAGGAGCGGAGAATCGCGCCTAATGTCTCAGTAGACCCACTGACTTCACTAGCAAGATTGGCTTATCAAATGCAAATGGCATTCATATAGCTCCTTTTGAAATTGATCTGAACAGATAAGACGTTCCTTCGACACAACAAGTTGTGTTATTCCAGAAACTGAGAAGAAAATTTTTATGTTCTGGAGAAAAATTCAAGTTTGAAACTTTAAAAATCGTAATAAAGATGAGGTTTTTAAAATACATACAGTGTAGGGTTTCTTTTACTTGTCAGAGGAATCCAACAACATCTTCAGTACCATTTTATCAATTAATGATGACCTATTGTCACAAGTATGAAGTTACTGTGAAAAGCCCCTAGTCGCCACATTCTGGCGCGTGTTCAGGTAGGCTGGTACGGGAATTGAACCCATGCTGCTGGCCTTGCTCTGCATCACAAACCAGCTGTCTAGTCCACTGAGCTAAACCAGCCCCTATTACGTACTTTGCTGACTCACTGTGTACTTGAATATGATGTGAATGTGGTATAATATTTCAAATTGCTCAAACATCCCCAAAATGACCTTCAAGTATATGTCACAATGTTTTTCTGTCCTTAATTCCCCAAATTAAATGCAAGAGAAAATTTCATCTGAACCTCGTCACCGTCTTTCTGTCGTGTTTGTATGCACTGAGTAAGACAAATATGTGCTCAGCTGCAAGCAGCCATTATTGAGGCTGCTTTATTTCCATCTCCCCAACAGGGAGGGCAGCAGAGAGGGCAATATATTTTTTTGAAATATTCTGATTGAAGTTTTTACATATTATACACTATGCAAGCAGCAAGGGTAACTGTGCTAATTATGGTGGACATATCAATTTCTTTGTGTGAACCCCCCCCCCCCCCCTCCTCCCCCTTCTCTCATTGTTTCAGGGTCCTTTCCTGGGCACTTCACTGTACAATGGATAGTTCTTCATTATTTAAAAGTGGGTGGTGATTCCCTGTCCCTCTCACTTTTGTTGTTGCCCCCCCCCCCCCCCCCCCCCATCTCTTATCAACCTTACCTTGGGGGTTCCTTTTCCTGTGTTCTTGGTCTAGGTTCTCTGGCCTGTTTTTTTCTGGTTCCCCTCCTTTTTCCGGTAGCCTCACCCCCCACTTTCCTGCCTGCCTTTCCTGTTTGCTCCCTGTCGTTCCATTGGCTCCCGCGCAGAGACATGCCCCCCACCCGTTCTATTAGCTGTTGGCTTCAAACAGGTCCTGGAACAAGTTGGTGAATGGCCTCCATACTTTGTGGAAGCCATCCTCTGACCCTCAGATGGTGAACTTGATCTTCTCCGGGTGGAGAAGTTTTGATAGGTCTGCCAGCTAGTCTGCAGCCGTGGGTGGTACTGCTGATCGCCAGCCGAGCAGGATTGTCTGGCAGGCGATTGGAGAAGCAAAGTCAAGGTCGTCAGCCCTCTTTCCCCATGAATAGCTTGGCTGGTCCGATACCCTGAAGACTGCCACGTTTGGGCACGGCTCCACCCTCACCTCCACAACCTTGGACATTGCCTTGAAGAAGGCTGTCCAGAACCCGACAAGTCTGCGGCATGCCCAGAACATGTGGGCATGGTCGGCCAGACCTCCTTGGCACCATCCACATTTGTCCCCCACGTCTGGGAAGAGCCTCATTCTGGATCCTGTCAGGTGCGCTCTGTGTACCAATTTCAGCGGCATGAGGAGGTGAAATTGGCTCTGCACAGTGCTGCACTCCAGAGACCCCACCCTATTTCTGGCTGTTTCGTTGGAGGTCATTTATATCTGATTATGATAAGAGAACATCAGACAATCTGCTGCAAGTAGTTTGCGCAGAACACACTTGCCGCGTGTGACGGAGGTTGTGCTGTGATGAACATAAGTAACTGTTTCTGTATTATTTTAATACCACGGTTCAGATAGAGTTTATGGCCTAGAAATGTTATGACACGTTTTCAAGTGTGAACTAAATGCCTAAGCATCCACCATGGGAGGGAGGGTTTACATGGTCACTGCGGGCTGGAAGTATGCCACGTGCCGTACTCATGATGTCAGAGGCACATGCCTGAAACAGACGTTGGACTTTTGAAACTGATGCTGGGCCAGTTTGGTTCAGCGCTCCTGAAAGGGACTACCGAAAGCCAGCAGCAGCCAGTAAGTCTTTAAAGAATTATTGAATGTGGTACTGTGAGGAACACGAATGCTCCAACCAGAACTACAGCAGTCTTAAAGACCGTTGCCAGCCCCTGTTTGGTTCGCTGTGGTTCCTGATTTCTTCCCTGCCTCTCTTGAGACACCCTAGTAACTCTTCCACAATCCAAAATCAAATTCCTCTGCTGGCAAGTTGCATGGGGATATACATAGGCATCAGCTACTCACTGACTTCATGAAAATGAGGCCCTAAATTAGGTGGAGCTGAGGCCTATCCATTCTGTCACAATGTTCCTTGTGCCAGGTTTTCACTAACAGGCTGATCTGAACCAACCTTTAAGACTACATATCTTATCAAACCATAGAATCATAGAATTCACATTGCAGAAAGAGGCCATTCAGCCCATTGAGTCTGCACCGGCCCTTGGAAAGAGCACTCTACCTATGCCCACACCTCCACCCTATCTCCGCAACCCAGTAACTCCACCCAATTTAGCATGGCCAATCCACCCAACCTGCACATCTTTGGACTGTGGGAGGAAACCGGAGCACCCGGAGGAAACCCATGCAGACACGGGCAGAACGTGCAGACTCCACACAGACAGTCACCCAAGCTGGGAATCGAACCTGGGACCCTTGAGCTGTGAAGCAACTGTGCTTACTACTCTGCTACTGTGCTGCCCCGTCACTTACATTTGATACGGAATACGATGGCAGGCATCTGCTCTCCCCTCTCCCACAGCTGAGGAGCATCAGAGATATATTAATATGCCAAACCTTATGTTTCAGCTCCTTGGTTTTACAAATTCCAGGTTTCATTTGGCAGAGCAATGGATTGTCTCCCTGCTGTCAAACCCCATCAACTCCACTCCCTGCTGCCTAACTCCAGGACCCTCTGCTCAGTCCTATAAAACACCAGGATCAGCCCCCATTGTTACCAAAGCACTGGAGCACATTGAATGGAACCAAAGCTCAGAACCATTACCAATATCACCAAAGCCTAGATACATTCTTGAAGTTAGCAAAATGCAGAAGTACATCTATAGCCGATTTACCCTGACAATGCTGCTAAACAATAGGGGTGGCATTTGAAAAAACAAAATTAAAATTGGATGCGTTCAATATGAGCAGACAATGCACTCTACCAGATTACAGCCCAGGTAGTGAACAGTGTGATGTTCCTTGTATAGTCCTCCAAGATAGCTAAAAGTTGTAGCATTTACAAAGAACATCAAGCTATGTATTTTTTAAAAAGCTGGTTTATTTTACACTACTTTAAATGGTTCATACACTCTACTAAGTAATAGTTAACAAAACAACAGTATTAAATCTATGCTACAGTAATCTATAATGTGTTTCTAATAGAACTAACACTATCTCAATCTCTCACCATCCTTCTCCATCAGCTTCTCCCAGAATGCTTAGAGTCGCAGCCTTTTAAAAGACTACTCAGTGATGCCATCTAGTGTTGAGATACATGAACAGCAGCTTCTAAACCCTTTACTCTCCTTAGATTATACATATCATTGCAAACAGGAAAATCCATATCCAGATGTTTATGTCCAAGTCTGTCCTGGAACCATTTGTGAATCTATTATTCAATAATTCTTGCATGCCAGTGCTGAGTATTCTCAGCTTTCAAACGGTAAGTGATACGACTGAAATACATAGTCAAGTAATATCTTTAACAGGCAACGGACAGCATGGTAGCACAAGTGGTTAGCACTGTGGCTTCACAGCGTCAAGGTCCCAGGTTTGATTCCCCGCTGGGTCACTGTCTGTGTGGAGTCTGCACGTTCTCTCCATGTCTGCGTGGGTTTCCTCCGGGTGCTCCGGTTTCCCCCCACAGTCCAAAGACATGCAGGTTAGGTGGATTGGCCATGCTAAATTGTCCTGAGTGTCCAAAAAAGGTTATTGGGTTACGGGGATAGGGTCGAAGTGAGGGCTTAAGTGGGTTGGTGTAGACTCGATGGGCCGAATGGCCTCCTCCTGCACTGTATGTTCTATGTTCACTGTTATCTTCGAGGGGAAGAAGATTTGAGAGCATCTACTACTCAAGATTGACCACCCTGAACTAAACTTCGTTAGTTGTGATAAGAAGCTACTGGGCTGGCTGGTCGTTCTTGACCTGACGCCCTTTTAGATGTTTGAATTTCCTTATGTTGCTTTAATATGTATTTCTGACTGTTTCACAACAGATTGTGTTGAAAATGTTGAGAAGTCATGTAGCTCTGCTGGCCTGGATGCTAGGTGTGCTTTGCCTGGTCTCTCTCAGCAGTGGATTCTCTCATGGTGCAAGTACCACTGCCTGTGTTGACATGAAACCAAAACACATCAGTGCTCATCCACAAAATCCACACAGCAACTTTATCAGTGTGCACACCGACAAGTCTACCTACCTCCCTGGGGACAAAATACCAGGTAAGAAAATCTGATTATAGGTGTCCTGTGTTAGAGGGCAACATATAATTAATCATAGTTAATATCAGGTGTCAATATTAACTGTCATAACCTACATGGGAAGAAAAATATTTTTTTAATGGCGATCCAATGTTACAGAGTAGATAAGAAATGCCACGGTTGAGAAAAGGCAATTTAGCCCACTGAAACGGATTCTACCGGATACATTTGAATAACACCAATATTGTGTCTCTATAACCCTGACTGGCAGATTATTGAAAACATTATCACTCTTTGATCAAAAAACTTCTTCCTGATATTAACTTTATTATATTTTCTACTTATACCTTCTAGTCCGACTTTCATGGTAAACCTGAAGTAATGTTGTAGGCTGATTTGTAGATAACATTTTATATATTGCAGATAATTTCATTTTCACCACAAATATGACAAAGCTCTGTTGCTGATTTTTCACCTTGTTGCAATGTAAATGCATTGTCTAATTGTATTGACCAAGACTGAACACAGTGTGTTGTTCCTCGTGTCTTAATAAAGCTCGTAGTCTCAAAGGTGGAGAAGATGCTTTATTGTGAATTTGTTCTGTCTTCAGAGCTTAACTTACGGCTACCTCAAATGCTGCCTGCATGTGTCTGTGTCCTGCTACCAGTTCTGCCTTCCGTGAAGTGTGAAGTGTATTTATAGCTCTTCCGTGCTCCCTCTAGTGCTTGCTCAGTTGTATTGCATCTACACTGATACACAATCACCACATCCCCCCTTTTTTCTTTACATATTTTCTGTACATCGTTAAAGAAAATTGTACAAAACAGTTACTTATGATATGTGTATCTATACAAGTGATGGTGCTATTGCATATTTTACAAAGCCAATTTATATTTATGAGTCCAATCTTAATAAAAACATTTATGAGTGCAAACTTGATGAATTTGTTCACTGAGTTTTTTCTTTTGTTGTTGTTGACGTGGTGATATTGCTATTGCAACTCCGTTGTGAATGTTGTCGGTGTTCTTGTTATTTTAAGTAACCAATACGTCATCCCAAGGTTTTTGCATGGTCGAACCACTGATGTTGACTGACATGGACTTTTTTCTGTGCTTGTGGTATCGATTTAGTATGTCATCTGCCTTGAAAGCTGGTGTGCTTGCTTGTTCTGGAGCAGATGTGAGTTTGTGCGATTCATTGTCATCCCATGGCATGTTTGTAGTCTTGTCATTGTTTTGCAGTGTGCTGTGGCATTGTCCTTCATGTGCAGAGTTGTACCATTTTGTACAAGTCGTTGTTTCATTGCTGTTGTTTCTGTCGTTCCTGCCTTTGTTGTTTTCGTTGCCGTTCTTGTTGCTGTTTTTGTTGTTTCTGTCTTTGTTGTTGTCGCTATCTTTGTTATGCTTCTTGTTGGTTTTGTGTTCTTCTTGTGTAGTTTTTGTTGGTGCTGTTGTTGTTCTTGTTTCTGCAGTGCTTCTTGCGATTTTTGTTCTTATCGCGCTTCATGTTGCTTTTGTTCTTGCTGTTGTTGTTCTCGTTTCTGCTGTGCTTCTTGTGGCTTTTGTTTTTCTTGTTATGCTCAATGAGTGTCCCGTGTGGATAATTTGAGTCATTGTCACAGTTATTGGTGCGAGTATCCTTTGTGGAATCTGTTACATTGAACGTTTCGTCTCGAGAATGGCGAAAATGATCTGATGTTGTATTGATGCTGGTGACATCAGTCATTTGTGGTGGATTTGATTCGTCGTCTTTGCTTTCTTGGTGCTCCTCTTCTGGAGTCAAATTCTTCACTATTTCATTTGACGTGGTCTCTCTGGACTCTTGGTGCTCCTCTTCTGGAGTCAAAATCTTCATGGTTTCTGTTGATGTGATCTCACTGGACTCTTAGTGCTCCTCTTCTGGAGTCTAAATCTGCATGGTTTCTATTGGCGTGGTCCGGATCCTCAGACATCATGACGCTCGTGACGCCACGCGTAGGAATCGATTGCGCATGCGCAAATCGGCCTTCCTTTACTGTGCGGTTTTGTGACCACTGCGCACGCGCGGCTTGCGCATGCGCATAACGATCAGCAACACAAACTTTTTTAAACTGACGCAGATTTTAGTTCTTTGTCTGCCAGAGATTGTAAAATGTGCTCCGACGCCATTTTATCGCGGATTTCAGCGTTTTTTCTTTCTGAAAGTTGTAAGTTACCTTTTCCTTTCGATCTGGACTGGATTTCAGCATTTTGGCTTTGTGAAAAATTCAAGTTATTTCTTCTTTTTGATCTATACTTTTCACTCGCGATTTCTTGACTGAACTCTTTCTGTTTTGACAGTGATTGTTTGAGTTTTGCATCACTCAGACTCTGTGCAGTTTGGCCTCTGAGCATACCGTGCTGTTCAAATTCCATACAGTACTCTTCGAAATGTTTTAGTATTATTTGTAAGTTGTTGCTGTCTTCATCTTTTGAGTATTTAAATCCATGATATACTTTCCTAGCATCATGTCCTGCGATGAGCATTGCTATTTTAATTTCGTCTGAGGCTGCTGCTACATCATTTGCTATGATGTAAAAATCGAACATTTGTTTAAATATTTTCCAGACATTTCTTACATTGCCGGTCATGTCCAGCTGAGGTGGGGTTCCAAGCCACATCCTCGAATAAGCGATGTCTTCCCAAGTTGAATGTCCAGTAGGAGTTTTTCTTGCCATTTTGGTCTTTCTGTGTCTGCAGCTGAGTTGTCTTGTAGTAAGCGTCTGAAGTCACTCCTTGGTACCATGTGTTGTTCCTCGTGTCTTAATAAAGCTCGTAGTCTCAAAGGTGGAGAAGATGCTTTATTGTGAATTTGTTCTGTCTTCAGAGCTTAACTTACGGCTACCTCAAATGCTGCCTGCATGTGTCTGTGTCCTGCTACCAGTTCTGCCTTCCGTGAAGTGTGTCCTCACTTCCTGTCCCTATGTATTTATAGCTCTCCCGTGCTCCCTCTAGTGCTTGCTCAGTTGTATTGCATCTACACTGATACACAATCACCACACACAGTATGAGAAGGAAAATGTCTTTCCGAAGTTTAACTCCTGTAGCCTTGATCCCCAAAGTCTCCTGGGGGATTCAGCCAATGTTATGCTGTAATTGGCAAGAGCGTTAGAAGATGGCCGACGGACTGTTTTGGGAGCTTCTAATAATAATCTTTATTATTGTCACAAGTAGGCTGAACACTGCAATGAAGTTAATGTGAAAATCCCCTAGTCGCCACACTCCGGCACCTGTTCGGGTACACTGTTGCAATGTAACGCAAATAGTGACAATAGACTGGGAAAGGTCTCTTTACACTGGGAATTTTCATTCCCAAGCCTGGATTGTGGCCTAGTGCATCATGTGAGTCTGTTACAATAAATGGGTTGAAATACTCCAATCTTCAGCAGGTTGGGTGTGGGTCTCAGGACTGTACGAGCTCCGCCAATGGCTTCCGTTTGGGTACAAACATCAATGGTGCCATTGGGTGGTTATGGGCCCTACTAGTGGGATTGGTGGGGGATTGGAATGGGTGTGGGCCCCACTGGTGGGATCTGGGTGCATCCAAGAAACCTAGGCACCTGAGGAAAGTATTTAAAAAATTGATTTGCCCCTTGTTTGTGGGTGATGGAGACCTGAAGCAGCGAAGTATAGGGGTCAATCTCAGTCAACTTCTGACATTGGATCCTGAGGAATTTTAACCCTTTATATTGAACAATATTTGCTGTTTCACAATATCTATTAACTTGTTCATTGATTTATCTCCAGCAATTAAACACCTTTCATGGAAGTACAAAAGAGACACCAAAGAATATCAAGGACTGCTTACTGCTCTAAATAAGATGTTGCAAAGTTACATAGAACATAGAGAAATACAGCACAGAACAGGCCCTTCGGCCCACGATGTTGTGCCGAACTTTTGTCCTAGTTTAATCATAGTGTCCAAAATTCTATGATAATCTAAGGGCAATTTATCATGGCCAATCCACCCAACCTGCACATCTTTGGACTGTGGGAGGAAACCAGAGCACCCGGAGGAAACCCACGCACACACGGGGAGGATGTGCAGACTCCACACAGACAGTGACCCAAGCCGGAATCGAACCTGGGACCCTGGAGCTGTGAAGAAATTGTGCTATCCACAATGCTACCGTGCTGCCCTTAAGAACAAATTAATCTACAATCCATTATTCTACCATAATCCATGTACCTATCCAATAGCCGCTTGAAGGTCCCTAATGTTTCCGACTTAACTACTTCCACAGGCAGTGCATTCCATGCCCCCACTACTCTCTGGGTAAAGAACCTACCTCTGACATCCCCCCTATATCGTCCACCATTCACCTTAAATTTATGTCCCCTTGTAATGGTTTGTTCCACCCGGGGAAAAAGTCTCTGACTGTCCACTCTATCTATTCTCCTGATCATCTTATAAACCTCTATCAAGCCCCTCATCCTTCTCCGTTCTAATGAGAAAAGGCCTAGCACCCTCAACCTTTCCTCGTAAGATCTACTCTCCATTCCAGGCAATATCCTGGTAAATCTCCTTTGCACCTTTTCCAAAGCTTCCACATCCTTCCTAAAATGAGGTGACCAGAACTGCACACAGTACTCCAAATGTGGCCTTACCAAGGTTTTGTACAGCTGCATCATCACCTCAAGGTTCTTAAACTCAATCCCTCTGTTAATGAACGCTAGCACACCATAGGCTTTCTTCACAGCTCTATCCACTTGAGTGGCAACTTTCAACGATCTATGAACATAGACCCCAAGATCTCTCTGCTCCTCTACATTGCCAAGAACCCTACCGTTAACCCTGTATTCCGCATTCATATTTGTCCTTCCAAAATGGACAACCTCACACTTGTCAAGGTTAAACTCCATCTGCCACTTCTCAGCCCAGCTCTGCATCCTACCTATGTCTCTTTGCAGCCGACAACAGCCCTCCTCACTATCTACAACTCCACCAATCTTCGTATCATCTGCAAATTTACTGACCCACCCTTCAACTCCCTCATCCAAGTCATTAATGAAAATCACAAACAGCAGAGGACCCAGAACTGATCCCTGCGGTACACCACTGGTAACTGGGCTCCAGGCCGAATATTTGCCATCCACCACCACTCTCTGACTTCTATTGGTTAGCCAGTTCGTTATCCAACTGGCCAAATTTCCCACTATCCCATGCCTCCTTACTTTCTGCACAAGCCTACCATGGGGAACCTTATCAAATGCCTTACTAAAATCCATGTACACTACATCCACTGCTTTACCTTCATCCACATGCTTGGTCACCTCCTCAAAGAAGCCAATAAGACTTGTAAGACAAGACCTACCCCTCACAAATCCGTGCTGACTATCCCTACTCAAGCAGTGTCTTTCCAGATGCTCAGAAATTCTATCCCTCAGTGTCCTTTCCATTACTTTGCCTACCACCGAAGTAAGACTAACTGGCCTGTAATTCCCAGGGTTATCGCTATTCCCTTTTTTGAACAGAAGCATGACATTCGCTACTCTCCAATTCCCTGGTACCACCCCTGTTGACAGTGAGGACAAAAAGATCATTGCCAATGGCTCTGCAATTTCATTTCTTGCTTCCCATAGCATCCTTGGATATATCCCGTCAGGCCCGGGGGACTTGTCTATCCTCAAGTTTTTCAAAATGCCCAACACATCTTCCTTCCTAACAAGTATCTCCTCGAGCTTACCAGTCTGTTTCACACTGTCCTCTCCAAAAATATGGCCCCTCTCGTTTGTAAATACTGAAGAAAAGTACTCGTTCAAGACCTCTCCTATCTCTTCAGACTCAATACACAATTTCCCGCTATTGTCCTTGATCGGACCTACCCTCGCTCTAGTCATTCTCGTATTTCTCACAAAGCAAACAAAGCAAGGAATTTGTTCTGATAATACCTTTCTCAGAAATTGAGTCTTGGCATCCTTCTGATAGGAAAATACAAATATGAATGTATGCATCCTGGTTTAGCACAGTGGGCTAAACAGCTGGCTTGTAATGCAGAACAAGGCCAGCAGCACGGGTTCAATTCCCGTACCAGCCTCTCCGAATAGGCGCCAGAATGTGGCGACTAGGGGCTTTTCACAGTAACTTCATTGAAGCCTACTTGTTATTATTATTATTATTATCCTTGATGCAAAGTGCCTGAATATTTTGAGGCAGAGGATCCAATTTGAAATTTTCTCCAGAAATTTAAGAACTCATGGGTGAGAAACCCTCAAGGGTGAAATTGGGCTTGGTAGCACTTGTTTCTTGAACCACTATAAGGCTCCTTCTGGTTCCAAAATGGTGGTTGTAGCAGATGTTCACATATTCTGTGCCGGATTCTGTATTGATAAATATACTGGTATGTGCAGCTAACGGCCACTGTGAGTATGCAGGACAGACAGATTGTTATGTTGTTATGATTCCTTTAAGGACCAGTGACTTTTTCTTTAAAGTAGACAAAGTGTGGGATCCCAGGTATTTACTAAGAGAATAAAGCTACAAGATTCCATAATTTTAAATATAGAAAATGAACTTTACTATACAAAGTCAGAAAAGTAAAGCAATTAGAATATCTAATTTATTCAGAATTAACATGAGATAAATATGAATTATGAGACAAATTGTGGCTGAACACAGCAAAATGCACCTTCGTAGCAGCTGTGCCCAAGGCAGATCTCATGGATTTACCAACATCCGACCCAGATGTCAGTGTCCATGGTGAGTTTCACAGTCTCGTGAAAACTTTGTCTCCTTTATGAGGGATTGTAAATCTCCACTCTCGAAGATAGCCACTCCTAATCATACTACCTCAACAACTGCACACCCCCAATGGTCCAATCTCTTCTCCTGAGACTGCCTTCCATGGGAGTCACAAAGCTCCACTCCAGAATCCACTTTTTGGCACAATTTTGGCTCTTTAGCAGAGTGTTAGCTTCACTGATCTGATACTGCTCCTGTGTTTCTCTGAACTCCAATTTCACTCTTCCAGATCTGCTTCTGAGCCCTAAACTTTTCCATCACGGATGAAGTAACCTTCTGGTACCTTCTTGGACTTCCCTCAACTCTCTCTACCTGGAGTCTGCTAACAACAGCACTTTTACTTTTGCTGCCTCTTCTGCCTCCTGCACACCCAGTCACATGGGCTTAACCTTTATCACCACCATGGGCCCCACAGTCAGGCTTCTGTGCTACCAATGCCACGGGGGCACCCTGATGATCTCTGAGAAAAGAGCCCAGAATGAGCTGAGCTGATCCTGTCACCTTGCTGCCTTCTGTGCATGTGCCAGAACTCATGGGCTTGCCGGGAAATGAAGTCCTTGGCCTTGGCCTGGAATAAGGTTAGTTCACATTTCTTGACAAGGTCAATCAGTGGGCAACTACTGATTCTGGACTCTGTGGACACATGTCAGACCCATGCTTGGCCTTTGTCGGGCTAAACCCCTGACATTGACATCTGTGACTATCTATTCCCACAACCTAGGGGCATGTGTCCGGAAGGACATCTCTCATCCTGTTCACCTTTTCCACTATGACCTCAAATGCCATGTCCAAAAACCTTTTCTCTCCCACAGTCAGCCATTTTTGATTGCTGCACAATACTATTCTCAAAGATCTCAGCACCTCCAGCAGCCACCATACACCTTCAATTTAAGAGGTGTAAATTAGTTTTAAGCAGTACGATCCCACTTTAAAAAAATATATATTTTTATTCTCCTCCTTTTTCACATTTTCTCCCAAGTTTAGACCCACCAACAATAAACAATAAGCAGTAACGTGTACAATGTCAATCCCCATATCAACAACAACAATCCTATCCATCACCAAACCCCCAAACATTAGCCCGCATGTTACCATAAACAAATAACAAAAAGAAATCAGGGATCACCCATAGTCACCATTCAGTCCCTCTCCCTCCAACCTTCCCAAACCCCCCCCCCCCCCCCCCCCCCCAATGTTCGATGTTATCCAGTTCTTGAAAGTGCACAATGAATAAAGCCCATGAATTGTAGAACCCCTCTCTTCCCCTCAGTTCAAACTTAACCTTCTCAAGAGTCAAGAATTCCAACAGGTCCCCTCACCATGTCAGGGCACAGGGTGGAGAGGCTTCTCTCCATCCCAGCAGGATCCGCCTTCAGGCGATCAACGAGGTGAAGGCTACAGCATCTAGTACCGTCTAGCTTTAAATGGTGCTGGCAAGTAATGATATTGCCCCCCGCCCCCCCGATGATTTGTACAATGGGGTTAGCATTGGTTAGATGCAGAAAACGAGGAGGTAGCATGAGGTTGGCAATATGTCTGCATTACATTGACTGCTATGGATTAATTGCATCTACCTGTGTCTGTTCTTTGGGGCTGTTTCATTTAATTTCCCTTGTCTTCTGAGGCCCACAGTACAATATGAGCAAAATCTGAGTCTTTCTTGTCACTAGATTTCTCACTTCCTCTTTGTATTAGGGTCATGTCAGTATTCCCGCTGGTGAGGACCCGCCAGTGGGTGGAAGGAAACTGGCTGCTGGTGCAATTATACAGGGTCGAAATTCTAATGACGCTCCTGCTGGAATCTTGTGTAGGCTGGGCAGAGGTTTCTGGGATAGATCCCAGATCAGATGAGTTTCTGCCTCATTAACAAAGCTAAACAGAATTCCCATCTGGAAAAGAATGGGCTCATTATCCGCACGGCACTACTGAGCACCAGATATTCCTCTGGTAGACTTTGGGGTGTGTAAGTTTTATGGCAGTAATTGTAGGTGTGGTTCCAGGTCACAATCTGAGCACTTGGTAAAATAATCTTGCTCATTGCAATCATATCCAAGAGAGTTTGAACAGCAGGAGGCCTAGAATGAAGATATTATCAATAGTCCTTTCGGTCTTTGGCTTAATTGGTTTCTATCTCCTCTACTTGGACTGGAAGGGTGCCACTCCCAGAATCTGTCAGGTGGGCACCCTTGTTCCCTCACTGTCGGTGTCAGTACCTGAACCTCATATTCAATAACCCCGTATGTGGCATTTTGCAGCATCAAAGTAGCAGGAGGAAGTTCTATTCTGTCGGACTGCCTGCAGTGCAATAGTGCCACTCAATGACAGCATCCGTTTAAAATGCTGGATGGTTTTGAAGAAGTACAAAGAATTTCATGATCCTGACAAGGAGCAGAAGATGTACTGCTGTGGATCTGTTCCTTCATCACTGCTGCATTGATTATCTTCACTGCGGTGGCCATTTATATATTTAGGTTTGTATCATTTCCCTATTTTAACAGGTGTAAGTATTTGGTATTGCCAAGCCACAAATGACAGGGGGTTTGAGGCGACATTTGCTGTGAAAATGATGGCAGATGATTAATACAGCTATATGATTCTCACCCATCTTCCTAATCTGAATAATCCTGTCAAATGGGCGCAAAATCAGGGGGGAATCCTGCCTACTCAGACCTAACCGAGAATATAGGATTCTTTAATCTGCCGCGGGAGTCACGTGCTGATGGTCCAGTCTGTACGGTGCAAGGAATATCTCTTCCCTGAACATCGTACACACAATACTTTCCACAACCTCATCCTGCACAGGTGCCCAAAGATCCATGTGTCAAGAATCGGCCTGTTCAGTCAGATGAAGTTCAACGGCAGAAACCAAGGACACTGAATTGATATCCTCAACTCAAGGGATAGACACCACCACAGCAATGACAACACAAAATACAATTGATGCGACCATCAATTCACTCGAAGACTCGTGTCGAAGTAAACAGTGGTTTTAATCAACTTACAACTCTGCCTGCCTGCGACTGGTACAATACTGAAGGCGGTCCCGCAGGTCTGCTGCTCTTATACTTCCTCTAAAGGGCAGAGCCATGGGCGGAGCCCGTACATGCTCCAACATCTCCCCCTGTGGGTAAAGCCACACAATGGCCCATAGATGGAGCCCACAGGGTTAATAGCATAGTATAACGCAATACAGTATACTGGTGAATTAACAGTATTTATACATTCACCACCTGTAAAAAAAATTAAGTCCGGCGGGGGTGACGGGTTCACAAATTCAGTTGGTCCGGCACCCAGATCGTACATTGCGATCGCCGAAGCACTGGTGTCGAAGTTCAGAGGTGGTGAGGGTGCGTGAAAAGAACGCTACCAGCCTGCCTGCTTGGTTAAGGGTGGCGGCGAGAGCGACCTCTGGAAGGGGACAGACTCGTCCACCGCACGCATGGCAGCTTTGGCGATGTCCACCTTGATGCAGTTGAAGGCCTGGCGAGCCTCGGCTGCCAGTGGGAAAAGGGTGGCCTTAAATAGTGGGCGGGCTTTGTCTGAATACTGGGGGACCCACTGGGCGTAATAGGAAAAAAATCTAAGGCATCTCTTGGGGGCCTTGGGACAGTGAGGGAGAGGGAGTAGTAGGAGGGGGCGCATACGGTCAGGGTCGGGCCCTAGGACCACGTTTTTCATGACGTAGCCGAGGATGGCTAACCTGATTGTGCAGAAAACGCATTTCTCCTTGTTATAAGTGAGGTTAAGTTTTTGGGCGGTTTGGAGAAATCGGTGGAGATTGGCGTCGTGGTCCTGCTGATCATGGCCGCAGATGGTGACGTTGTCCAAGTACGGAAACATGGCCCGCAGCCCGTACTGGTCCACCCTTCGGTCCATCGCTCATTGGAACACCGAAACCCTGTTCATGACGCCAAAGGGGACCCGGAGGAAATGAAAAAGTCGGCCGTCTGCCTCAAATGCCGTGTAGTGGCGGTCCTCCGGGCGGATTGGGAGCTGGTGGTATGCAGACTTCAGATCCACCGCGGAGAATACGCGGTGCGTAAACCGGTTAATGGTCTGGTTGTAATCAACCACCATCCGGAACTTTTCCCCGGTCTTGACGACCACCACCTGAGCTCTCCAGGGGCTATTGCTGGCCTCGATGACTCCTTCCCGCAAGAGACGCCGGACCTCGGACCTAATAAACGTCCTGTCCTGCATACTATACCTCCTGCTTCGAGTGGCTACTGGCTTGCAATCAGCGCTGAGGTTAGCGAAGAGGAGAGGAGGGTCGACTTTTAGGGTTGCGAGGCTGCACATGGTGGGAAGGGGCAGGGGTCCGTAAAAACTAAGAGTTAGGCTCCTGAGATTGCACTGAAAGTCGAGTCCTAAAAGGAGAGGGGCGCAGAGGTCTGGGAGCACATACAATTGAAAATTAGTATACTCGACACCCTGTATCGCTGAGGTTGCAGTAGTGCGTCCTTGGATTTGTACTGAGTGCGACCCAGAGGCGAGAGAGATTGTAAGTTGCGTCGGGAATATCGGGAGCGAGCAGCGTCATACCAGATCCGGGTGAATAAATCTCTCGTGCTCCCGGAGTCTAACAGGCAAGGTGTCTCGTACCCGTTAACCTGGACGGCCATCATGGAGCTCCTGAGGTGCTTGGGTCGCGACTGGTCCAAGGTGACTGCACTGAGTTGAGGGTAAACGGCGGCGTGATCGGCGGTGCTGGGGCGGCTCCGCGATGACTGTCCGTGCAGGTTGTACGCGTCGAGTGGCGTAGCAGATGGTGGCAAAGATGGCGGCCCCCGTTGATCGAGCGTGGCGGGCGGTGAGGAAGAGGGCATCCAAGATGGCGGTCCCCATGGATCGCACATGGCCGGCCGCGTGTGGGAGGATGGCCAAGATGGCGGCCCCCATGAGTCGCACGTGTTGTGTGGAGTCGGCAGACACACTGCCACATTACGGGGTCTGCAGGCTGAGAGTCAGTGGATCGGGTCTGTGAGTTTGAGCGTTTAGGCTTGGCCAGGCAGACCTTGGTGAAGTGTCCTTTTCGCCCGCAGCTGCTGCAGTTTGCGTTGCGGGCCAGGCAGTGTTGCCGGGGGTGTTGAGGCTGGCTGCAAAAATAGCAAGGTAGCCCCCCATGATGAGCGGGCAGCCGCGCGGCACAGGCCTGGGGTAGTCTCTGGTCGGGGGCCCACGAGGGAGTCGCGTGGTCGGCGGGGAACACAGTGAGACTCTGAAAAGCGACCTCCAGCAAGGTCGCCAGTTTTACCGTGTCCTCCAGGACCTGGGCCCCTTTTTCGAGCAGGCGCTGCCTCACATAGTTCGATCTGACCCCAGCAACGTAAACGTCTCGGACGACGAGCTCCATCTACTGAATGGCCGTAACGGCCTGATAGTTACAGATGCGCGCGAGGGCTTTGAGGTTGCGCAGATAGTCAACAGCGACTCCCCGGGGCACTGGCTGCGAGTGGTGAAGATATGTCGCGCATAGACCTCGTTCACAGGCCACACGTAGATGCGTTCGAGTATTGCAAGAGCCTCTGTATAGGAGGTGGCTTCGTCGAGCTGGGCAGAAATGCGATGACTCAGCCGTGTGTGGAGGAGACTCAATTTCTGTTCATCCGTGACGGATGGTGTCGACGACGCAGCAAGGTAGGCCTTGAAACACCGAAGCCAATGTTAAAAAAATTATTTCGCCTCCGCGGCCTGTGGATCGAGTTCCAGTCTGTCAGGTTTGAGGGCTGACACCATAGTAGTTCTTTAAGTTGATTAAATTGGTGCGACCATCAATTCACTCAAAGACTCGTCTCGAAGTAAACAGTGGTTTTAATCAACTTACAACTTTGCCTGCCTGCGACCAGTACATTACTGAAGGCGGTCCCGCAGGTCTGCTGCTCTTATACTTCCTCTAAAGGGCAGAGCCATGGGCGGAGCCCGTACATGCTCCAACATCACCCCCTGTGGGTGAAGCCACACAATGGCCCATAGATGGAGCCCACAGGGTTAATAACATAGTATAACATATAACAGTATACTGGTGAATTGACAGTATTTATACATTCACCATAACAATTTGAGGCTTTGTTATGTCACTTGAAATCCTGCAGAACTCTACAATCTATCTTTATGGATTTTCGATAATAACATGAATGTAGTGCGTCTGAATGTACTTTTATCTGAATGTCTCCAATGACAAATGCATGATTCTCTCCTCATTAGTTACTGAACTCCACCTAATTTAAGAAATCAACACCGAAAAGATGCTGCCCGATTAAAGGTTAGCATTTTGAAAAAAGTGAACACAGAAAGCCTATCTTGCATTGGAATGTAAAAAGGGGGTGGGAGTGGGCAGTCGACAGATCTCTATCAAAATACCAAATCAAATTAGTGGGTACAAGAAGTACTTTTAGATTGTAGCTTTTCAGGGAGCCCATTACCACACACACCAACAGATTACAAATACCTTGGGTATCAACCAATGGATAATTTCTTTATGTGTTGGCCTCATCAGCAAGGATTTGCATCTTTGCAAAAAGCGTTTCCAAAATAGATTTATTTCGATAAAAATTAAGATGTAAAATGGTAAAGAATTATTTTAATGAACGAATTGCACAATAATGAAAGTCTATGTAATAACGATTTCCTGCCACTAGATGTAGCTGGTGGACTGTAAGAAATTGCAGACCAGATAGCATGCGAGACTTTGCCTGCCGTTAAAGAGGGATTTCAGGATGAGAAAGAGGCTACATTAAAGACAAAACTTTATGAAATGAATAGATCAAGCGAAAATTGACCTCAAATGTCAAGTTCAAGTTATGATCTATAGTTAGCCTTATTTGGAGTTTTGAGTAATGATCAAACTGAAAAAAATAATGAAATACCTACCAAAATAGCAGGTGATGTAGGAAATAATGACACAAATATTAACCCTTTCTTGGGTCATTTATGGCCATTCAGAAAGTCGCAGAGTATACAAACATTCGGTGACACTGTTATGGCTGGGTATTTATTCCTTGAGTAGTTTTTACAGTTTTTGCTGAATTTAATCCATTTCATTCAATTCACATCATGCTGCTTCATTGCCTCAAGTTAGGCTACAACGTTAAGTTATCCTAGCGTTTAATGCTGGGTCTACTTTTTGTATACATTTTGTGTATATAAATGACTTTGTCTTGGGTATTGACAACACAATTTATTGATGGGAAGGAGGTCTGGCAAACAGTAAAATACTTCAGCAGCAACTTTGATTTAGATAAGACCTTTCATGTAAATGGACACTGAGCCAAACAAAATATTAAGAGGTGTGACCAAAACCTTGCTCAAACTGGTGGGCTTTGAAGAGGGATTTAAAGGATAATAAGATGGAGGGAATTCCAGAGTGAAGGATCTGGGAACCATGACTGCCAATAGTGTGGTGAAGGAAATCAGACAAATAAAGAAATTGTTTGGGGTTTAGGGCTGGCGGACATTACAGAGAAAGGAAGATGCACGATACTGAAGTGATGTAAACACGGAAATAGGAATTTTGAATTTAATACTCGGGGGACCAGGCAGCAATGTAGGTCAATGAGGACAATGTTGGGTAAGTGGGGCTTGAAATGGGATTGGAAATGGGTAACAGAGTTTGGGATGTGTTGAAGTTTATGGTGGTAATTTATTGTGGAGAGGTGCGGGCTGTTACATTTTTGCAGGAAAAACAAAGAATGAGAATCCTAATCGTAGAATCATAAGAAATCATAGAATCATAGAATTAACAGTGCAGAAATAGGTGATTCGGCCCATCGAGTCTGCACCAGCCCTTGGAAAGAGCAACCCACCCAAGCCCACACGCCGACCCTATCACCGTAAACCCACCTAACATTCTGTGTTTGGACACTAAAGGCAATTTAGCATGGCCAATCCCCCTAATCAGCACATCTTTGGACTGTGGGAGGAAACCGGAGCACCCGAAGGAAACCCACGCAGACACGGGGAGAACGTGCAGACTCCGCACAGACAGTGACGCAAGCCGTGAATCGAACCTGGGACTCTGGAGCTGTGAAGCAACTGTGCTAACCACTGTGCTACGGTGCCACCCTTACAGGTGAAGTTTACAGGAGAAGGCATTTTGGCCTCTTGAACCTGCTCCATCATTCCCTAAGATGTTGGTTGATCTTATTGTGGCCTCAACTCCACTTCTGTCTTCCCCCTCATAACCCTTAGTCTCATTGTAGATTATTAATCTGTCTAACTCGGGGCTCGAATATAGTCATGACCTAGCCTCCACTGCACTCTGAAGTCAAGAATTCCAAAGATGAATGACCCTCCGAGAGAATACATTCCTCCTCATTTGTGTTAGATGGGAGATCCCTTATTTTTAAACTGTGTCCCCTAGTTGTAGATTCCCCAACAAGGGCCACCTCCCTCTCAGCATCTACCCTGTCAAGCCCTTTCGGAATCTGAAGTAAGGAGAATATTATTATTCACTGTACATGAGTTGTGCACCACCCAATTCCCTGTATAGCTGTAGCCTCCCTATCACTGTACTCCACTCCCTTCAAATAGAGGCCTGCATTCCATTCCTAATTACACATGCTAGTGAGGGTGGGCAGAGATAATGGCCGGGATTCTCCGCCCCGCCACATTTCTGCTCCGACCGGCTGTTGGGATTCTCCCTTACGCCAGTCGGTCAATGGGGTTTCCCATTGTGGGGCAGCCCCACGCCGTTGGGAAACCCTCTGGCGCCGAGATAACGGAGAATCATGCCGGCAGAGAATCCCAGCCAATGTTTTCACCCGTTAATTTGTCTGTTTGTCTGTAAACTATATCTCAAAAACGAATGGATGGATTTCAATGAAACGTAGTACACAGAAAGGATATAGTCCAAGGAAGAAGTGATTATTATTTTTGTTGATGATGTGGATCTATATGCACATCCTAGAATTTTTTTAAGGATTCATTCATATTAGGAAGCAAGGCAATTTATCTTAGAACTTTGTGGGTTGCTTTATTTAGAACATTATTGATTGCTTTAGAATGTTATTTATTGTCTCGGCTGTTGTGATGGAATTTGTCACAGCTGTCAAAATGTGAACAGATTTTTCAGAGCAGGTTGTTTGTTATGGATTAACCTCATGCCTCCTCAGTGAGATGGAAGATTTTTTTAAAAATGCAGTGTAATTACAGAACATCAACCAGGCAGAAAAAAGCCTCAAGGAAGAGTTGCGCAATTGTAATAATGTGAAGTTAGCACTGTAAGGCGGTAATATGTGCTCTGCTATGTTCCCTCTTCACTTGTTACTTGATTTACCTGCATACAAGTGTTTTGTGATCCATGTACAAGGGCACCCAGATCCCTCTGTGCTGCAGAATTCTGCTTTGTCTCTCAATTTAAATAATATTCTGCTTTTCAATTCTTCTGCAAAGTGGGCAACCTCACATTTTCCTACATTATAGTCCAAAGATGTGCGGGTTAGGTGGATTGGCCATGCTAAATTGCCCGTAGTGTCCTAATAAAAGTAAGGTTAAGGGGGGGTTGTTGGGTTACGGGTATAGGGGGGATACGTGGGTTTGAGTAGGGTGATCATGGCTCGGCACAACATTGAGGGCCGAAGGGCCTGTTCTGTGCTGTACTGTTCTATGTTCTATGTTCTATTATACGCCATCTGCCAAATTATTTGCCCACTTACTTGACCCATCTATTGCTCTTTGCAGATTCTTTGTATCCTCCTCACAACTTGCCTTCCTATGTATTTTTGGACTGTTCATCTAAGTCTTTAATATAGATCATAAATAGTTGAGGCTCCAGCACTGATCCCTATGGCCCTCCACTAGTTACAGTTTGCTATCCTGAAAATGACCCATTTATCCGGATACTCTGTTTTTTTCTCAGCCAAACCAATATCCAGGCTAATATATCACCCCAATACCATGAGCTCTTATCTTCAGCAGTAATATTTTATATGGCACCTTATT
This sequence comes from Scyliorhinus canicula, assembly GCF_902713615.1. NCBI lineage: Eukaryota > Metazoa > Chordata > Chondrichthyes > Carcharhiniformes > Scyliorhinidae > Scyliorhinus > Scyliorhinus canicula. The sequence goes on from NC_052148.1 coordinate 193,628,465, forward strand.
GAATATCTTTGGAAATCTAAATACACTACATCTACTGATTCCCCATTATCCATCCTGCTTGTTACATCCTCAAAGAACTCTAAAATAAATTTGTCAAACACGATTTCCCTTTCACAAAGCCTTGTTGACTTTGCCGACTGTATTATGGTTTTCTAAATGTCCTGCTATCCGTTAGCGATGGATTCTAACATCTTCCCGATGACACATGTTAGGCTAATTGACCTATTGCTTGCTGATTTCTGATTTTCTCCTTTCTTGAATAAAGGTGTTCAATTTGCAACTTACATCTGTTTCAAATCTGTTATGACCCGACCAGAATCTGGGGAATTTTAGAAGTTTACAATAAATGCATCCACTGGGCAATATTTACTGGAGGCAAAGGGCGTCTCACATGTCAGCTGGAGAGCTGGTCCCCATATGGCCTCTTTTAGGGAAGGCCTGTCGAATCAAGCACCACTCAGTAACTTAACTGAACAGTGATGAACCTTCCCCGAGATCCAAGCCTCCAGGTAAGGAGGTTCTGCTGCCCAGAGCTGTGGGCAAATCAGAGGCTGCCAGCTGTCATTGCAGGTGGTGCCACTAGGAGGGGAAGGCTGCTGCTGTTTTGACACCCACACGAGGCCTAGTATCAGCATAGGATCCCAGGTCACACCTGAGTGATGGCCGGAGAGGAGTTTGTTATCCTGAAGATCGCCTAGTGGAATTTGTCGAGGAGTGTGGTCAACAGGAAGGGCAAGTGGGTAGCTCTCAGCAAGCACCCTCCTTCCTGATGTTGTGTTCCTCGATCAGAGACTGAGTAAACAACTGCTCTCTCACCCCCAGGAGCCCACAAACAACACCACACAGTTTTGTTAGTTGTGCTCCCTACATAGCAAACACCAAGCCCACCACTGCGTTAATGCCAGCAGCAGGGTGAGGCCCTTAAGTGGGCAGTAAGTGCAGGATTATGTGACCCAAGGGCGGGATTCTGTGATTCCCCCAGGCATGTGTTTCTCGTCAATGTACCGTTCGCTGTGGCAGGATTCTCTGTTCCTGCAGCTTGGCAATGAAATTTCCCATTGAAGACACCCCAGGCCATTGGGAAACTCACGGGCTGTGGTGCACTGCTGGCAGGAACAGAGACTCCTAACGGCTGGAGAATTCCGACCTAAGAGTGAGGAAAGAGGTTAGGATAGTTTTTTTAGTCCAAAACTTTGGAATGGTTTGCAACATATTGGTGGAAGAAGAGATCATTGGACTGTTTAATGAAAACTCGGAAGAATGTTAGGCCAAGATTCAGGTCGAAGAAGAGAGGTCAGTCAGTGGGGTATCCTGACGGCATGGGTTGGCTTGAATGGGAAATTCCATTGACAAGCAGCGGGGGTAGAGGATCGCAACACCGAGAACCATGCAGCTGGGGAACTGGAGAATCCCGCCCTGCATCTGAGAAGGCGCGTGATGGGATTTAATGATAATAAGGATATTAAATTTAAAATGTTGGGAAATGGAACCAGTTTAAGTCTCCGTGCAGGGTTTAGTGCAGAACAGACTACGTCTGCTGATTGCTGGATGAGTTGGAACTTATAGAGGGTGAAGGATGGAGTCCACCAAGGAGAATATTAGAGAAACTGAGCCTAGAGGTAAATGAACATTTGAGAAGGTAAGATGTTGAGAAAAGTGGAAGAATGGGGGAAGAAATAAAACCCATTAAAGAGTGACTGTGCAAAGGAAGATGATATGGCGAGTTTCCAACTGATGTACTGTGTGTTTTGAGAGTAGCTCCTGGATTAAAGGAAAAAGCCTGCTTGCTCCTAACAATGAGGAATATCTCTTATTCTTTACAGTGACTATACGGAGCACACGTGACTTCATGGGTTTCCTGATGCAGGCTCGCCGAGTTGCTGATGACCAAGTGGCTGGGACCTTCATTCTCATTTCGTCTGGGTCTAAACTACTGAAGTGTTCTAAAGATGGAGATACCGTGACCCACTCAGACAAGTCATTGAAGAGAAATCTCTCCTTTATTTGGAAAGCACCAGACCAACTCATGGGGAACATCAAACTTTTGTAATTATTGTCTATGACCTTAAAATGCATGTAAGAAAATTAGCAAAAGCAGAGAAGTCTTGCAATGTTGTGGGTGGAGGTCAATGAAAATACAAATTAATCTTCCATTCACTCTGAAACATTTTCAAGAAAATTGTGCATCAGGGTTAGGTGTCTGGCCAGGAGTGTGTAAGTACTGAGACACTGAACCATTCCAGAGTTGTGCAGATCATAGCTTCAAGTGATATGAGCTTTTACCTGTTAAAAGTTTCAGACACATGAGCTGCATTAATGTGATGTGCCTGAAAAATGGTGAGCTTGACTCTAGTAACGGAGCTTAGAACAAAGTTATATTATGTGCAATCTTTTATGCACATATTTAGGTTTCAGATAATCTTTCTGAAGGGTGGCCTTGTGACTGCTATGAGCAGTACTAATCTTTGTATGACCATGACCAAATGTTTCCCTTGTGGGACAAACTAGAACAGACAGGTGAGCCTAATGTACGGACTAGTGAGCCTAATGTACGGACCGGTGAGCCTAATGTACAGACCGGTGAGCCTAACATATGAACCGGTGAGCCTAACGTCTGTGTTGGGTAAGTTGTTCGAAGGTATTCTGAGAGACATCTACAGGCATTTAGAGAGGCAAGGACTAATTAGGGACAGTAAGCATGGCTTTGTGAGTGGAAAATCATGTCTCATGAATTTGATTGAGTTTTTGAAGGGGTAACCAAGAAGGTAGATGAGGGCAGTGCAGTTGACGTTGTCTACATGGACTTTAGCAAGGGCCTTTAACAAGGTACCACATGGTAGTTTGTTGCACAAGGTTAAATCTCAGGGAACCAGGGTGAGGTAGCCAATTGGATACAAAATTGGCTTGATGACAGAAGAAAAAGGGTGGTTGTAGAGGGTTTTTTAAAAAAACTGAAGGCCTGTGACCAGTGGTGTGACTCGGGGATCAGTGCTGGGTCCATTGTTATTTGTTAATTATATTAATGATTTGGATGAGAATTTTGGAGGCACAGTTAGTAAGTTTGCAGATGTTACCAAGATTGGTGGCATAGTGGATAGTGAAGAAGGTTATCTAGGATTGCAATGGGATCTTGATCAATTGGGCCAGTGGGCTGATGAATGGCAGATGGAATTTAATTTGGATAAATGCGAGGTGATATATTTTGGTAGATTGAATCGGGACCTACTCAGTTAATGGTAGGGAGTTGGGGAGAATTATAGAACAAAGAGATGTAGGAGTACAGGTTCATAGCTCCTTGAAAGTGGAGTCACAGGTGGACAGGGTGGTGCATAGATACATAGTAGATAGGAGCAGGAGGAGGCCTTTTTGCCCTTTGAGTCTGCTCCACCATTTATCACAATCATAGCTGATCATCCAACTCTACAGCCTAATCCTGCTTTCTCCCCATAAACTTTCTCTTGAATATAATAATAATAATTGTTTATTGTCACAAATAGGCTTCAATTAAATTACTGTGAAAAGCCCCTAGTCGCCACATTCCTGCGCTTGTTCAGGGAGGCCGGTACGGGAATTGAACCTGCGCTGCTGGCCTTGTTCTGCATTATAAGCCAGCTTTTTAGTCCACTGTGCTAAACCAGCCCCATATATTCAATGTTTTAGCAACAACTATTTCCTGTGGTAATGAATTCCACAGGCTCACCACTCTTTGTGAAGTAATGTCTCTTCATCTCTGTCCGAAATGGTTTAGCCCAACTGTGACCCCTGGTTCCAGACACATCCACCATTGGGACCATTTTCCCTGCATCTACCCTGTCTAGTCCTGTCAGAATTTTATAAGTCATTATAAGATCCCCCCTCATTCTTCTGAACTCTAGTGAGAACAATCCTAACCTAGTCAATCTCTCCTCATATGACAGTCCCACCATCCCTGGAATCAGTCTAGTAAACCTCTGCTGCACTCCCTCGAGAGCAAGAACATCCTTCCTCAGAAAAGGAAACCAAAAGTGCACACAATATTCCAGGTGTAGCCTCACCAAGGCCCTGTATAATTGTAACTACACATCCCTGCTCCTGTACTCGAAAGCTCTTGCAATGAAAGCCAACATACCATTAGCCTTCTTTACTGCCTGCTGCACCTGCATGCTTACCTTCAGCAAATGGTGCAGTAGTAGAGGCGGGTACAATTTTGTCTTTTAAAAAACATTTTGACAGTTATAATAAAAATAATCTTTTATTGCCACAAGTATGAAGTTACTGGGTTATGGGCCAAATGCTTGCAATTGGGACTAGCTCAGTGGTAAAAACTGGGCGGCATGGACAAGTTGGGCCGAAGGGCCTGTTTTCATGCTTTAAACCTCTATGACTCTAAGAGGTCACAGATATAGGTTGATTTAAAACTGAGATGAGGAGGCACTACTTCTCGCAGAGGGTGGTGAATTTGTGGAAGTCCAAATTATTGAATGGTTTCAAGAGGGAGATAGATATATAGATTTTTTAAAACGGGTTAAAGGAATATGGAGAACAGGTAGGGAGGTGGCTTTGAGACCAGGAAGAGATCAGCCATGATCTGATTGACTGGCAGAGCAGGCTCGAAGGGCTGAATTACCTACTTCTGCTCCTAATTCCTATGTTCATATGTTCCTGTGTCAGAAGACAAAGTCTGATTCCTGATGGGACAATGGTTTAAAATATAGGGTCACTCCAGTGGTGTAGAAATATGTAACGCTTTGGGCCATGTAATATGGGCTAATATGTCCTGGCCCTATGGAAAATTGTTGGAGGCAGGCAGCCAATTCAGGTAATTAAGGCCCCACTGAGAGGCCATTCTGTGACAATGCCAAGGCAGCTTCCAAGTTCCCAACCTGGAATTTTGGCTGACATCAGGATTGGGACTCATTCGGGGAATTTCAGTCCATATGTTTCAGCATATCCCACTTCAGATTCCGGTACACAGCCAATGTTCCAGTTACCTTGCTGAGATATTTTCCCTCTGGATCAGTGAGTGTTTAAAACGACAACATCCCCTGAGATCCCATTCTAATCAATGACTTTTGTTCTGTGTAACCTGCAGTGTTTCAGCTGTCCAGTCATACTTTGTTTACTGGGCCAGAGTTGAGTCTGGCCCCATTTCTGAGCAGAAGCAGAATGATTCTATATTGACGCAGAGTGAGGAATTAAAGGAAACACTCCCGGCATCTGTATACAACAGTACCACAGGAAGAACTATTCCCTTTACTGAAGGTACAGCACATTTTACTTCACTATTATAAAGTGGGTATTATTGATTTCAAGTTATTACAGCATTGAACTGCTGGTGTCATTCAACAAGCAATATTAAAACATTTCATGACAAATTCCTCCATTAGTGACAATAATCTGGACCTGAAATAACTTTTCTTTAACAATACACAAGGAAATGCTTGTATTTCCTCTGTAATTAGTAATGAAACATGGATTCTTTGAAACATGGAATCTTGGATTATATATTTTACTTGCCAGTGCATTTTTACTGAAGAGGAAAACACAACTTTCCCCCATTTTCGGTAAGAGGAATTTTACGAGGTCCCGGGTTCGATCCCAGCCCTGGATTACTGTGTGGAGTTTGAACATTCTCACTGTAGCTGCGTGGGTCTCACCTCCACAACCCAAAGATGCGCAGGGTAGGTGGATTGACCCCGCTAAATTTGCCCTTAAAAAAAAGAGCAATTTCACTTGCTTATGTTCTATTTAACTAAACTGAAATCAAAGTGTTAAGGAATAACACCATAAGGAATAAGAAGTCTTCCTGCCCCCAGTATCAAAAACCCTCCCGAAGCAGTTCTGAGACGTGTCAGATATGATTGATTGAGGTTCACCCTTGCATTCTAACATTTGTGATGAATGTATGAAATTGTTATATATTATATTTTATATTTGTGGCAGTAATGTCATCAAAAACCCGATTTAAAAAACACACAGGCAGCCTATCTGCTAAAACTGTAATTAAGGAGTTGTAAAAAGCAAAGTAACCATGGTTTCTAACCATTTACTTGTTTACAAGATGATGAATGGAACATTGTTTTGATTGCAGGAGATTCCCTGGAATGTAGCTAATTTGTGAAGGAGTGGTGTTTAGTCCTAGTTAAGCAGGTCATGGGACAACTTAGTAGAATACAGATGATGTAATTAATGGAAGGAACTTGGCATTTGTAATGTTGCAGACACCGAAAGATTTTAAGTTGAAAAACAGCTTGCCATAGGATTTGAGTCTGATAAGGCAGACAAAGTTTCAGGTTGTTCCTGAAAAGGACTCTCTCTCTCCAAGGGTCTGCACAGATAAGCAAGAAACCCTGATAGTTAACTTTATTTATAAGTGGCATTTGAACTGTATTGGATTGCTTAATTGGAATATAATGGCAGGTCTAAATAGTAAGACAAAGTTTTTCCATTTATTTAAAATCTATTTAATGTTAATTGTAAAGCTATTTCTTTGATATCAATATGGTTGCTTCTGTGTTTAATTTAGAACATAGAACATAGAACAGTACAGCACAGAACAGGCCCTTCGGCCCTCGATGTTGTGCCGAGCAATGATCACCCTACTCAAACCCACGTATCCACCCTATACCCGTAACCCAACAACTCCCCCCCCCCCCCTTAACCTTACTATTAGGACACCACGGGCAATTTAGCATGGCTAATCCACCTTTAAAGTTTGTTTTAACATAACAGATAGCCATTGGTCAGAGTCATCACTCCTGGGGTGAAGTATTCTTTCTTCACCATTCGACAAATTGAAATTTGTTTGAGGTTTCTCGTCTGATATCCTATCAAAAGTTGGGATCTGGTCCAATATCCTAACACATTGGATATAAACTTACAGCAGTTGATTGACAACTGTTCACAGAGAATTTAAGTGAAACATCGTAGAAAGCTGTCAGGCCATTTGACCTTCGTTTATTTAGTTCAACTGGATAACTTCCAATTCATCAAGCTCTGGTCTGAATCTTTTCAATAGCACAATTCCACACTGTATTTTTGGTCTGTGAATATTGTTGTGTGCACAGGCATGAATAATATAGCCTCAAAATGTACTCCTGCATCAGACTCCAGTGCAGACATCATTCCCTGTCAAAATCATGTAATCCTTATGATGCACTTGATGTTACAACAAAGGCATCACGTTTTGAGCTCAGGGAACTCCATTAATAACACAAAACCATGTATTGCAAACAAAATATCAAAATTGAATGTATAATCAGAGGCTGGGAATTCTGCAGCAAGTAACTCACCTCCTGACTCCCCAAAGCCTGTCCCCATTCACAAGGCACAAATTGGGAGTGTAATGGAATACTCTCCACTTGCCTGGATGAGTGCAACTCCAGCAACACTCAATACCATCAGGACAAAGCAGCCCGCTTGATTGGCACCCCTTCCACAAACATTTACTCCTTCCACCACCGACAAACAGCGCTTCAAGAAGGCAGCTCACCACTACCACCTTCTCAAGAGCAACTAGGGATGGGCAATAAATGCTGGTCTAACCAGTGACACCCATATCCCGTAAACAAACAAAAAAAAATAATGAAATAGGATTATGGTTGGAATAGCTTGACTCAGGAAACAGGATATAAGCCTTTTGTTAGCCGTAAGATTTATTATATTTTAATATCTATTTAATATTGTCTTAAAAGAAGATTATTCGATCTTTTCAGCTCTTTTTAACTTCCATTGCTGTAGACACCAGTCAGAACTTGTTCCTTACTTTGAGCCTCTGACAATGGCATTCATAGCTAGCTACTGGGAGGTGTGTGGCATTGGGTCAAGGATAGTTATTTTGCATTCTTTGTAGTGGGTAGTCCCGGACCTTTGCTCAAGGTTTCCCCCTGTGAGAAAAGCTGAGAACAGAAATTCATCAGCGTTGGTGGTAGGCTGTCACATTTCTCCTACGCTGTGCCTCATTTACCATATAAATACCATTGTGGATGACTCAAAGATAAATCTTTGTGTGCTGTGATATTGAGCCTCACAGAGCTGGAATATCCAAGGTTTTATTTGCATCCTGTACATGGTCAGCTGACCTGAACTTTTCACTTTTCGTCAGGGTTCCGTGATCCTTTGCTGAGAAATGGAGTTTTGGTGAGTGCAGGATTAGTCATTACTATAACGGCTCCTGTAGTCAAATAGCATGCTGCTTAACGTCTAGATTCTCAAAAGCAAAAGCTAACCAGTGAAAGTCATTGCCTTTAGGAAAGGTGTGAAGGAGCTCCTGCTGGTCCTGACATACCCTGCATTGTTGGACGCGTCACTCGATCTACGTGTCCAAACCCAATGACCACACGTAACCACGGGCAAGCATCCCATTTTTGACATGTTGGGATGCCCATTGTGGAGGGCAGCCAGGATATGGCATTGCCTATTGTGTGGAATGATCATGCGCATGCCCCAAAGGAGGACAGAGTCTTCAATGCTGAACTCAGTGATCTTCATAGTAAAAGCCTTTAGTTCACTGGGAAGGGCGCGATGCACGTCCCCATACAAGACGATGTGGAGAACCTTGGACAGCAGAGAGTTGGTCTGGGTCCAGCACGTATCTCGGCTACCATGATTGGCAAGGTATCCATGAAATGTATGGTAGCGTGGATCTCGTCGGCCCTGGGAACGTCAGCGGCCTTGTTGGGAACAGGAGCCTAGTCAAGGTGTCTGCTTATGCAATTGGCATTCCAGGGCTGTGTTCCACCACGTACCCAGACGCTGGTAGTATAAAGGCCCATCACTGATTCCTGGCCGAAGCAATGGGAGGAATGGTCCTGTCCTTGAACAACCCCCGCAACGACTTGTGATTGGTCGGCAGTGGAACCAACGCCCGTAGATGTACTGATGGAACGTTTTGATGACAAAGACCATGGCCAAGCCCTCCTTCTCTATTTGGGCATAGTATTGCGCTGAGCTGCGGCAAGCGTCCTTGAGACAAAAGCGATTGGGCACTCCTTGCTGTCGTTCATCCCATGGGATAATACTGCCCCGATGCCGTGTGGCGAGTCCACAGGTGACCAAGAGCGGCTTTACAGGGTGAAAGTAAGTGCGCAGCTGAGAAGAAATGAGCTGCCTCTTTACCTCAGTGAACGCAGATTCCTGTGACTGACCCCCCTACCCACACCTGGCCCTTCCTGAGGAGACTGTGCAGTGGGGGGCAACATTGTTGCCAGGTCCGGGATTAATTTTCCACAATAATTGACAAGCCCCAGGAATGAACGGAGTTCCGTCGCTCCCTCCGGCACGGGGGCCTGCCGGATGGCTCGTCCCTTATCTTCGACCTGGTTAAAGCCCTGCTGGTCCACGAGGTAGCCCAGATAGGTCACCACACGGGTGTGAAAAATGCAGTTCTCCTTATGGAAGCGAATATCAGAGTCCGCAAAGTGTGGAGTACCTTGTCCAGGTTATTTAGGTCCTGGTCAGACGTTCTGTTGATCAATATATCATCCAGATTAACCGCTACGCACGACAGGCCCCGCAAGATATTTTCCATCACATGCTGAAAAATGGCGCAGACTGACGACACTCCGAAAGGCAACCTGGTGTATTCATACAGTTCCCAATGTGCATTCACCATCACATGTTTTCAAGACTCCGTGTCTAGCACCAACTGGAGGTCCGCATGGCTCATGTCGAGCTTGGTGAACGAGTGACCTTCACTCAGCTTGGCATAAAAGTCGGCGATCTGTGAAACACTGTTCACGGTGATCTCATAGTCACCAAAAAGGCCTACGGTGCCGTTGTGTTTAACGACAGGGATGACTGGCGCTGCCCCACCAAAAATGTTACCAGGTGGATGATCCCAAAGTCTTCTAGGCAATCGATCTTCGCTTCCACTTTAGGCAGCAGCACTTAAGGAACTGGGCAAGCACGGAAATACTGTGACTGTGCTTCAGGGTCCATGTGGATCTTCGCTGTGACCCCAGGGATGGTGCCTAGCCCGGTTTTGAAAACAGTCGGTACTTTGCCAACACTGTGTGGAAGCCACCCGAGTTTATCCGGAACACCTGCAGTCAAGGTGGAGGCACTGCAACCAATCGTGGCCGAGCAAACTGGGGCCATTGCCTCATACTATGACAAGGGGTAGGCAGGTGGACTGTTGCCCGTAGGCATGGTGGTTCTCGCTATCGCCAGCGGCTCCCCAGTCTACATGGTCAATGGAGCCTCGGTGTCCTGTAACGACAAGAGCTGTACTCCTGCCTGGAATTTCTCAAAAGTGTTCCAATCGACAACTGAGACAGCGGCACCAGTGTCCAACTCTATCAATAATGCGTTACTGACACCACAGACCAATCTGACTCGCAACATCTCAGAGAGGGCGGCGCCATATTGGCAGAAGTCCACCTGTTTCCGAAGGGGCACTACTAATTTCATGATGGACACCCCAGGGATCCATTCAGCCATTGAAATGATAGCGCTGGACTATGATGAACGGTTTAGGGTTGAAGAGCTGAACCACAAGAACGAACAGGTTCACAAATGACTTTGAGTCCAGGTCGACGGGATATGTAAAGTTATTTATCACACTAAAGGTGGGGGGGGGGGGGGGCAACAAGCTGTTAAAAGGATCATGGTCTGGCATTCATCCCCAACAATCATACTGCGACTGATCTTCAGTACCTGTATCAAACACTTCTAGTTTCCCAAAATGCGGCATTTCTGCGGCAGGCGAAACGTCCAGAGTTCTTTGGAGAGGGGGCCAAGCATTGCGAAAAGGCATTGTCTGCATCTCCACTTCATTCTCATTGCCAGTATTGAGTTCAAGGAAACGATGAAACAGGAGCATAAGGAAACAAAAGGTTTAATGATGTCTAAGGAAGACTTTATGTACAATGGTCCCAGAAGGGACTACGTGCGCCCAGCCCATACTCAGGTCAGGGTTTTTATCTCCTGATTTGCTGCTCTGTTGATAAGGAAGCTCCACTCCTCAGTGGGAAAGCGTGTACTCCACAAGACTCGTGGGGAGTCCAATCTGCTCAGCCGTGGGTCTCTTGCAGGTTACAGCATTCACTAAATAAGTACATTTCTAATTTTTGTTTAACAGCATAATACTTTCATTAATACCAATACATTGGCCACAAATCTATTCTTGCCTTCCATGTGCACTGCATAATAATTTGGAATTTGATCGATGTGACTTTGACCGATTGAGTGTTAATGAAATTGCCATTTCAATTTTGTTAATACAGTGTCCACATTACCATCTTGGAAGTTAGCAGACGACATAAACCCTCAAGCAATTCCTCAGGTGAAATGGGAATATTCACAAACTCCACTCTTCACCACAGAAGGTTACCTGAGGCCAGAGGTTGTTCATGTGGAAAGCTATTTGCCTGAACTGTTCGGATATCCTCAGGGTCACAGCCCTGCAACCCAGCAGTCAAGTTTGGACCTGAATCAGAATGCTGCACATCTACAGCCATCCCTGAATTCCATGAACAGAGAAACGCTGACTGATATCCAGACAACGGAGAGCAGTTTTCTGCTGGAAACCAGAGAGTTTGGGAACACGCAAAGGTAGATTTAGTCCTGTCTTAATATTCTTTTCAAAGTGCGAAAATATCTACACCACAAATGTTAGAACGACCTCAGCACGGCAGCACAGTGGTAAGCACTGCTGCCTTCGAGACGGGATCGACACCCATTTGGAAGCAAATGGACGTATTAGCGTTAGGCAGCATGGTTTTGTGAAGGGGAGGTCGTGTCTCACTAACTTGATAGAGTTTTTCGGAGAGGTCCCAAAGATGATTGATGCAGGTAGGGCAGTGGATGTTGTCTATATGGACTTCAGTAAGGCCTTTGACGAGGTCCCTCATGGCAGACTTGTACAAAAGGTGCAGTCACATGGGATCAGGGGTGAGCTGGCAAGGTGGATACAGAACTGGCCAAGTCATAGAAGGCAGAGAGTAGCAATGGAAGGGTGCTTTTCTCATTGGAGGGCTGTGACTAGTGGTGTTCTGCAAGGATCAGTGCTGGGACCTTTGCTGTTCGTAGTATATATAAATGATTTGGAGGAAAATGTAACTGGTCTGATTAGTAAGTTTGCAGACGACACAAAGGTTGGTGGAATTGCGGATAGCGATGAGGACTGTCAGAGGGTACAGCAGGATTTTGATCATTTGCAGACTTGGGCGGAGAGATGGCAGATGGAGTTTAATCGGAAAAATGGGAGGTAATGCATTTTGGAAGATCTAATGCAGGTAGGGAATATACAGTGAATGGTAGAACCCTCAACAGTATTGACAGTCAGAGAGAGCTTGGTGTACAGGTCCACAGGTCACTGAAAGGGGCAACACAGGTGGAGAACGTAGTCAAGAAGGCATACGGCATGCTTGCCTTCATTGGCCGGGGCATTGAGTATAAAAATTGGCAAGTACTTTTGCAACTGTGTAGAACCTTAGTTAGGCCACACTTGTGGAGTATAGTGTTCAATTCTGGTCGCCACACTACCAGAAGGATGTGGTGACTTTAGAGAGGGTGCAGAAGAGATTTACCAGGATGTTGCCTGGTATGGAAGGCATTAGCTATGAAGAGAGGTTGAATAAACTCGGTTTGTTCTCCCTGGGACGACGGAGGTTGAGGGGCGACCTGATACAGGTCTACAAAGTTATGAGGGGCATAGACAGAGTGGATAGTCAGAGGTTTTTTCCCAGGGTAGCGGGGTCAATTATTCGGGGGCATAGGTTTAAGGTGTGGAAGGTTTAGAGGAGATGTATGAGGCAAGTTTTTTTACACAGAGGGTAGTGGGTGCCTGGAACTCGTTGCTGGAGGAGGTGGTGGAAGCAGGGACGATAGTGACATTTAAGGGGCATCTTGACAAATGAATAGGATGGGAATAGAGGGATACGGACACCGGAAGCGTAGAAGATTTTAGTTTAGGCGGGCAGCATGGTCGGCACAGGTTTGGAGGGCCGAAGGGCCTCTTCCTGTGCTGTACTTTTCTTTGTTCTTTGTTCTCACAGCGGCAGGGACCCAGGTTCGATTTCAGCCTTGGGTGACTGTGTGGAGTTTGCACTTTCTCCCCGTGCCTGCATGGGTTTCTGCCGGGTGATCCGGTTTCTTCCCAGGTTAGTAGCATTGGCCATGATCAATGGCAGGATTATGGGGATAGGGAGAGGGAGTGGGCCGAGGTAGGGTGCTCCTTTGGAGGATCGGTGCAGATGTGAAGGGCTGAATGGCCTCTTTTTGTTCTGTTGGGATTCTATGGATTTTTCTATGGAAATGAACCGAATTATCTGATAATTGTTTTAAATTATATATAAGAGTTGTACAATATTCATGGCTGCATTTTCCCTCTGGAGCATCTGATACTCCACAATTGTCCGTGAGAACAAATGGAGATATCTGGTTGTCAATTCACAGTGGCTTACTACCTCCAGCAAGAGGGGCTGGTTTAGCTCACAAGGCTAAATCGCTGGCTTATAAAGCAGACCAAGCAGGCCAGCAGCACGGTTCGATTCCCGTACCAGCCTCCCCGGACAGGCGCCGGAATGTGGCGACTAGGGGCTTTTCACAGTAACTTCATTGTAGCCTACTCGTGACAATAAGCGATTTTCATTTCATTTCATTCAAGAGGGTTCTGGCTTTGCTCCAGTCAAGTGCAGCCAAGCCCCAGAAGTGAAGGTCTGGCTTGCTTCTTTAAATTAGTGGGTAAAAGGCTATCCTCACTTCTCTGCTGGGAATGGATTCTAGGCAGGGTCATTCCTTTGACTGTATCACTTCCCTCTAAGTCTTCTTGACTGACTCTCATAATGTGCGTTAATAAATGTTCCTTAACCCAACCTCGATTCAGTCAGATAACCATAGTATCTAATTTCATTTTTTAAAAAGTATTGTTATTAAGGTTTTGCAGAATCTTTCATAATAAAACAGTAGTAACCATAATAACAAAACAAACTAGAGGGAACATTGACATAGTGCAAAAAGAGAACATAAAATGACAATTAAATAGACATCACCCCACGTGACCATCGCAATGCCCGCCCCCCCACGGATTGCTGCTGCTGCTGACATTTTAAGTCGACGAACGGCTGTCACCGCCGAGAGAACCTTAGCGTAGACCCTCTTAAGGCAAACTTTATTTTCTCGAAGCTGAGAAACCCAGCCATGTCGGTAACCCAAGTCTCTACACTCGGGGGCTTCGAGTCCCTCCACATTAATAAAATCCATTTCCGGGCTACTGGGGAGGCAAAGGCCAAGACGTCAGCCTCTTTCGCCCCCTGAACTCCCGGGTCTTCTGACACTCCAAAGATCGCTATCTCTGGACTCGGCACCACCTGTGTGTTAAGCACCTTGGACATTGCCCTCGCGAACACTTGCCAGAACACTCTAAGCTCCGGGCACGCCCAAAACATGTGGACATGGTTTGCAGGACTGCCCTTGCACCTCATACAACTGTCTTCTACCCCAAAAAACGTGCTCATTCTCGCTGCCATCATGTGTGCCCGATGGACCACCTTAAATTGAATTAGACTGAGCCTGGCACATGATGAGGAGGAATTAACCCTGCCCAGGACCTCTGCCCACAGACCCGCTTCCAACTCCTCACCTAGCTCCTCCTCCCACTTGCCCTTGAGCTCCTCCACCGGGGTTTCCTCTGCCTCCTTTAGTTCCTGGTAGATATCCGACACCCTCCCCTCCCCCACCCAGGTGCCGGAGACCACCCTGTCCTGTATCCTCAGTGGCGGCAGCGTCAGAAAGGCTACTACCTGATTTTCAGGAAGGCTCGTACTTGCAGATATTTAAAGGCGTTTCCTGGCGGCAGATTAAATTTGTCCTTCAGTGCCTTCAAACTGGGAAAGCTTCCGTCTATGACCAGATCTCCCATCCTTCTGATGCCTGCCATCTGCCAGCTCTGGAACCCACCATCCATCCTACCCGGGACAAACCTGTGGTTGTTGCATATCGGGGTCCAGACCGACGCTCCCTCCACCCTCTTGTACCTCTTCCACTGTCCCCAGATCCGCAGTGTCGCCACCACCACCGGACTTGTGGAGTAATGGGTCGGCGAGAACGGCAAAGGAGCCGTTATCAAAGCTCCCAGACTAGTACCTTTACATGACGCCGCCTCCAGCTCCTCCCACGCTGCCCCCTTCCCCATCACCCACTTCCTAATCATAGCTATATTGG
The DNA here is from genome assembly GCF_902713615.1 of Scyliorhinus canicula. Classification (NCBI taxonomy): domain Eukaryota; kingdom Metazoa; phylum Chordata; class Chondrichthyes; order Carcharhiniformes; family Scyliorhinidae; genus Scyliorhinus; species Scyliorhinus canicula. Next base: position 193,643,609 of record NC_052148.1, read on the forward strand.
CCGCCCAGTAGTAGTTGCGAAAGTGTGGCAGCGCCAACCCACCCCCCCCCCCCACCCGCCTCCCCCCCCCCCCCAACTGCGCTCCAACAGCGATCTCCTTACTCGCGGGCTCTTATTCGCCCACACAAAGCCCGTAATGATCCCACTCACCCGCTTAAAAAAGGCCTTTGGGATGGAAATGGGGAGGCACTGAAAAACAAACAAAAATCTGGGGAGGCAGATCCTGATCCCTGATGACTTGAGTGTTGACGCACAATTGGATTTGAGTTTTGGCAATTTGCATCTCTCTGTATTAAAATGGGTTTCTCGTTGGCACTGTTATCTGTGGAATTCCATTCTGTGACCAAGACGTCTGCAGGGCCATTGTGCATCAGTTTCTGCAGATATTTGGACAATAGCAGCTCTTCGTCTACAGGAAAGATCTGTTGCATTTCAATACCGCTCAATGGAATTTCCCAAAAGGCTGTTTGATTTTATTTTTTATAGAACATAAGAACCAGGAGCAGGAGTAGGCCATCTGGCCCCTCGAGCCTGCTCCGCCATTCAATGAGATCATGGCTGATCTTTTCTGGACTCAGCTCCACTTTCCGGCCCGAACACCATAACCCTTAATCCCTTTATTCTTCAAAAAAACTATCTATCTTTATCTTAAAAACATTTAATGAAGGAGCCTCAACTGCTTCACTGGGCAAGGAATTCCATAGATTCACAACCCTTTGGGTGAGGATGTTCCTCCTAAACACAGTCCTAAATCTACTTCCCCTTATTTTGAGGCTATGCCCCCTAGTTCTGCTTTCACCTGCCAGTGGAAACAACCTGCCCACATCTATCCTATCTATTCCCTTCATAATTTTATATGTTTCTATAAGATCCCCCTCATCCTTCTGAATTCCAACGAGTACAGTCCCAGTCTACTCAACCTCTCATAGATAGAACATAGAACAGTACAGCACAGAACAGGCCCTTCGGCCCTCAACGTTGTGCCAAGCAATGATCACCCTACTCAAACCCACGTATCCACCCTATACCTGTAACCCAACAACACTCCCTTTTAACCTTACTTATTAGGACACTACGGGCAATTTAGCATGGCCAATCCACCTAACCCGCACATCTTTGGACTGTGGGAGGAAACCGGAGCACCCGGAGGAAACCCACGCACACACGGGGAGGACGTGCAGACTCCGCACAGACAGTGACCCAGCCGGGAACCGAACCTGGGACACTGGAGCTGTGAAGCATTTATGCTAACCACCATGCTACCGTGCTGCCCCCTCTCCTCGTAATCCAACCCCTTCAACTCTGGGATTAACCTAGTGAATCTCCTCTGCACACCCTCCAGCGCCAGTACGTCCTTTCTCAGGTAAGGAGACCAAAACTGAACACAATACTCCAGGTGTGGCCTCACTAACACCTTATACAATTTCAGCATAACCTCCCTAGTCTTAAACTCCATCCCTCTAGCAATGAAGGACAAAATTCCATTTGCCTTCTTAATCACCTGTTGCACCTGTAAACCAACTTTCTGTGACTCATGCACGAGCACACCCAGGTCTCGCTGCACAGCAGCATGTTTTAATATTTTATCATTTAAATAATAATTCCTTTTGCTGTTATTCCTACCAAAATGGATAACCTCACGTTTGTCAACATTGTATTCCATCTGCCAGACCCTAGCCCATTCACTTAACCTGTCCAAATCCCTCTGCAGACTTCCGGTATCCTCTGCACTTTTGCTTTACCACTCATCTTAGTGTCGTCTGCAAAGTTGGACACATTGCCCTTGGTCTCCAACTCCAAATCATCTATGTAAATTGTGAACAAATGTGGGCCCAACACTGATCCCTGAGGGACTCCACTAGCTACTGATTGCCAACCAGAGAAACACCCATTAATTCCCACTCTTTACTTTCTATTAATTAACCAATCCTCTATCCATGCTACTACTTTACCCTTAATTCCATACACCTTTATCTTATGCAGCAACCTTTTGTGTGGCACCTTGTCAAAGGCTTTCTGGAAATCCAGACATACCACATCAATTGGCTCCCTGTTATCTACCGCTCTGGTAATGTCCTCAAAAAATTCCACTAAATTAGTTAGGCACGACCTGTTCTTTATGAACCCATGCTGCGTCTGCCCAATGGCACAATTTCCATCCAGATGCCTTGCTATTTCTTCTTTGATGATAGATTCCAGCATCTTCCCTACTACCGAAGTTAAGCTCACTGACCTATAATTACCCGCTTTCTGCCTACCTCCTTTTTTAAACAGTGGTGTCACGTTTGCTAATTTTCAATCCGCCAGGACCACCCCAGAGTCTAGTGAATTTTGGTAAATTATCACTAGTGCATTTGCAATTTCCCTAGCCATCTCTTTTAGCACTCTGGGATGCATTCCATCAGGGCCAGGAGACTTGTCTACCTTTAGCCCCATTAGCTTGCCCATCACTACCTCCTTAGTGATAACAATCCTCTCAACGTCCTCACCTTTCATAACCTCATTTCTATCAGTCACTGGCATGTTATTTGTGTCTTCCACTGTGAAGACTGACCCAAAAAACCTGTTCAGTTCCTCAGCCATTTCCTCATCTCCCCTTATTAAATCTCCCTTCTCATCCTCTAAAGGACCAATATTTACCTTAGCCACTCTTTTTTGTTTTTTATATTTGTAGAAACTTTTACTATCGGTTTTTATATTCTGAGCAAGTTTACTCTCATAATCTATTTTACTCTTCTTTATAGCTTTTTTAGTAGCTTTCTGTTGCCCCTTAAAGATTTCCCAGTCCATAAGTCGCCCACTAATCTTTGCCAATTTGTATGCTTTTTCCTTCAATTTGATACTCTCCCTTATTTCCTTAGATATCTACGGTCGATTTTCCCTCTTTCTACCGTCCTTCCTTTTTGTTGGTATAAACCTTTGCTGAGCACTGTGAAAAATCGCTTGGAAGGTTCTCCACTGCTCCTCAACTGTTTCATCATAGTCTTTGCTCCCAGTCTACCTTGGCTAGTTCTTCCTCATCCCATTGTAATCTCCTTTGTTTAAGCACAAAACACAAGTGTTTGATTTTACCTTCTCACCCTCCATCTGTATTTTAAATTCCACCATATTGTGATCGCTCCTTCCGAGAGGATCCCTAACTATGAGATCATTAATCAATCCTGTCTCATTACACAGGACAAGATCTAGGACCGCTTGTTCCCTTGTAGGTTCCATTACATACTGTCCTAGGAAACTATCACGGATACATTCTATAAACTCCTCCTCAAGGCTGCCTTGACCGACCTGGTTCAACCAATCGACATGTAGATTAAAATCCCCCATGATAACTGCTGTACCATTTCTACATGCATCAGTTATTTCTTTGTTTATTGCCTGCCCCACCAGAATGTTACTATTTGGTGACCTATAGACTACTTCTATCAGTGACTTTTTCGCCTTACTATTCCTGATTTCTACCCAAATGGATTCAACCTTATCCTCCATAGCACCAATGTCATCCCTTACTATTGCCCGGATGTCATCCTTAAATAACAGAGCTACACCACCTCCCTTACCATCCACTCTGTCCTTCCGAAAGATTTGATACCCTCGGATATTTAACTCCCAGTCGTGACCATCCTTTAACCATGTTTCAGTAATGGCCACTAAATCATAGTCATTCATGATGATTTGCGTCATCAACTCATTTACCTTATTTTGGAGCATTCAGGTAAAGTACACTTATGTTGGCTTTTATACCTCTGTTTTGAATCTTAACACCTCGATCAGTAACCTCTCCTAAGTTATATTTCCTCTCAACTTTTCTCCTAAGGTTCCTTGTCGTTGAACCCATATCTTCATGTACCAACCTGCCGCGTCGCTTACCATTTATGTTTTTACTTCCCATTTTATTCCTTTTAGTATTACTGGGCCTATTCACTGAGCTCCCCTCAGTCACTGTACCTTGTACTGTCGCCCTTTTTGATTTTTGACTATGGCTCCTCTGCCTTACACTTTCCTCCTTACTGCCTTTTGTTTCTGTTCCTGCTTTACTACCTTCCGACTTACTGCATTGGTATTCCAGCGTAGTATATTTACAGGTGTACACAAAAAAGAAAGAAAAAACTGAGAAGATATGATACACAAGATAAAAACAACAATGCTATATAGTTAGCAAAATCACGGGATTAACAAGTAAAGAAAAACATGTAGCGGGGGGGTAAACTGGTGAAGTGTATATTCATCGAGATACTGGGGAGAAAACTACAGTACATTGGTACGCCCTTCTCGTGCATTCTTTCATTTTTATACATTTTGTTGGTCCTGTACATAGAGAGAACGCATCAAAAATGTATCTGGGGGGAGGGGGGGCCTGTGTGGCGCCCCTGATGGTGTGGAGGGTGGGGTGGGGTAGGGGGCCCTGGGTGGCGTCCATGAAGGTGTTGCTTGCTTCTCCCAGTTGGACTTTGCTGCTGCTGTCGCGTGTCCGCCTCTGCTTCGGTGTTCATCATTTCTTCTTCCTGTACTTTCTTACTCTCTGTTACTGTTTGCCATGGTTGTTGTCATTTCCTGTGCTCTCCTTCCAGATTTATGTTCCCTTGTCTTCTTCCCCCCCTGTGTTTCCCCTCTATTGTTCTTTGCGTCCCCTCTTTCCTTCTTCCCGACCCCCTCCCCCGCTCTCTTTCCCTGCAGTTCACCTTTCTTTGCTTGAGTTTGCTATCCGCCTGCACTGCTCTTCCCCCCCCCCCGCCACCACTCCCACCCTGGGTCTTTCCCTCCCTCTTGCGCCTTGGCTACTTTCCCCTGGCTCTTGGCTATTTGATTATTCTTCTGCTTGTTCATTGGCCACAAACAGGTCCCGGAACAATTGGGTGAATGGCTCCCACGTTCTGTGGAAGCTGTCGTCTGACCCTCGGATGGCGAATTTTATTTTCTCCATTTGGAGAGATTCTGATGGGCCGGACAGCCAGTCTGCAGCTTTGGGTGATGCTGCTGACCACCAGCCAAGCTGGATTCTATGGCAGGTGATCAGGGAGGCAAAGGCGTCTGAAATCCCGAAGACCGCCAATTTCGGGCATGGCTCCACCCTCATCCCCACCACTTTGGACATAGCCTCGAAGAAGGCTGTCCAGTACCCTGAAAGTCTGGGGCAAGACCAGAACATGTGGGCGTAGTTGGTCGGGCCTCCTTGGCACCGATCACATCTACCCTCCACCTCCGGGTAGAACCTACTCATTCAGGTTCTTGTTAAGTGGGCTCTATGTACCACCTTTAGTTGCGTCAGGTTGAGTCTTGCGCATGTGGAAGTGGAATTGACCCTATGCAGTGCTTCACTCCAGAGTCCCCACCCTATCTCAATCCCCAGGTCATCCTCCCATTTCTTTCTCGTTGCATCCAGTACGGTGTCAGCCATTTCTACCTGTCATTCATACATGTCGCTACAGTTTCCTTTACCTAGGATGTTTGCGTCAAGTAACTCCTCTTCACGTCCACGACTGTTGTGGCCATCGTGACTACGGCCTTGTCTCCTTCCGTATGAAGTTTTTAAGTTGCATGTACCTTTGTTCTTTCCGCCGAGCTAGCTGAAATCTCTCCGTCAGTTTGTTCAGTGTTGTGACCCTGCCATTGGCATATAGGTCCCTGACTGTCAGTGTAGGTTGTTTGATTTTTAATGTCCTGTCCAGACAAACAGGCTAACATCCAACCTTGCAGGTCCATGCATATCGGAAGGGATGTCACTTGACCTCTTAACTCCACGTTGTTTGAAAGAAAATAATCCGTACTCCATTTTGTTTCTGAAAATGTCCATTTTCCGTAAGTCCACGGGTATAACTGCATGGGTGTGACATGTTTTACTTATTTTTTCTGATGGGAAAGGCCCTAAAGAATGAAACTACAACTTTTGCGTTGGTTGCAATGGGAAAATGTGATTTACCTCAAGTCGTTTCAATTAAAATTGCACTTTTTAAGAGTGTAACTATAGCTTTTTGTGAGGACTTAACTGCTTATAAGGCAAGCAACAAGACTCTTAAAGATGGTGTATGCAGTTTTGCGGACCATCCCATTTAATTGAAGAAATCACTTCAAACCAGTTGAAAAAATTAACTTAAGTAAGATATTTAATTATACTTACCACAGCAAAAGTAATCATTGTCTTCTTACAATTTTACATTCTAGTGAAGATATTCTGAATAGTGATTTCTACCAGGCTTTTCAACCTTGCATGAATTGCAGTGATATTGTACAAGTAAGTATTCACTTAATTTTCACACTGGGGTGCTGTGACAATTCTTATGTTTTACAGATTTTTGGCTGAATGGACTAATCCCTGGAGTGCTGGATTGTTTCATTTAGCATCATGAACCTTAAACATGGTAAATTATATGGTATCATGTGGACAAATAGGAATCCACATTTGCAACCAGGAATATCAACAGGAGGTTTTGTTTTTCATTCATTGTTTTTGGGTGGGGGAAGGAAAGTATTAGTATTTTACAATAACTGAAAGTATTAGCAAATTGATCAAAGGATACAGTAGTGAAAGGTTCAAGCAAATTTTGACTTCAATCTGAATTGGATGAAGAGGCTGTTGGGAGGCACAGGAAGTGTCATTGTCACTTCTGTCCCCATACATGGGCCTAGCTGCAGAACCACTGGGAGATGATGTAAAGATGCTGGGTTTCGATCATTCGCTCCTGACTGCAATGGAAAGGGTGGTGACTGCAATGGAAAGGGTGGCACTCAGACACATGACTGAGGGCAAGGGGGGCGGTGGAGAGCTGCAGGCTGAGAGTGTCTTCTGAGCCAGAATGGGGACGAGTCTCTTACAGAGGGACAGAAGAGAGTTGGGGCCTGAATGGGAGGATGGCAGTGCAAAGAAGCTTCAGTTTGCATTCCTAACCTTGCAAAGACTGTCCTTGTCCCAGTCCAGAGAGGGGGAGGGCACGTCAGCCTGGTGTCAATCATGTCCAACCTGTTGTGCATAAGGCACTGTCTGTGCGGAGTCTGCACATCCTCCCCGTGTGTGCATGGGTTTCCTCCGGGTGCTCCGGTTTCCTCCCACAGTCCAAAGATGTGCAAGTTAGGTGGATTGGACATGATAAATTGCCCTTCGTGTCCAAAATTGCCCTTAGTGTTGGGTGGGGTTACTGGGTTATGGGGATAGGGTGGAGGTGTTAATCTTGGGTAGGGTGCTCTTTCCAGGAGCTGGTGCAGACTCGATGGGCCGAATGGCCTCCTTCTGCACTGTAAATTCTATGATCCGATCATAACATCAAGCGGTTCAGTCCAGGGGTTTGTGGCAAAAAACTGGGCTGCAAGAAGGCGCTCTCAGTCTGGAGAGGCCTCTGCAGCCTATAGATGTGGAAAATGCATAGTGTACGGGCATTCCAAGGTCTCATGGGTGGGGAGAGGCAGCGGGGAGGATATCTCTACATTTCTCTGTGCAATCGGCCTCAAGATATGAAAGGGTAAGATCCACATGTACTTTTTGAGTGGCAATAGGTGGCAAAGGAAATAATAAATGTTACAGCATGACAGTGTCAAGTCTGAAGAATCAATGATTGTGCTGAAATCACTGCAAGATTATCTTGCAATAAGCATCATGCCATAAAAAAACAATTTGAGTTTATTGCTGTGGTGTTCAATTCCTATCATGATTGTATTTTAAAGGTCACTTCTACAATGGTTGATTCAGGATCTTCAGCAGTTATTTCATTGTCAACAAAAACTGGGCAAGAATATTCTACCTTCTGGTTTGTCGACTTCACTTCAAGTGAGGTAATGGGCTGGGCACCCACAGATGTACAAGATACCAAAAATCCAGTCGGTAAAATAATTCTGAGCTCCGGGCGAGTTCCAAAGCGAGAGGATATCAATCCAACATTGACTGAAAACCAGCTGACATCACATGGTGCTTCAGCAAACTTCCTTCAGTTGGCAGAAACCTCAGCATCCAGAGCTGATCTGGGTAAAGTGGTTAGAAACATGTCCCTCGGGGTGACACAAGCTATAGAGAAAGAAAACGACTCGGGCCGAGGAGGTAGTCCTGCTAAAGGAACAGATCTGGGTATTCCTCAATTAGGAATCTTGTTGGGTTGCTCCGCTGCGCTTGGCATGGCACTAGCTGTAGGGTTACGCCATCTTCTTTCCCAACATTGTCGAAAACACACAGAAGTGTCCTTTCGGGATCCAGATAGCAGCATCATCAGTGTGGGAGAGAGTGGTGAGTTGGTGCATGTGAGAAAGATACGGGAAAATAGCTTTGTGCTTGTTCAGGCTGAATACAATGTGATCGCTCCATCAGCCACTCCTGGAAAGTAATTGTATATTGAGATGTGTCAGGTTTTTAAAATTTCATTAACCCCCACAGCTTCATTAAAATGCACGCTGTTATATAACATTATGAACTTTGCCGTGAATGAAGAAGAGAAAGTTGGAATCTTTGTGTGTTCAGCCCCCAGCTTGTCCTCCTTCCACATACAGATTGTGAATATTCTGTTTTGACAGGACATATCCATTTTTCAATTCCCTGTGTGCAAGGCTGATAAAAATATCTGTATTCACTTCTCGATGTCACCATTTAGTCCTCACTTTTACCTGTTGGCTCAAAGGGTACATGTATAAATGCAGCTGGATTACAGCAGGGCTTTCTGGATATGGGGAAGGGCGGAAGGGCAGGAGGTGCTGGATGAAGAGATGGATGTGCAATTTTAAGGTGGCAGTCTCACTACTACTGATGCGATAATAAGCTAATTTGGCATCTTCCAGAGAATTCTATTTGTGTTGGTGGCAACTTGCATTGTAGATCCATCATGAGTAGTTACCGATCTGCTGCTTATTGTTGTTAATTAGCACAAGTCAGTAGATATTGATGCTTGTGTCAGATATAAAATGACTGACCCAATCTATTTAATCATGGTTCACTAGGGGTGGTCACCTTAAAGCAGGGGTAAAGGAAAACTAGGTTTTCTATGTTTCGCACAGAGTCAATGAAATTCTGGCAATTTTTACCCGCAGAAAGGATCAAATGAAGGGAAGACATCTCTAACCCATCAAACATGAACTGAACAATTTTCTTCAATGCTTAAAAGTAGTTTTGAGTTTTTGACTTGCTCTAGTTATTCAAAAGATTTTTTAAACACCTGACAAATAGATTTTAAAAAATCATTAGTTACACTCCTTGTTAAGAGCCAACATCAGTGTTGGACCAACAGTATCCATTGACTTGTACTGAGTAACACAAATTAAAACATTAACCTTTTTGCTGTGCAGTACTGGGCAATGACCCATTGAATTTGTGGAATATTCAAATTGATTTCTTATCGCAAGTGGAAAACAGCAGAAATCTATTTTAGGAGAACTCATCGTTGAGTAATTCAATAAAATGCGACAACTAAACAAGTCCTAGCCCTCACTTAGCAGTGTCCAGCTTTAAAGGTAGTAATTATAAATGACCAAGACTGCAGTCAGTTTTATGCTGATGTGAAGCAGTTGGGTATGAATTGACGTAAAGGTAGCTTGTGATGTTAAATAACACATGGAAGTCAAGTAGTAGGACCCTTCCACTTTTGAGATTTTGTTACACAACATGGGTTCACATCAATTTTAGTATAACTCCAGATCAGGACTAGTTCTCTGTCTCATCAAGTGGTATTATGATTTAAAGGTACGACCATTTTACCAATTTTAAAATCATGAACAGGTACATCTCTCATTTGCTGGCAATTTTTCCCCATGATTAGAAAGAAAAATATAACTTTTTTACATAAGATTTGACCTGTTCACCACCTAGTCTGTGGTTATTTTTGCCTTGCATTGTGATGAGAAATGTGGATTTTCAATGTTACAAAATCTTTGCAGCTGATTTTTCCACAGTACAATATGGAAAACGCTTGCCTCCAAAGGTTCCCATTATCATGAGGGAGGAATGTAATTCTGAGCTCACAGAACACCTTGGTTTGCAAAAAAATCTCAAACAAATTCTTATTTTCTGTAATTAGAGTATTAACATTTAACCGTTTGCAATAGCATGTTCGCTTGTAAACAATTCTCTCGAGGAGGCTTTCTAATCTTTGGAAACGGATTAAAATGGATGAATGAAATGCCCAACTTTACTTTATTTTGGATATTTCTATTAATTAGTTTTGTTCTGTTTAAGCCACATTAAATTCTGCATATTGTTAAGAAGCATCATTCAACCCTAGTCTGTCTGTTAATCTTTGCTACAGGAATCAGGGGGTGGGATTCTCTGGCCTCCCAGCCACGTGCTCCTCAGTGGTGGGAGGTGGCCTGGTATTCGCTGGCATTCTCTGCTCCTAGTGGGAATTCCCACTGACGCCACCCCACACTACCAGGAATCCAGCAGGCGGGAATGCACTGCCAGCAGAACTAGAGAATCCCGCCACCAGCGAATGGCAGAGAATTCCAGCCAGGATCTCACAAAATAATTCACTCAAACTTTACAATACATGGAAATGTGTTGGAGAAGTGAGACACATCAATTAGCAAATAGATACTTTGAAGCAGTATTTGGTTCATATAAAAGTTGAAGAATTTCTAGGGATTAGTACGATGGGTACCTGCTGGGGCGGATTCTCCATTCCCAACGCAGATTGCGGGATTCCCGATCCGGCAGAGAATTGAGTGTTGGCTGAAAAACGTCGCGTCGCCCAACAGCAACAAGTTACAAGCCTCGTGCTGACGCAAGGATGCGAATCGGTGGTTTTTCACCATTTTGCATCTGATTAACGGGCTAGAGACCTGAGTCTTCAACCCACTCTACTGTTATGCACCGACCTCCCCCCCCCCCCCCCCCCCCCCCCCCCCCAAGCAGGAAATAGTCCTGGCAAGGTTTGGTGTAAGTATTCCCAAGCATGGACCCCACGTGATTCAAAGGGGTCAGTTCATATGAGGTGTCCCCCAAAAGTCGATTGGAAGGTCCCCTTCCCCACAGCGCAAATCTTGCCCCGCACAATACCCCTCCAACCGACCCCATAAGTCTCCCCACCAGATTCCCATCAGAGACCAAAATTAGGCCCCATCAGAGACCCCTATTAGACACCCTCATCAGAGACTGCCAACACAGATCCCCATCAGAGACCTCATCTGAGACCTTCATCAGAGACTTCCATCAGAATCCCCCAACAGAGACCCCAGCAGCGATCCCCATCAGAGACCCCTGTCAGAATGCTGAAGAGCATTCCTGGCAGCAGTGTGAAAAATCACTGCATTTTCACTTACCCTTCCTTAACAACCGCTGGCTCAGACAAATACGTTTAAAGCAGCAGCTGTTGCAAAGGTCAGAGGCTTCCTCAAAAGCCATGTACACTTCAAAGGGTTTCAAATCCCTTGACGGCCTTTGAAATGTAAATTTTCTCTTCAAGTTCACACAACAATGGATTTCATTAGCCAGTGTTTAGCAATGCTTTGACTCCAGAGATAGGCGCGTGGTGGATTGTTGATCTCTCTTTCCCTTCACGCTTGAATGCATCTCAAGTAACTTGCTTTGATTATTTTTCCAAATATTTTTCTTCGGTTTTTAACATTTTTTACATGAAACAAAACAACACAAAGCAAAAGGAATAACAGCAGAATCCCCACCCCCTCTCTACCATCAACACACATATGACTCAAAGAAAATCCCACACTCATCCTTGCCCCCCTCCCAAACTCGCCCTTAGCAGCTGGCGGTGACCAACGTGTTAAAGTGAAGAATAAACAGACTACATCTCTTCTGGAACGCCTTAATCATCCCCCTGAAGGCGAACTTAACCATCTCAAGATACAAAAACTCTATCAGGTCCCCCAGCCACACTGAGGCACAGAGCCAGCAAGCAATCAGCGAGGTGAAGGCTAAAACACCCGCCTCAACCCCCCTCTTCAGTTCCGACACCCTTTATATGGCCCCCAGGGGGCTGGGCTCCAAGTTCAAGATTGTTAACATGGTGCTGAAAAAAGAACCCCAACATTTCTCCCAACTTCGGACAGTGACAGTAGCGGATGAGGGAGAATAGTGAATCGTGAGGATGACGCTGAGCGACTTCAGCGGGTCATTGATAAGTTGGCCAAATGGGCAGTCACCTGGCAGTAGAACTTCAATTCAGCAAAATGTGAGGTAATGCATTTTGGTAGAAGAAACATGGGGAGACAATATAAGCTCAATGGTACAACTTTGAGCGCAGTGCAGGAGCAGAGGAACCTCAGGGTTCAAGTGTGTAATTCTCTGAAGGTGGCCAGGCAAGTTGAAACAGTTGTTAAGAAGACTTACAGCATCCTTGGGTTTAGAAATAGATGTATAGAGAATAAAAGCAAGAAAGTGATGCTACCACCTCTACAAATCATTGGTCAGACCACATTTGGAGTACCGTGTTCAGTTCTGGGCACCTTATTTAAGGAAGGATGTTAAAGCCCTGGAGAGAGTGCAGGGGAGATTTACAGGCATGTGGAATTTTAGGTACAAGGAAAAATTGGAGAAATTGGAGTTATTCTCCTTGGAACAGAGAAGATTAAAAGGCGACCTTATTGAGGTGTTCAAAATTCTGAACAATTTTGACAGGGTAAAGAAGGATCTTCTGTTTCCACTGGTTGGTAAGTCAGTGACTAAGGGACACAATTTGAAGATGGTCAGCAAGAGAACTCGGAGTGAGATGAGGGGAAACGTCTTTGCTCAGAGTTGTTGGGGTTTGGAATGTGCTGCCTGGGAGAGTGGTGGAGGCGGATTCTATAGGAGGTTTCAAAAGAGAGCTGGATATATATTTCCAAGTGATGAATTTAGAGGGCTACGGAGATAGGGCCGTGGAATGGGACTAGCTTGGTTGCTCTCTTGGGAGCCGGTGAAGACGCGATAGGCCAAATGGCCTCCTTCTGTGCTGTAAATAACAAACAAATAAACAAACAAATATTCTCTGAGGTTCAGAAGCACGAGAGGCGAAACATTGAAACATACAAGATCATGAAGGGGCTTTATTTTGTGGATGCTGAGAGATTGTTTAAGTTTGCTAAGTATAAGGACACATCATTTCGGACTGAGATGAGAATAAATTACTTTAGTCAGAGCATTGTGAACCTTTGGATTTTTCTAGCCCAGAGGGTTGTGTATGCTCCATTGTTAAATACATTTCAGACTGAGATAGGCAGATTTTGGTCTCTCGGGGAATTGAAGGGTGAGTAATCAAGTGGAGTTGAAACCCAATATTAGCCATGGTCATATTCAATGGTGGAACAGGATCAATGGGCCATGTGGACAATGCCTGCTGTTATGCCCTGTGCTCTTGTGACTGGAAGAGATGGATCCATGGATACTGAGGGAAATAAAGGTGAAAATTGCAGATGCACCGGCCAAGAGTTTTCTATTCGAGGTAGATGTATGGATGGTGCCAGAGGACTGGAGGATTGCAAATGGTAAACACACTTGTTCCAAAAAGGGTGCATGTTAAGCGTAAAACCTTTAGCCGGTTGGGAAAGTCTGGAGGAAACTGAAGGACCATGTGGATGATGCAGGAAGGGAATGGGAGTCATTGGACAGCTCATTCCACAGAGCTGGCACAGGCAGCCAGGGCCAAATGACCACCTTTTGTGTTGGAAAACTGTGAACCCTGTGCTATCTGAGTGAATTTGGCTTGGATTCACTCAGGGTCTTGGGATTCCCAGTGAAATGACCTCATCGTTCCTGAACTCTGTAGCCTCACCCAGCCCTGGTGCTCTCGGAGATATCTGTGTGGAATTTGCACATTCTCCCCGTGTCAGCGTGGGTTTCCTCCGGGTGCTCCGGTTTCCTCCCACAGTCCAAAGGTGCACAGGTTAGATGGATTGGCCATGGTAAATTGCCCCTTACCATCCAAAGATGTACAGGTTATGGAGGCAGGACAAGGGGGTTGGTGGGTCTAGGTAGGGTCAGTGCAGACTCGATGGGTTGAATGGCCTCCTTCTGCACTGTAGGCATTCTATCTCTTCTCCTCGCGTTCCAACCTCTTTCCTAAATTTTATTTCAGTTGCTCCACCTTTAGGAGCCGTTCTTTTAGCTCCTAAGGTCCTGAGTTTTGGAATTCCCATCTGAACATCTTTCCCTCTTCCTTTACAAGTCGACTTAATCCTTCCATTTTGGCCAAGCTTTTGGTCACTTGTCCCTAATATCTGCTGATGTGACTCAGTGTTAGGTTGTGCTTGATAACACTCCTATGAAGTGCCTCTGGTCGCTTTACTATGTGACAAGTGCGATACAAGCATAAGTTGTTGTAAATAACAAAAGAAAGTCTGACTTGTAGCAATACAGATTCTGACCAGAAATGAGACACAGAACAGATGTTAAAGTGAATCCTTTATTATTTATCGAAAATGAACAATACAGAGACCACAGTGGAGAATTCCCATCAGAGCACGCTGGATATTTCAATATCAACTAGATCCAGAGACTGTGGCGCGATCTAACGGGATTGCAATAGAATCCTGCTTTAAGTGTGTTTAGCTGGGTGTTTCCGGAGCTCACAGCCCTGATAAAGACCATGCTATCGAACGGGCATCTGTTGTTATCTGGGGTCTCAACGGGAAAGGCCCCACTGAGGCTGCACTTAGTCCTGTTTCCTGTACTGAGGAGCTCCGCTCTCCAAAACCCCTCAGTACAGGAGGAAATTGGAATGCTATTTCTGAATGTTGTCCCGATCTTTCGACTCCCCGACGTGACCTGAATGCCCCAACTGACCTCTAACGGCATCCTCAGGCCTCACCACACATCACATGGGCAGTCTGGCTTTGTCACCTGGGCACCTTGGCAATGCCAGGCTGGCACCCAGACCAGACCAGCTACCTCACTCTAACATGCAGATCTGCCAAATACTGATCCCGCCCAGATCCCGACGTCTCACAAACTCCCATGTGATCTGGCGAGGCAGAGCAGACCTGGTAAATCCCAGAAGCGGTCTCTCCTGGCATCTACTGGCTGCATCCCGTCCCCGTTTGGGCACAATGTGTATAGGAGATCACAACCTAGACCTCAGTTTTCAACTATGATCACCCCTGATCTCCTTATTAATCACTATACCGAGCTCTTGCAACCCTTCCCATCACTGTAACATTGTATAGAACCAATGACCTTCACCAACTCTGTCAGCTCCTCCGGCCCCTATAACTCTCCCTGGCCAGAGAACTCTCCTGCTTGTTGTCATTCACTTTTCCCACTGGCATTAAACCCACGCCCATGGGTTTCTCGGTGGCGGGGAGTGATTACAATTGGAAATCCCATTGACAAGTAGTGGGAAGTTAGAATCCCACCGTCAGGCGTCCAGTGGCGGCCATGGAGTGAAGGGTCACACATTTGGTAGCTCCTGCCCGAGCTGGAATTGTTTGGATCTTTCCACCCGATATAGGAGGTGTTTAAGACCAGCAGACATAGGAGCAGAATTAGGCCATTCGGCCCATCAAGTCTTCTCCATCATTCAATCATGGCTGATATGTTTCTCATCCCCATTCTCCTGCCTTCTCCACATCACCCCTGGTTTCCTTTTAATCACGAACCTATCTAACTCTGTCTTAAAGACACAGTGATTTGATCTCCGCTGCCTTCTACGGCAAAGAGTTCCACAAATTCACCACCCTCTAGCTGAAGAAATTCCTCCTCATCTCAGTTTTAAAGTATTGTTCCTTCAGTCTGAGGCTGTGCCCTCAGGTTCTAGTTTTTCCTGCTCGCGGAAACATTCCCTCCACATTCACTCTATCTCAGTATCCTGTAAGTTTCATGAGATTCCCCCTCATCATTCTGAACTCCAGTGAGTACAGACTCAGATCTCCAACTACTCCTCGTGTAACAAGCTCTTCATTCCAGGGATCATTCTTGTGAACCTCCTCTGGACCCTTGCCAAGGCCAGCACATCCTTCCTTGGAATCAGGGCCCAAAACTGCTCACGATACCCCAAATGGGGCCTTGTACGGCCTCGGAAGTAAATCCCCCCTCTTGTATTCTAGCCCTCTCGACATGAATGCTAACATTGCGTTTGCCTTCCTAATTGCCAACTGAACCTGCACGTTAACCTGAAGAGAATCATGAGCTAGGAGTCCTAAGTAACTTGGTGCTTTGTGCTTCTGATTTCCTCAGCCTTTTCCCACTTACAAAATAGTCTCTGCCTCCACTCATCCTCCCAAAGTGCATAACCTCACACTTTACCACATTGTATTCCACCTGCCCACTCTGCGAGCTTGTCCAAGGCCTTTTGCAGCCACTTGCTTCTTCAATACTACCTGTCCCTCTGCATATCTTTGTATCATCTGCAAACTTTAGAAACAGTACCCTCAGTTCTTTCTTCCAGATCGTTAATGTATATTGTGAAATGTTGTGGTCCCAACACCGACCCCTGAGGCACACAACGAGTCAATGGCTGCCATCCTGAAAAAGACCCCTTTATCCCACTCTCTGCCTCCTGCCAGTCAGCCAATTCTTTATCCATGCCAGTATCTTATCCTTAACACCATGGGCTCTTATTTAACAGCCTCCTATACAGCACCTTGTCAAAGGCCTTCTGGAAATCTAAATAGATCACATCCACTGGTTCTCCTTTGTCTAACTTCCTTCTTACCTCCTCGAATGCAAAGGTGGAGGAAGTTGCCTCCTCATCAACTCCTCCTGGTGCTCGGACGTGGCGACCCCTGACAACCTACTGCTCCCTGGGCATGGAATACCTGACCGTGAAGAGCTGCCCATACTACCTACCACGTGAGTGGGTGGCACAGTAGCACAGTGGTTACCACTGTTGCTTCACAGCACCAGGGATCTGGGTTCGATTTGCGGCTTGGGTCACTGTCTGCATGTTCTCCCCATGTCTGCATGGATTTCCTCCAGGTGCTCTGGTTTCCTCCCACAGTCCAAAGATGTGCCGGTTAGGTGGATTGGCCATGATAAATTGCTCTTAGTGTCCAAAAAGATTTGTTGGGGAAAGGTTGGAGGTGTGGACTTAAGTAAGGTGCTAATTCGAAGGGCCGGTGCAGACTCGATGGGCCGAATGGCCTGCTCCTGCACTGTAAATTCTAAGATTCTAAGGTGCTTCGCCCTTCCCTTTGCATGTTTCCTCCTCTTTGGGATTAATTTCTGTTAGGGGGGCCTGTACATAATTCCCGTCAGAGTCATTTTCCCTTTGTGATTCCTCAACTCTACCCGCAGATTCTATGTCTTCTGATCCCATATTGCATCTTGTCCTTGATTTAATTTAATTCCTTAGCAACATGGAACCCCCTTTGCCCATCTGTCTGTCCTTTCGATAGGACACATATCCTTGGATATTTAGATCCCAGCCCTGACCCCTGCAGGCATGTCTCTGTGATGCCCACAACGTTGTACCGGCTAATTTCAATGTGCGCAACAGGCTCATTTACCTTGTTCCGTATACTGCACACGTTAAGGCACAACATCCTCAGTCCTGCATTGACCACCTTCTCGTATTTTTCCCTGTTTTTGCTCTGCCTGGAGTTAGATTCCTGCCACCATCTATACTCTCTCTTCTACTACGTGTTATGGAAACTTGACTAAACTCTCCTGAGCCCTCGGCTCCTTTAACGAGTTCAAAGTCCTCGTCATTAACCTGCACTTCTACCTTCTCCTTTAACTTTGATTTTCTAATTCTCCATAGAACTGAACCCTCCCCCCAACTATGATTCAGATGAAGACCATCCCGTCAATAATGTCAATGCTCCTAACTATACTATCCCCAATTACTATGCATTTCTTTCTCTCCCCCCACTTGAAAAGCTCCCTGTACCACGGTGCTGTGGTCAGTTTGGCCAACCTCCCTGTAATCCCAGTTCCCATCCACACAAGGAGCAAGAATCTTTCCAGGTACCTCACCCCCTCCCTGATGTGTTGCAGTGTCCAAAGCTGGTGCAAAGTGCAGGAACACTGAGAGAAATTCTCCCTCGGTGGGGCCTGTTTCTGGCTTTCCAAACAAGGAGTGCAACGATCAAGGGGCAGCAGTCTGGCCGGGAGGACATTTGAAGTGAGACAGAGGGGAAGATGGCAGAGAGCTCTGGGGCATTGTTGCCTGCCCAGTGGTCTACTGAGCAATTGGTGGAGTTTCTGAATGGCAAGTTCCAACAGCAGAGGCAAGAGGCCTCAGAGGACTTGTCTAAGGTGCTGGAGCTGATCAAGACGGCTATTGAGAGAGTGGAGCAGAGACTGGAGGTGCAGAGATCGGAGCTCCAGAAGGTGGAGGAGTTGGTGATGGATCATGAGGACCGATTGGCCTCGATGGAGGCAGAGACAGTACTCATGTCAGAGGGCCAGAAGCAGCTGAGGGAGAAGATGGAGGACCTGCAGAATCACATCAGGAGGTAGAATCTATTGATTGTGGGGCTGCCTGAAGGGATTGAGGGAATGCAAGCCACAAAGTATGTGGCGAATATGTTCAAGAAGTTGGTTGGGGAGGGGTCTTGGACCGAGGTGGATCGAGCGCATTGAGGAGGAGTCCAAAGGCGGGGGAGCAGCCGAGGACGATGGTGGTGCGGCTGCATCATTTTCTGGATAAAGACAAGTTTCTGCGGTGGGCGAAGCGAGAGAGGGTACCTGGGAAGGAAACGTGGTGGGTATCTACCAGGACGTGGGTGCAGATTTGGCCAAGTGGTGGGCTAGGTTCAATCGGGTCAAAGCCGCCCTCTACAAGAGGGGAGTGATGCTCGGGGTGTTATATCCTGCTCATCTGTGGGTCACCCACCAGAATCAGGGCGAGTAAATCCAGGAGACACCATGGACTGGGGGACTTGCGAGGACATTGAACTTTGTAGATGCCAGTATGGGGAATGTGGGTCTGTATGCTGGGCGGATTGTTGTATTTACTGTGTTTGGGCATGGACTGGGTAAGTGTGTTCAACCCGGGGAATTGCAGGTGAGGGATGGTAGGGAGGGAGTCGGTACATGGCTGCCTTGAGTGGGGCCACCATGCTAGCAGGTGGGCTAGTTAATGGGAGAAGTGGATGTTCGATCCATGGAGGGGGCGGGGTGGGTTAGTTTTTTGCTTCTTTGTTTGGAGGGGGAGTGGGGTGAGGGGGGGGGGTGCTGATGTGGACGGTGTGGTGATATGCATCACTGTAAATACACAAGAGGTTAATGTAAATACACTACAACTAAGTCAACACTAGAGGGAGCACCAGAGACATCATGACATGCAGACATACAGCTAATGAACACATAGAATAGGACACGACCAATGGGCAGTCAAGGCACCCAAAGGTGACACTACCACAAGGGGGCATTTACACAACCCATATAAAAGGACAGGGCACACATGCTCTTTCTTTTTCCACAGGCGACACTCAGAGATACAGGGGCAGATCAGAAGCATCATACACACCTCATGGCTTAGAGCAGACTGGTTAGTTAAACTGAGTTACTATAGCAAGATTAACAGGAGAGTCGAACTCAAGTGGGAGAATTGTTAACTGCTCAGTAAATGTGTTGAACCTATCTCCAAGTCTGAACCTTCCTTTGTCAGAGCATACATCAAATAAGCAGCTTATCCTATGTGAAGATGCATAACACAACATAGGTAGCAGTGAGTGCCTGTTGAATCTATATAGTTCAACTCAGCAAGATCCGTGACTACCAGCAACAGCACCCAGGCAAGATGTTCGAGATTCCGGTTCTTCAGTAGCTCAAGTACCACGGCAATGTCAGTGCCAACTGGTGTGCATTCAAACAGAGATTTGAGATCTACGTGGCAGCATCCGACCTAGATGGCGTGGCCGATGCTGAGAAGATAGAGCTTCTGCTCACCATTGTGGGTGAAAGTGCAACAGAAATCTTCAACTCCTTCAGGTACTCCAAAAGACAACAACAAGAAGCGTACCAGAGGCAACAAACACAACTACAAGCATGTCAATAACAACAATGGCAACAACAATAGAACAATGACTGGTACAACATGGTACAACTCTGCAACTGCAGGACACTGTGAAAGCACAGCTCAAGGCAATGGCAAGTGTGCAGATATACCATAGCAGGATTACGCATTTTACAAATTCATGTTTGCTCCACTACGAACAAGCAAACCAACTTTCAAGACAGATGACATACTGCATCGCTCCCACAAGCATAGAAAAAAAGAGTCCAAATCAGACAACAAAGTGATTTGACCATTTGTACACCTCCTAATGACTTCTTGGTTCCTTAAGCACAGGGACTCTGACGGAGTTCACAAGGAAATGACAACATCAACATCGACACTTCAATAACAACACAAGAAAGCCACTCGACCATATTAATTCATGCACTTTGGACTCATACATATTATTTGGTATTGTATAATCACCACTATCATCATGGTTTGTACATATCATCACTTATCTACCTATTTTCTTTAACACTGTACAGAAAATATGTAACACGAAAAAAGGGGGATGTGGTGATATGCATCACTGTAAATACACAAGGAGTTAATGTAAATACACTACAACTAAGTAAACATGAGAGGGACATCATGACATGCAGACATACAGCTAATGAACACATAGAATAGGACACGACCAATGGGCAGGCAAGACACCCAAAGGTGACACTACCACAAGGGGGCATTTACACAACCCATATAAAAGGACAGGGCACACATGCTCTTTCTCTTTCCACAGGCGACACTCAGAGATAAGGACAGGGGCAGATCAGAAGCATCACACCCACCGCATGGCTTAGAGCAGACTGGTTAGTTAGACTGAGTTACTACAGCAAGATTAACAGGAGAGTCGAACTCAAGTGGGAGAATTGTTAACTGCTCAATAAATGTGTTAAACTTATCTCCAAGTCTGAACCTTCCTTTGTTAGAGCATACATCAAAGAAGCAGTTTATGCTACATGAAGAAGCATATAACAACAGATGGAGTTGATTAAAGTGGGGATGGCGGCAGACATCTTGGTGATACCCCGAGCGTGTGCAAAGCATTGACCTGTGGGAGCTGGTTAAAGAGGGGCTATGCCTGATCGGACAGGGGGTTGGCGGGGAGCCCCCCCGACCCGATTGATTATGTCGAACGTTCGGGGATTAAATAGGCCAATTAAGAGGTCTAGCATTTTCGTTCATTTAAGGAGTTTAAAGGTGGACGTGGTGATAATCCAGACAAGCTTGAGGAAAAGCTAGGTGGGGCAGGTATTCCATTTGGATTTGGAGGGGTGGTTGTGTTGATCAATAAGAGCAAGGCCTTTGAGGTGGAGTGTATTGTGACAGACCCTGGGGATAGATTTGTGATGGTAAATGGGAGGTTGGACAGGGCACCCATGGTGCTCATGAACGTGTATACCCCAAATTGGGATGATATAGAGTTTTTGAAGTGGGTTTTGGCAAAGATCCCAGATCTGGACCCTCACCGGCTGATTATGAGGGGGGTTTGGATATGGTGCTGGACTCCAGGTTGGACTAGACCTGTCCCAGGTCACTTGGCAAAGGAGCTTTTGGGGTTTATGGAATGCATGGGAGGGGCAGACCTGTGGCGATTTGAGAGGCCGAAGGCGAAGGAATTTTCATGCTTCTCGCAAGCACACCAGGGGTACTCCCAGATTGATTTCTTTGTCCTGGACAAGACGCTGTTGGCGGGGGTGGTTGGATCGGATTATTAGACAATTATGGTATCTGACTATGCACTGCATTGGGTGGAATTGTGGTTGGCAAAGGGGTGTCTCTAACAGCCACAGTGAAGGTTGGATGTGGGGTTATTGGCGTAAGGCGGTGGCTATCAGGAACTATGTGGAGTAGAAAAAGACAGTGGAGGTTTCTGCCTCCACTTTGTGGGAGGTGCTGAAGGCAGTGGTAAGGGAAGTGGGGGGGGGGGGGGGGGGGTTATCTCAATCCGGGCGCAGAAAGAGAGAGTAGAGCTGACTGAGAGGTTGAGGTCATTCTGAGGGTTGACCGGAGGCACTCAGCAGCACCTGAGGAGGCGCTGTTGAAGGAGAGACAGGAGCTCCAGATAGAGTTTGGACTTGTATCCATGGGAAAGGTGGTGGGGCAACTGTGCAGGGCCAGGAAGACAGTTATAACTATGGGAGAAATCCAGCAGGATGCTTGCGTGTCAGCTGAGGAGACAGGTGGTGGCGAGGGAAATTGGGTGGATGAGAAGAACCGGGGGTACGGCGGTAACGGAGGCAGAGGAGGTGGACGGAGTGTTTGAGGCTTTTTACCAGAAATTAAACACTCGGAGCCTCCAGTGGGAGATGAGGGCATGAGGCGATTTTTGGAGGGCTGGAGTTCCGAGGGTGGTGGAGGCGAAGGTGCAGGGACTGGGAGCCCCAATTGGGCTGAGGGAGCTAATGGATTGGGTGGGTTTGATGCGGACAAGGAAGGCCCTGGGTCCAGATGCATTTCCAGCCGAGCTCTCCGAGATGTTTGGGTCAGAGCTGGGGCCCCTGTTGGTCGAGATGTATAATGAGTCGATGGAGAGGGGAGAGATCCCCTGACGCTGTCTCAGGCCTCGGTATCGCTCATTTTAAAGAAAGACAAAGACCCGGATCAGTGTAGGTCCTACTGCCCGATTTCACTGCTGAATGTGGATGTGAAGCTGTTGGTGAAGGTACTAGTCATGTGGATAGAGGATTGTGTGCCGGGGTTGTTAAGTTAGGACGAGCTGGGATTTGTGAAGGGGCGGCAGCTGTCGACGAATGTCCGGCTGTTGTTGAATGTAATTATAATGCGTTGCTGCACTTGCAAAACAATTATTGGTCAGTAAACATTGCAATGGTTAGGAAACGGGCAGTGGAGGAGTAGTCAGCGTGGGGCGGATGGAGGTGGATTGTGTAAAGGGACTAGTTTGAGGGCAGTATTGCAGACGCCCCTTCCACTCTCGCCGGCCAAATACTCCACAAGCCCGGTGGTGGTATCAGCGTTGATGGTTTAGAATCAGTGCGGCAGCATTTTAGAATGGAAGGCATGTCTCTGTGGGTACTGATTTGTGACAATCATAGGGCTGCCTCAGGCGGAACGTCATCCAGGGGATCTTGCAGGTCATCAGAGACTCCAGGGTGGTTAGGGTAGGTGGAGGGTTGGCCCCCTGGCCTTACTTCTAGTACGCGGGCATCTTCACACTGCCCAGCTGGCATCTTGGCACTGCCACCCTGGCACTGTCAAGGTGCCGAGATGGCTCTGCCAAGCCAGTAGGAGCATGCCTTGTCCTAGGGTTTCAGTGTAAGGGTGCCAGCTGGGCAGGTTGAAGGTGCCCATGTACCAGGGGTAAGGCCAGGGGACCACTCTACACCTACCCTGACCACCCTGGAGTCCAGGTGGGGTGACAGGTGGGGATAGAATATTTACGGGATTTGTTTGTTGGAGGGAAGTTTGCAGACTCGGAGGAGCTGGAGGGGACATACCAGTTGCTGAAGGGAAATGGGTTCAGATATCTGCAGGTTAGGGACGTCAGTAGGAAGGAGGCGGCATTGTTTCCGGTGCTGCCACTCCCTGCCGCTGCAGGACAAACTCCTGTGTGAGGAGGAAATAGGAGAGGGCAAGGTCTCAGATATATATGGGGAACTGTTGAAGAGAGAGTGACCCAGTGGAGGAGGTTAGGAGTAAGTGTGAGAAAGGGCTGGGTGGGGCTTTGGGGGCTGGAGTGTGGAGTGAGGCTTTGCGGAGGGTTAATGCGTCCTCGTGGTGTGCAAGACTGTGTCTCATCCAGTTTAAAGTG
This sequence comes from Scyliorhinus canicula, assembly GCF_902713615.1. Classification (NCBI taxonomy): domain Eukaryota; kingdom Metazoa; phylum Chordata; class Chondrichthyes; order Carcharhiniformes; family Scyliorhinidae; genus Scyliorhinus; species Scyliorhinus canicula. The sequence goes on from NC_052148.1 coordinate 193,667,222, forward strand.
GAACACAGGGCCCACATGACGGTGTCCAGGAAGAGTTGGTTCTTTCCGTGTGTGTGTGTGGGGGGGGGGGGGGGGGGGGGGGGGTAGGATAGGTGTGGGCGATACACAGGGAGGCCGCTGAACCATGTCCACATGTTTTGAGCGTGTCCGACGTTGGGGGGCTTTTGGACAGGATTTGCAGATATGATGTTGAAGATGTTGGGGTAACAGTAGCTCTGAGTCCAGAGACTATGGCTCCGTGTGTAATCACCCCACCCCCCTCCCCCCCACACCATCTCCACACCACCCCCACCAGACCCCACCCCCACTACCCTCACACAATCTCCACACCACACCATCCCACCCACCCCACACATCCCACCTCCCCCACACCACCCCACCCCACCCTCACCACCCATCACCCCACCCCCACCGCACCCCACCACACCCCACCGTCACCCCAAAACACCCACACCACCACTCCACCCTCACACCAGCCCACCTCCCCACACCCACACCACCCCACCAGCAAACCTCCCCCACACAAAACCACCACCCCTCCGCCACCCAAACCTACTTATGATCTACCTGCGCGGGATCCACCGGCCTTCCATTCAACGGCCTCTCCAGGGCGTTCCCAGCCGGGCGCTGACACTGCTAGTCCACACAAATGTGGAGCAGGCGGAACGGCACCCAGGGGATTTTGCAGGTCATCGGAGACTCCAGGGTGGTCAGGGTAGGTGGAGGGTTAGTCCCTTGGCCTTACTTCTAGTATGCGGGCATCTTCACACTGCCCAGCTGGCATCTTGGCACTGCCACCCTGGCACTGTCAAGGTGCCGAGATGGCTCTGCCAAGCCAGTAGGAGCATGTCTGGGTCCTAGGGTTGCAGTGTAAGGGTGCCAGCTGGGCAGGTTGAAGGTGCCCGTGTACCAGGGGTAAGGCCAGGGGACCACCCTACACCTACCCTGACCACCCTGGAGTCTCCGATGAACTGCAAGATCCTCTGGGTCCCGTTCCACCGGGTCCACCCCAGGATGGTACTCCCAAGGGCGAGGGGTCCTTGTCCATAAAATGAGAGTGGAGGAAAGGTTTGAAGGGAGGGGGAGTACAGGTCAGGTAAATAGGTGCTTATGGGAAGTTGGGGGTGGGTGGTGGGTGGGGTCCTGGAAGGGAGGCGGTGCTATAAGGGGCCTTGGGGGGGGCCTGAAGAGGGGCACCCCCAGGGACCGCATATCAGGGTGTCCTCACTTGGGGTGTGGGGTAGTGTCCATTGTGTGGGGGGTGACATTTCCAATGGGTGGGGGTGGGGGGGGGGGGGGGGAAGCTCACTTAATGATCGGAGCTCCCTTTCAAAATGGCGGCCCGATCTCTGCGTTCAGCTCCCCAGTGCCAACAAAAATTCTGGGCACGGTCCCAGGGGAAGAGGCCAAAAACGGGAACCACGCCAAGCACCAAACATTTTGCGATGCAACCGGCCTGCTCCAGTAGGTGAATTTGAAATCCCGCAGTAGCGTGGCGAGAAACCAATTATCACCACTTAAGGCCCACTTTCCATACAATTAACGAGAGCCACCTGTCATCCAACGGCCTCATGTCATTCACCGGCCACCCCAGCAAGTGGCCATGCTGGCGCCCAGTACTCCTTTTTCAAAACGTGAACCTGGCGGAAGGTCTTCCATGGGGGGCCGACGCGGACAGTGGCAATTTTTGCGCACAGGCAAAGAGATCGGGGTGTGCTGGTCTTGCCACGCCAGTGCTCGGCAGGGGGAGGGCGCGGGCACCCTACGCAGGGGTGTGCCGCCATGGGAGGGTGGAGGGGAGGCACTGGGGGGGGGGGCAATTGAGAGGCAATCACTGGCACTACCATGCCAACCCTTGGATCTCATCCCCATGCCGGGGGCAACCTCTGACCCTGTCCATCTGCTCCAGCGATCACCCATAACCCACACTGACTGCTGAGGCTTTTGCTGCGCAGCTGAAGGCTATTAATAATAGGGAACTGGCAATTGTGGTTAAGTGAGCACTTGACACATGCCAAGTGGGGCCATGTAGCATGTGGGAGTCATTGACCAGTATTCCAATCAAACCTTGATGCCAGGACATTGTGTGGGGGTTAGCACCACACACACGCAGCAGCCAACATCCAACCACCCAGGGGATGGAACCACAGCTCCCGGGAGATGATCACGGCCGGAGGGTGGGTTGGTGCCACGGGGAGGGGGTGGGTTGGTGCCACGGGGAGGGGGTGGGTTGGTGCCACGGGGAGGGGGGGGGGTTGCCTGGAGTGACAGGCAAAGTGTCCCGGGGTCAGCCTGCATTGCGGAGGAAAGTGACAGAGGCATCATAATGTTTGTGCAGAGGTCATAGATCATAGAATTTACAGTGCAGAAGGAGGCCATTCGGCCCATCGAGTCTGCACCGACTCTTGGAGCACCCTACCCAAGACCACACCTCCACCCTATCCCCATAACCTAGTAACCCCACCCAACACTAAGGGCAATTTTGGACACTGAGGGCAATTTATCATGGCCAATCCACCTAACCTGCACATCTTTGGACTGTGGGAGGAAACGGGAGCACCCGGAGGAAACCCACGCACACACGGGGAGGATGCCTCAGCACTGGGTGAGGATAATGAGTGATCAGTGTGGCAGACGGACAGGGACAGGGGTTGCCCCGGCATGGGATTGGTATCCAAGGGTTGGCATGGTGATGCCGTGAATGATTTCCACCCCCCCCAGTGCGCTCCCCCCCCCCCCCCGCCCCATGGCGGCCACCCCTGCAGAGGGTCCCCCACCCCCGCCGAACACTGGTGTGGGAAGGCAAGCACCCCTGGACTTTATGCCTTGGTGTAGAGAGATTGCCACTCCCCTCCTCGCCTCCCCACGGAAGCACTTCCGACGGATTCCCATTTTTAAAAAGGAGTACCAATCGGCGCCACCGTGACCATTTGCTGGTGAATGACAGGAAGATGTTGGATGACAGGTGGCTCTCATTAATTGTTTGGAAATGGGCCTTTATTGGTTTCTCGCCACGCTCGGGCGAGATTCTGAATTCACCTACGGGAGCGGGCCCATTGCATCGCAAACTGTTTGGTGCCTGGCGTGGTTCCCGGTTTTGGCCTCTGCCGCTATTCACCGGCCATGTTACGCTTGAGGGTGAGCATAACGAGGCCGGAATATCGAGCCCTAAGTTAATTTGTGGCGGGTTTGTCGGGGGGTTTCCCGTTGGCTCTGCCAGCGAGTTCCCCAATCTATTCAATGACACTTTGTCAGTTTTCTGTGCCCTGGGGAGTTTCTCATCGATTTAGCCCACACTTAGGGCTGGATTGTCCTGCCCCACTTGCCGCAAGAGTGCCACGGGCAAGCTGGGTATAAAGGAAAAGGAACTCACCAAATCCAAAGAAACACAACCTGGTCCCATTCTCCATCAATGTTAAACATTTCAGTATTTATATAAATGCACAAAAAGAATATTAAAAGTTGGGCTTTTCGCCGTTCCAGTCTTGGTCTGTGATGAGCTCAGTTCTTCGGTCCTCTTACCAGCCGCCTGCATATTTTGTCTTCAACATCTGCCTTCCAGCTTCTGGCGTGAACTGTGGAGCATCGAACGATGTTCATGGTGGCTGAAGGGTCTTGTCTCGGCGCCAGTCCTTTCCTCTCGGGAGCTGATCGGTGAGCCAATCAAGTCTGCATTCTGGCAATAGAATGATTGAGAAATGGTCTCCAAGTTGAGGGAGTGGCTACTTTACTCTGCTCACTCTCACTGCTGCTCGGGAATGGCCTGTGGAAATGTCCGGTGGAATTGACGGCGTTTCCAGGTCGATGCTGTCCATTCCTTCTCCTTCTGGGGAATTTCCCAAGGCTGGAGCTGGGGTATTGTCCACTGTGGAAGCCTCAATGTTGCTCAGCACCGAGTCATTCTCACTGCTGCTCGGCAATGGCATGCTTAAATGTCCGGTGGACATGATGATCTCTGAGTCCAACGGCGATTCCAGGTCGATGCTGTCTACCTCTTCTTCTGGGAAAGGCTGTAACTGGGGTATTGTCCACCGTGGCTCCCTCAATGTTGCTGAGTAGTGAGGCTTGGTCCTTCATTCTCTCTGCGTGTTGTTCTGTGGCAGCAAAGGAGTGAGACCTCACCAGCAGATCTGTCATTCTCTTCACCACTGGTGCTGAGGTTCACAGGCGATTCTACCAATGGTTCAGCTGTTCTCTTTGTCCACTCGAGTATCTTGCAGTCTCTCACACCTTCGCTGATCTCCAGTGAAACTCCAGGATCCTGTTGGCCGCTCTGTACAATCGGTACCAGGATCGGCCTTCTCCACAGCAGCTGTTTTTTTTCTTTATCAGAGAATGTGATCCAGGATAGTGAACAGAAAAGACATAGAACAGCTAGAGGGAGAGAAGTTAGAACTACTTTATAATAATATTGTATAGTTAGATAGTTATCTGTATTTCATTTCATTTGTTTGCAAAGATGATTCTAGATAGGAGTGAAAGTAACAGGGTAGTTGTTATGGGGGACTTTAACTTTCCAAATATTGACTGGAAACACTATAGTTTGAGTACTTTAGATGGGTCTATTTTTGTCCAATGTGTGCAGGAGGGTTTCCTGACGCAGTATGTAGATAGGCCAACAAGAGGCGAGGCCGTATTGGATTTGGTACTGGGTAATGAACCAGGACAGGTGTTAGATTTGGAGGTAGGTGAGCACTTTGGTGATAGTGACCACAATTCGATTACATTTACTTTAGTGATGGAAAGGGATAGGTATATACCGCAGGGCAAGAGTTATATCTGGGGGAAATGATGATGCGATGAGGCAAGACTTAAGATGCATCGGATGGAGAGGAAAACTGCAGGGGATGGGCACAATGGAAATGTGGAGCATGTTCAAGGAACAGCTACTGCGTGTCCTTGATAAGTATGTACCTCCCTGACAGGAAGTGGTTGAGCGAGGGGACTGTGGTTTACTAAAGCAGTTGAAACACTTGTCAAGAGGAAGAAGGAGGCTTATGTAAAGATGAGACTTGAAGGTTCAGTTAGGGCACTTGAGAGTTACAAGTTAGCTAGGAAGGATCTAAAGAGAGAGCTAAGAAGAGCCAGGAGGGGACATGAGAAGTCTTTGGCAGGTAGGATCAAGGATAACCCTAAAGCTTTCTATAGATATGTCAGGAATAAAAGAATGACTAAGGTAAGAGTAGGGCCAGTCAAGGACAGTAGTGGGAAGTTGTGCATGGAGTCCGAGGAGGTAGGAGAGGTGCTAAATGAATATTTTTCATCAGTATTCACAAAGGAAAAAGACAATGTGGTCTAGGAGAATACTGAAATACAGGCTACTAGACGAGAAGGGCTTGAGGTTCATAAGGACGAGGTGTTAGGATTATGGAAAGTGTTAAAATAGATAAGTCCCCTGAGCCAGATGGGATTTATCCTAGGATTCTCTGGGAAGCTAGGGAGGAGATTGCTGAGCCTTTGGGTTTGATCTTCAAGTCATCTTTGTCTACAGGAATAGTGCCAGAAGACTGGAGGATAGCAAATGTTGTCCCTTTGTTCAAGTAGGGAGTAGAGACAACCCCGGTAACTATAGACCAGTGAGCCTTACTTCTGCTGTGGGCAAAGTCTTGGAAAGGTTTATAAAAGATAGGATGTATAATCATCTGGAAAGGAATAATTTGATTAGAGATAGAAAAACATGGTTTTGTGAAGGGTAGGTCGTGCCTCACAAACCTTATTGAGAAGGTGACCAAACAGGTGGATGAAGGTAAAGCAGTTGATGTGGTGTATATGGATTTCAGTAAAGCGTTCGATAAGGTTCCTAACGGTAGGCTATTGCAGAAAATACGGAGGCATGGGATTCAGGGTAATTTCGCAGTTTGGATCAGAAATTGGCTAGCTGGAAGAAGACAAAGAGTGGTGGTTGATGGTAAATGTTCAGACTGGAGTCCGGTTACTAGTGGTGTACCACAAGGATCTGTTTTGGGGCCACTGCTGTTTGTCATTTTTATAAATGACCTGGAGGAGGGCGTAGAAGGATGGGTGAGTAAATTTGCAGATGACACTAAAGTCGGTGGAGCTGTGGACAGTGCGGAAGGATGATACAAGTTACAGAGGGACATAGATAAGCTGCAGAGCTGGGCTGAGAGGTGGCAAATGGAGTTTAAAGCAGAAAAGTGTGAGGTGATTCATTTTGGAAGGAATAACAGGAAGACTGACTACTGGGCTAATGGTAAGATTCTTGGTAGTGTGGATGAGCAGAGAGATCTCGGTGTCCATGTACATAGATCCCTGAAAGTTGCCACCCAGGTTGAGAGGGTTGTTAAGAAGGCGTACGGTGTGTTAGCTTTTATTGGTAGAGGAATTGAGTTTCGGAGCCATGAGGTCATGTTGCAGTTGTACAAAACTCTGGTGGGGCCGCATTTGGAGTACTGCGTGCAGTTCTGTTCGCCGCATTATAGGAAGGATGTGGAAGCATTGGAAAGGGTGCAGAGGACATTTACCAGGATGTTGCCTGGTATGGAGGGAAGATCTTATGAGGAAAGGCTGAGGGACTTAAGGCTGTTTTCGTAGAGAGAAGAAGGTTAAGAGGTGACTTAATTGAGGCATACAAGATGATCAGAGGATTAGATAGGGTGGACAGTGAGAGCCTTTTTCCTCAGATGGTGATGTCTAGCACGAGGGGACATAGCATTAAATTGAGGGGAGATAGATATAGGACAGATGTCAGAGTTAGGTTCTTTACTCAGAGAGTAGTAAGGGCGTGGAATTCCCTGCCGGCAACAGTAGTGGACTCGCCAACACCAAGGGCATTCAAATGGTCATTGGATAGACATATGCACGATAAGGGAATAGTGTAGATGGGCTTTAGAGGGGTTTCACAGGTCGGTGCAACATCGAGGGCCGAAGGGCCTGTACTGTGCTGTAATTTTCTATGTTCTATGTTTTGTTACTTCAGTATTGAGAACAAAAGGACTCGCATTCTTGTTTATATTACTCATTAAATAGTTCATCTTTTACAAGAAGACTATTGGTCATTTTATCATCGGCTAGTTCAAAGAGTAATATATATATTTTAGATAAGGGATTATTTAAAATATAACATGGTACCGGGTGAGATTAAATCTTTTAAGAAAGACTAACAAAGATTTAGAATAAAAAAGAAGAAACTATTCGACTACAGAATTCATCGCAACTAAGAAAACTTTGACGAAAACAACTTTTCAATGGACCAAGTTCAAGCACCAAGACATCTCAAGACCACTGAATTGGAAATTGTTCAAACAAGTTTCAACTTTGTTTAGAAGATAGTGACTTAAGTGCTGCAGCGAAAGGTAGAAGAATTGCTTCTGTCCCATATCCTTCCTATAATGCGGCGACCAGAACTGCACGCAATACTCCAAATGCATTCAAATTTGATAATCAACAAAGACATTAAACCTTCATTATCGTTGACGTTAAGATCGACAAGGAGAAGAAGACCCAATCATCTGAACTTAGAACTTTTTCAATAATCTAGTGATTACTGTATACTGTTTACACTGCATTTCTTATGTAAATTTTCTTTTCAAATATTTCAAGAAAATGTTAAAAAGAAAGGTGATGTAGTGTTATTCAGATATCAATATACATGACCAATGTATGTAAATGTAGTACAGTCATTTCAACACTAGATGTCTCAATGTCAGATGGTATAAGAACAAGATTCCTGCTATTTATCAGAGAGTGATCCAGGATAGTGAACAGACTAGACATAGAATAGCTAGAGGGAGAAAAGTTATAACTACTTTATAATAATATTGTGTAGTTAGATAGTTATCTGTATTTCATTTCATTTTTTTTTGTTAGTTCAGGATTGAGTACAAAAGGACTCAAATTCTTGTTTATATTACTCATTAAATAGTTAATCTATTACAAGAAGACTATTGATCATTTTATCATCGGCTAGTTCAAAGAGTGATATATATATATTTTAGATAAGGGATTATTTAAAATATAATACTGTCGAAGGCGGGGAGGTGATGATAACCTGCAGAGTGCCTATCAATCTATGCCACAGTTTGTGAGTGGCATGGGGAAATGGGACAGGGAGGATGAGAGTGGCTATGGGGCTGTATGGGGAAGTAGGGATGGGGAGGATGTGAGTGACTATGGGGCTGTATGGGAAGGTGGGATAGGGGGGATGTGAGTGGCTATGGGGCTGTATGGGGAGGTGGGACAGGGAGGGTGCGAGTGGCTATGCAGCCGACTGGGGATGTGGGATAAGGCAGGACGTGAGTGGCTATGGGGCTGTATAGGGAGATGGGACAGGGAGGATGTGAGCAGCACGGGGAGAACGTGCAGACTCCACACAGACAATGACCCAAGCCGGGAATCGAATCTGGGATCCTAGAGCTTTGAAGCAACTGCGCTAACCACTATGCTACCATGCTGCCCTTTAAGGGCAGAGGATCTCTCGCCTCTGCTGGACCCCATCCAGAAGCTTGCTGAGGGCTCCCTCAGTGAAGAGTGGTGCAGTCATTGTGCGAAGAATCAAACAAACAACCAATTCAAGATTCTAAGTCTATTTCACAGTGTTTGAAGTTACAAACATTCACGCATTGCGAACAGAAAGAGCATGTGCATGAATTGAGTCTTGTTAAACTAAACAAAAGATTGGAGGAGAGCCATTTCCTGGTCATTCTCCATGGCAACCTATCTACCAATTAGAGTCCACGTTACCAAGGGATCAGCACACTCTTCTTGTGCAGTATAAAGTGTTGTTCCCTTTGAGATTTTGTATTCTTGCAATTCTGTCCTGATGAGTGTAAGATAAAAAGCTTCAATGGGATGTCTCTTTTTTCAGCAACACTCAGGTTCTGCCTACAAAGTGACGATTACAAGTTTACACTATGCTCTGAAAATGTCATGTGGACTCAAAATGTTAACTGTGTTTCCCTCAATCCACAATTGCTGTCAGACCTGCTGAGTTTTGCAGCAAGTTTACTGCTGGTTCAAAGCACTTTGAGCTTCACGAGGGCACTAAAATGTTTGTATCAATCTGAAGTCAGGGTCTGTAAAAGTCCCTGAAAGAATAGTCTCCCATAACTTCTGATTTAGGCTGTCTGCACTACAAATCAAGTGTGCTCTGTACAGTGTCAAAACAGTAGATGTGTGACTGTATGCAGTAGATGTATAATTTCTTTATCGTGTCAAACCTGACATGCAAAATGCTCTGAATTCATTGGATTCTTTAGAGACATCATAAATCTACCTGACCTTAACTTAAAATGTCGGACAGACTTTCAACATTTACATTTTGAACTTTTTGTAGACATAATTGCCCAAGTAATTTATTTAGGCACGTGTAATGCTCCATTCAGGCAGAAGCCAGCGATGTAAATAGGTACCTGTGAGATTTGGATCCTGAATTGCAGCTTCTGTCAGTATAGAGTGGTGTCAGAGCACTGATATTAAAAAAGGCCAAATTCTTAAGTATGCTTCTCCAACATAGCATTTTGTTTATAACTTTATCTGACAAATAACACACTATTCCTATTTATTCCTCTCAAGCTCCTGACTCTAGTGCATTGCTGAGATTTCATTGTATTCTGATTTCAGTCCATTATATTGTAAGAGTCCTTCTTGTTTATTTCCTTTGTTCCTATTTCTTTTATGTTATTTTATTATTCTGGTCCGTAGACTTATAATCCTATATGCCGTTAAACAGATGACTCAAAGTTAAACAACCTGCTTGTCAGGACACCGTGTTCTCAGGTTTTGTGTTTGCAGAGGAGCAGCCAGTTTCTTGGGCACTGAGTGGATGTTAGGAACCAGGGACGGAATTCTCCGAACCCCCGGGGGGCCTGAGGGAGTTGGATCGATTAGTTAACTGCAACTAGTGGGTTGGCCAGGCACAGTGTTCTGCCTGACAACGGTAAGTAATTGGTTCCTGCGCGATGCTTTCTGAGAGAACTGGTCAGAATTGTTTAGATCTTGGAAGTGAAAGGGACGTTCTCGCTCCTGTTTACTGAAGTGAAAAAACTGTTGTATTCTGAAAGTGGTGCCCGGCACATCCTTTGCTTTGAAATGAAATTAAAATGAAATGAAAATCGCTTATTGTCACGAGTAGGCTTCAAATAAAGTTACTGTGAAAAGCCCCTAGTCACCACATTCCGGCGCCTGTTCGGGGAGGCTGTTACGGGAATCGAACCGTGCTGCTGGCCTGCTTTCAAAGCCAGCGATTTAGCCCTGTGCTAAACAGCCTGCTAAACCTGGAATGATGTGGAGTCTGCAGAGCAGATAGACAACCTTGCCAGAGAAAACCATCTCAAGCCTAGAAGGAAGATGAATAAAAAAAAAGCGGAACTTCAGAAAGACATTAACTAGAAATTATCCCAGTTCATCAAAGATTTTTATCCTTTTATTTGTGGGGGCAATTCTGCATGGCCAATCCACCTAACCTGCTCATCTTTGAACTGTGGGAGGAAACCCATGCAGACAGTCACCTGAGGTTGGAATTGAACCGGATCCCTGGCGCTGTGAGGCAGCAGTGCTAAACACCGTGCCACCCCAGTCCTTTCATTTTTCTTTTTTTTTTCTTTCCCTTTCCACCATCCTTTCCCTTCTGTTGTCTGTGTAGAGAGTGGGGGTAATTAGTAAAGGGGGGGATTGGGAAAGGGGTCTTAGGTCACTACATTTTCTTGCCACTTGAATTATAATATTGTACATAATAAAAAAAATATTTGTGTTTAAGTTACAAACCTGGTGACTGCACTTTATTAGGTTCAACAAAGAACCTCGGGTATTTTTATATTTAATTTAATTTCAGCTGCGTTGCGACTCTGGGTCTAGTGAGGCTGGAATTGACGACCCACTAGCTCAGGGTGTCATGGCAAAATTCTCAGACGAATATCTGTGCAATAATAATTTAGACAACAAATAAATAAAAATTATGGACCTTGGTAATTTTTCTGCTCAAGGTGGCGCTGGGAATTTAATGAAAAATTCATTCTGGGATGTCAAGTAGTTGCCATAAAGATTTTGTGATCCATTTGCAATCTGTTATTTTGTGAACAAAATGCTTTTTGACTTGTGTTTCACATTATTTGTTTTTGCATCACAAGTGACTTTGGATGCCAAGTCAATGAAGAATAAACATTGAGATAAAATACGTAACCTGTGTGCAAGAGCAAAACAGAAATCAATGAAAATCCCATAAAAACAACCTTGCACCTTATCAAATATAATGACCCAGATTTTATGGTTAGCACTGAAGCTGTTTATTCCAATTACCCACAAACATTGTAGATTTTTGCACTTGTACTTGGAGTTATTAGAGAGCCAAAATAAACGAGATCTTGGCCATGTCTGAACAGGACAAGCGATAAGATTGAGAATTCTTACTGAGATACCCAGGGTACAATTCCCTGGCCTTGTTACACTCTCGCTCGAGCGAAACGAGCCGGTGAATAGCGGGAGAGGCCGAGAAAGAAAACCGCACCAGTTGCCAAATGGTTTGCGATGCAACCGGATCGCTCCTGTAGGTGAAATCGGGGTCTTGTCCTATTGCTTTTCACAGTAACTTCATTGAAACCTACTTGTGATAAGCGATTATTATTATTGTGGCGAGAAATCACTTTTCACCACTTATTCCATATTTCCATACAATTAACGAGAGCCACCATAAGTAGGGGCTGTTTAGCACACTGGGCTAAATCGCTGGCTTTGAAAGCAAACCAAGGCAGGCCAGCAGCACGGTTCAATTCCCGTACCAGCCTCCCCGAACAGGCACCGGAATGTGGCGACTAGGGGCTTTTCACAGTCACTTCATTGAAGCCTACTTGTGACAATAAACGATTTTCATTTCATTTTCATTTTCCAACAGCCTCCCGTCATTCAGCAGCCTCCCCAGCAATTGGTTACACTCGCGCTGATTAGTACTCCTTTTGAAAAACACGACCTGGTGGAAGGGCTTCTGTGGGGAGCCAAGTGGCAATCTTTGCTCACAAGGGGGTGGGGGGGGGGGGGGGGGGGGGGGGGGGGTAGCCGTGCGTGGCACCACCATGCCGACAAGTGGATCGTGTGTATCCGTTCTGCCCGTCTGCCCCACTGACCACCCATAAACCCCACTGACTAACAAAGCCTCTGGCCGTGCAGCTGAAGGTTATTGGTAATACGGAATTGACAATCATGGTTATGTGAGCACTCCACACAACCCATGTGGATCCCCATGGGTGGGCGGGCCATGTAGCATGTGGGAGTCATTGCCCAGCATCCCAATCATACCTTAATACCTGGACATTGTGCCTGAACACTGCGGGAAGCGACACACAGCAGCCAACATCCAAACACCAAGGCGATGGGACACAGCTCCAGGGACAAGTCCAAGGTCGGAGGGTGGGTGAGTGCTATAGGAAGGGGACCAGAGCCTGGTTCAGGTGATGTTATGAGCGGGTATCCGGGGTATAGGGTCTGGGGTCCGGTGAGGGGAGCTCACTGCGCCTGGGAGCGCAGAGGGAAGGGTATTATGTGTGGGGGGAAGGGGGGAATCAATGGGGGATTGGATTGGAGGGTCCTGGGGTGGGAGCCACCACTGTTTGTCCGTCTAACACCCTCTCCCAATGCCTTACAGACATTGAACGCTATGGCAGGGATATTAGAGGCAGAACTTGCCCTAGTGGTGCTGCTGCTAGGCCGGGCGGCCAGATGCCAGAAATGGCAGCAGCAGCGTCTGCAGATGCTCAAGGCAAAGGCCCATGTGCCAGATTCTACCCCAGACCCTGGGGACCCGGCCGTCCATCAAGCCAGGTAGGGACCCAAAGGCGGAGGCCTGCGACAGCTCAGGATTTACAGGCGTCGCTGGTCATTTTGAACAAATGACAGACAGCGCGTGCCGCAGGAGACTCCGCCTCAACAGGGAGATGGTGCGTCACCTGTGCCACGTCTTCGCGGGCTTGGCATCATAGGACTGAGGAGGACATCCCGCTCTTTGTGCCCATTCAGGTCATTGCAGCCCTGAACTTTTATGCCACGGGTCACGAACCCTGTATCTCGGGGTGGAAAACTACATCATCTTTGACATGAACCAAGCCAGGGCAGCAGGTTTCTCCACCATCGCCTGGATGCCCAAGGCATAGGGGGTAGTGGATGCCACACATACTGCCCTGCGCTCAGCGGGCCATCTGGGAATGCCCTACTTTAACAGAAAGGGGTTCCACTCCCTGAACATATAGCTTGTGTGCGACCACCACATGAAGATCATGCATGTGTGTGCACGATCCTTGGGGAGTATCAACTACAGCTACATCCTGGGGCAGTCCGTCATCTCCGGCCTCTTCGAGGACGACCCCAGGATGGCCGGTACCTCTTGGGGGATAAGTTTCATCTGCTGAGGGCCTGGCTAATGACGCCAGTACGGAGATCGGAAACCAAAGCGGAAACCTGGTACAACGAGGCCTTTGCGGCCACCCTGTCATTGAGTGGTCCATCAGACTCCCCAAGATGCGGTTCCGATGCCTCGACCACTCCAGTATACCGTCTGGAGGGTCGCCCGCTTTGTTGTGGTCTGCTGTGCCCTCTACAACCTTGCACAGCAGCGGGGTGACGAGCTGGAGGTTGGCCCCCTCCCCTGCCTCCCAAGAGACCCATCAAGGTGAGCTTTGTGGATGCCATGATCAATGCGTCACAGCTGTCATCCCACTCTCCACCAGAGCAGAGACACGCACCTCGGTGGGAAACGTTAGTGGACAGGCTTCTGGGGGGTAGATGGGGTTGAGCGGGGTGGGGGGGTGAGTGGGTGGTGGGGAGACTGGGACCGCACCATCGGGAGAACGGGGAATTGTATGACACATTAGCATTGAGCATAACCAAAATGTCACTTTCTTCCGCAATATGGACAGATCTCCGAACCCTTGGCCCATCTGTCCAGGCATCTCCCCGTCCACGGGTACACCACGTGCAGGTTAGCAAGCACTCAGCAGACAAGCAGGGGCCAGACTATGGCTAAGATTGAGGAGCACTGGCGCTCAGCTCTCTGTGGGGTTATCACCCGGCCCGCGACACTGACCTGCTGATGGTGCCGTAACACTCCCAGCACCGTGGAGTGATGTGACACTAGGAGGGTGGGAAATGGGAGTGCGGGGTAACAGACCAGGCCATGTCCTATGTGAATCGGGCGAGTATGAGGGCCCCTTGGCCCAATGGGCTTGCCGGACCCTTGCCGCTGCTGTCTGTCCTGCAGCCTCCACTAGTCTACCGGTTTTTCCGTGGGATTGTCCTCCTGTCCCCACTGGTCCGGCGCTGCCTCATCATCCTAGTCCTCCTCCTCAGAGGTGGCCACGCTGTTGGAGCCTGGTCTGGGATCGTAATAGTGTGTCAACATGTAAATCTTTCCAAACAGGCCAATGGCTGGCAGTAAGAGTAGGAGAGACTCCTGGTCAGCGACACTTGATGTGGCGTGCCACCTCTCAAGCTAGAAGCCCCTAGCGAGAGACTAGTGACCTGTTCCGGGAATTACTAGCTATAGAAACAGATAAAAGTCTGCCTTAGTGCATCACCAGGTGCAGGAAGAGAATTGAAATGGAAGAGATGAATGTTGCATATATTACCAAACTAAAACAGAATAAAGTTTTGTAGGTTTTGGACAGCCAATTCCATTTCTATTAATTAGCCGTGTTATATGTGCAATTGTGAAGATACCTGTTGCATATTTCCAGCATTAGCTGTTTTTATTTCAGACTTCTAGTATTTTGCTTTTATATTCAATTAACTATACTTTGTGATAAATACTTTTAAGCAATTCATAAAGAAAGCTTTGTGAAACATTTCAATATGGTATGATGGTTTAGTAGGTGTGACAGGTTTGACCTGAGATGAAAATTAGAGGTTAATTCATTAACTATAAACTTGAAATTACTTAACAGTAAATGCGAAAAAGCATAAATTTTACTGAAAACATGAAATTATGGTTAAACATTCTCAGCCCTGTATTGGCAGGAGTGGAAGTGGGGTGCCCCAGGAAAATAGGGGCCTGGGGGAGGGGGAAGCAGTGTTGGGATGGTTCTCTGATGTATATCTGCTGCTGGGGAAGTTTCCAAGAGAAGATGCCTTGGAAGTGGATCATTTTATGGAGGCGGGCAGTCATTTAAAATTAAGACTCTAATTAGAGGCAATTTTGCACCCCTGCACTGCCATGTGAGAAGGCCACGAGTTCTACTGAGGTGGCTTCTTTGCAACAGATTGGCGGCCCATCAGGGCTGGAGGCTCCACACTCCAAAGAGGGAGCCATGAGGAAAGACAGCCCCAACAATCCAATTGGAAGAGCTTCCCCTCTAATCCAAAGGGCCTTCTGCCTCTGAAATGTTCATTCCTCCAAGGCACCTCCATCATACCGGATTAGTCAATTAGCTGCCTCGACAGCTGGTGAGGCTTTCAAAACTGCTGGCTCTGTGACTGCACTGACAGTGTCATGGGCCCATCAGCCAAGCTTAATAGCCTGGGAAAATAACTCACTGGTATGACTCTCGGCAAATGCACGCTTGGGAACCCACATTCGGTTCATTTTTTGGGGTCCCGAAGCATGCTGAAAAATTCAATAAATGCAACAGTTAATCTCATCAAAAAGAAAAACCAAGTAGGAATGTGTACACCGTAACTGTTTATTGATGACTCTTGCAAAAATAAATACTGCACCTGTACATCAATACACTTGCAAAATTAACACAATGTAAATTGGTCGCAGCAATAATGTCATGACTAGACATTTGTGCAGGTTAAAATACATTAATAATGGCCCACAACCAATAACGTTCAAAATCTTGCATAACCCTGAAAAGACTCAGATACTATTAACTAGATTCTATCTTGTCCAGAAGCAAATAAAAAGTAAAATGTTAGAGGCAAGTATATGGTATGAAAGCAGCTCAGTAAAGAACAATGAATATCAACTGATAACCAGTGACTTAAACATGAGCAAAGCTTGACACAAGTAAGAATTTGGTTTACACGACTGTAATACGACATAGTATTACTAATGGTCCCCTTATTTAAAGGATTATACTCCAAAATTTACAGTGAAATTGTAAAGAAAAATGTATACTCAATTTAATAAATGAACACAATACTGTCCAAACGAATTATGACTGAATCAATTATGGGTACAATGTAGTAATCTAACTGAAGGGTTTATTTTAATCACACATTGTGACTTTGGAGTCAAATGGGTTTAGTTATCCGAGTTCAGAGACCGAAGCGCTCTATTTCTGCATGTGTATACATACACCAATATATACATATATATATATAATATAAAAATAAATTTTATCAGCCTTTACCAGTTCCGCAGATGACAAGCCATGTCAAAATAAATGCTTCTAATATAAAATTATGCAGGTCCTCATAGGATACTAGTTTGGTAACATAAAACGGAATTGAATTTTGGGTGCTTCCTAACAGTTGATAACAAAGGAATTGATATTCAGCAGTCTGCAGCTATGAATTACTGTAACTCATCCATACACAATTTTGATTCATTGAATTTGTGACTCAGATGTGTCTTTACTGAATATAGAATTACAGTAATACATTCAAAGAACAGCTTCCAGCAATAATTTGCTGTAGGTTACATCATTGAATGAAATATTTAATGTTTCCCACATTCAATAACTGTTCAACAATTATGTGTATTCGGAATTTAAACCTGCCTGATCTGAATAAGGCAGTTTGACTGACTAAAAAGTACTGATGCAATCTGATCGGAGGCATTTTATCAGTTGTCTTGCCAATCCTCAATCTGGCAAGAAACTATTTAAAAATAGCCACTATTCCTCAATTCGATTAATGTCATGCATTATGGTTTTAATGGGAGCAGACACTAACTGAGTTAATTTCTGCCCTTTACCCACCACAACAGCACTTAGACATACTATGGGAAATCCTCATGGGACAAAAGGCAAAAGCTTTGTGAATTTAACACAAAATGAGGGCAGCTAATGTTATAACGTTATATGTAAAGCCTTGGGGGGGGGGGGGGGGGGGGGGGGAGAGAAAGAGAGGTACCAACGTGGCATTTGTTCCTTTTTAAAAAACAATAGATCAGAAATGTGAAAGAAATCCCTTTCATATAGCTGAACTGTATTTGAAAAAGGCGGATGGACTATCTGTTAATTATCTTGCATGTTAGTTTAATAAATATTTTTTGGTGCTAAAAGAAAAACCATTCATACACCTTGACTAATTTTGCTGCAGTCTTCTACTCTTATTCAACTAATAGTTCTTATTCAAGGAGAAAAACAAACTAAAAATGTCAGTTGTACTCTTAAGGCACTTAATCATGAACATCCTAAAATAAAGCAGATACATCTGCACAATCTTAAACATAAATCATTACTCAAACAGTTTGCTGAGGTTCTACAATTACTTTTCATTGTATGGCATACATACATTCACAGAAAATAAAAGATTCCATTGATGTTATACAAGTATCTTTGTCTGTTTTGTGAGCTTCAGAGCCTGTGAAAGAAAAACATATTATTTTTAAAATTTTGAACTGAAGAGCATGTCAGCATTGTTTCTATTTTCTAACCTACAGTCAGCCACAGTGGCATTTTTTTCTTTTAAAAACTGTTCTTGGAAATACCAGAAATTGCTTTCATCATGCAGTTAACAACCTGCCTTTAACTTAGCATTCCAAGTTGCTTTACAGAAGGACTACGGAACATAGATATAGAACATACAGTGCAGAAGGAGGCCATTCAGCCCATCGAGTCTGCACCAATCCACTTAAGCCTCACTTCTACCCTATCCCCGTAACCGCTCCTAACCTTTTTGGTCACCAAGGGCAATTTACCACAGCCAATCCACTTAACCTGTACATCTTTGGACTGTGGGAGGAAACTGGAGCACCTGAGGAAACCCACGCAGACACGGGGGAGAACGTGCAGACTCCGCACAGACAGTGGCCCAGCGGAGAATCGAACCTGGGACCCGGTGCTATGCAGCCACAGTGCTATCCACTTGTGCTACCCGATTTAATTGTGAGCAAACATAATTAGATGGTGAGCAATTTAAGGAGTTAGTTAGATCAGTTCAGCTCAGTTGGATGGGCAGCTGGTTTGTGATGCAGAACAAGGCCAACAGCGTGGGTTCAATTCCCGTACTGGCTGAGGTTATTCATGAAGGCTCAGCCTTCTCAACTTGCCCCAGGTTGTGGTGATCCTCAGGTTAAATGCCCACTAGTCAGCTCTCCCCCTCAAAAGGAGAAAGCAACTATGGTTATCTGGGATAATGGCCCCTTTACTTTACTTACTTTATTAGACCAGTTGACCAAAGGTTTGGTCAGCGAAGTAAGTTTTATGGAGGGAAGAGAGATAGAGAGGCAGAGATATTTGGGGTAAGGAGTAGCAGAGTATTAGGCTCTAGGGAGCTGAAGGCATGGCTTCCAATGGTAGCAAGATGAAATTTTGGAATGCTCAAGCAGCTAGAATTTGGTGACATGTAAAGATCTAGGTTGTAGGCCTGGAGGCCATTGGAGGATAGGGATGGGGTGAGGCAATGAAGGGATTTGAAAACATGGAAGAGAATTTTAAAATCAACGTCTTCCTTGAGTAGGAGTCAGTGTAGACCAGTGAGCACAGGGGAGATAAGAGAATGGGACTTAGTTTGAGTTAGGACACTGGCAGCAGAGTTTTGAATGCCCTCCAAATTTATAGAAGGTAAACATGTGATACTGACCAGAACTGCATTGGAATAATCAAATCTAGACACGACAAAGGTATGGATGAGGGTTTCAGCAACAGATTAGCTGAGGCAAAGATGGAGTCAGGTGATGTTACAGAAGTGGTAATTAGTGGCCTTGATGATAGTACAGATATGCTGTCGGAAGCTCATTTCAGGCTCAAATGTAACACAAAATTGGAGAACAGCGAAGTTTAGCCTCAGACATTTGTCAGGGAGAGGGATTGAACCATACAAGGAAATGGAATTTGGGATGAGGACCAAAGGCAATGATTTCTAACTTCCTTAAATGCAACAAAAGTAACAATATGTTTGGGGATGTGGTTCACTGGTGAGTTGAAAGTTTAAGACAGCTATAAAGTCTCAGTTGAAATTATTTTGAATGGTGTCAACCTGGTTCCAACTGAGCAAAAACTGCCTAAACTCAGGACATGCTGATAGTAAACATCAAGGTGGCTAATTTGGAAAATAGAACATCTTTCATCAGTGTGACATGAAGTACCCTTTGGAGTTTGAGGACTGTCATGTTGATTGCATTCTGGTCTCCCTGTATGATGGTTGTTAGTTCTTCACTCCACTCCAGAACCTGAGTATGTAATCTAGGTTGATACTTCAGTGATGTATTGAGGGGAGTTCTGTTGTTGGAAATGCTATCAATGAGATATCACTGAGGTCCTCACCTGCCTGCTGAGGCATGTAAAATATTCCAATCACTTAAAGAAGAATAGGGAGGTCTGCTAGTGCTTTGGCCCATGTTTTTCCTAACTGGGTATTTACCAAGTTTGCAGTGTTAAAAATAGCCACTGAAGCACTGCCGGGTTTTCAGATGAGATAGAGAGGTGAATTAAAGGAGGTCTCAATATTGGTTGAAGGAACAATCACAGTTTTAAGAAGAGAAAATATGCTGAGAAGGATTGTTAAATGAGGCCAAATGGATTGAAGTGAAGAACAAAAGTAGGGCAATTAAATGGCTGGGAGCGTACTTTAGATCGCTCCATATGGGGAGAGGCGCAAATCCCGCCCCACCAGCGTGACGCCAGCTGCCCTATTCTCCGGCGCCGTTTTTCGGGGGCTGGCGGGATTCCCGCCACGCCGGTCGGGGGCCGTCGAATTTTGCCCAGTCCCGCCGGTGTGAATTACTCACCTCACACACGGCGGGTCCTGGCAGGTAAGTGAGCAGGGGCGGTACTGGGAGAGGGATCCGACCCCATGGTGGCTTGGCCCGCGATCTTAATCTTGGCCTACCGATCCTGCGGACGGGCTGGTTCCGTGGTGGCCTTCTTTCCTCTGTGCCGGGCCCCTGTAGGGCTTCGCCATATTGCCCGGGGGCAGGCGCAAAGAATGGAACCCCCACGCATGCGCGGAAATACGCTGGCCATTCTGCGCATGCGTAGAAATACGCTGGCCAGTCCACCCATGCGCAAGATCACGCTGGCTGTTCCACACATGCGCGAACTCGCGCCATCCCCGCTGCGGAAACCACTCTGGCGGCAACCTAGTCCCCGAGAATGGTGAGAATTCCTCGCCTTCGGGGGGGGGGGGGGGGGGCTGTTGACACCAGAGTGTTGGCACCGGTCTTCCCGCCAGCGTGGGGACATAGCCCCATTATTGCAGAATCCCGCCCAGTGAGAGAGGAAATGTTAAGGGGTTTACCATCTTTGAACGTAGATAAATCATTCAGCCCAGGGTATAAAGCGAAGCAAGGGAGAATATAGTGGAAGCTCTGACCATCACTTTCCAATGCTTTCTGATTAAAGCCATGGTGCCAAAGGATTGGATGATTGCCAATGTCTATCATTATTTGACAAGAAACGGATAAACCATAATTAAAGGCTAGGCAGCTTAACCCCTGGAGTGGATGAATAATTGAAATAAATTCTGAGGTACAGTACTGAATGGCATTTAGAAAGGCATGAATTAATCAAGGACAGTCAACAC
The DNA here is from genome assembly GCF_902713615.1 of Scyliorhinus canicula. Classification (NCBI taxonomy): domain Eukaryota; kingdom Metazoa; phylum Chordata; class Chondrichthyes; order Carcharhiniformes; family Scyliorhinidae; genus Scyliorhinus; species Scyliorhinus canicula. The sequence continues at coordinate 193,687,853 of NC_052148.1, forward strand.
GGATCTGTTAAGGAAGGGTCATGTCTGACTAACTTGACTGAGCTTTCTGAGGAAATAATGCAGTAGGATGGATGTTGGTTGGTTGTTTGATGTATACATTGATTCTAGCCGCAAAGCTAGACAAAGCCGGTAGATACCAGGAAAGGTCTCCCCAAGCTTTCAGACAGCTGTTACGCCTCACGAGATCTAACCAGATCTAGCGAGTCATTGCAATTGTCGGCAGTCTTGTTCAGCTAATTGGGTTTAAGAACCCACGTAACTCCGCCGACGCTGGATCTAACTGGCTCCCGGAATCTATCAGCCTCTCCAGTGAGACCCCAGCCGGGCGCTGTTAGTACTGGTCCACACAAATGTCAGGCTAGTGAGAAGTGTAGAGGAACAGGGACCATGGAGTGCATGCCTGCAGATCCCTGAAAGAGGGCAGGGAGATAAGGTGGCTTGGATGGTATGTGAGATATGTCCTTAAATCCTCTATAGCCATCATTGCATGCCAATCAGGAGGTGTGATAATTTATATAGATCTTTGACTCAGCTAGTCCCAAGAAATGACGATGATGCACACATGATTACAGTGAAACCAATATAAGGTGCAATATTCACATGTGTCAAACTGAACCATATCATCTTTGTGCTCTCAAAGTCTAAAGCTTTCTCTTAAGGCCACTAAACCTTGGTGCAGCCTGACATCTGCAGTTGAGGTGGAGACAGTCTGTTCAGTATGCTGCCCTGTTGCTTTTGATGATTGTGATGACAACAAGGCCTTGGAGCTCCATGTGGACCTCCATATAGATATATAGAAGATAGGAGCAGGAGGAGGCCTTTTGGCCTTTCGGGCCTGCTCCGCAATTTATCACGATCATGGCTGATGAGCCCATAAGACCATAACACATAGGAGCAGAATTAGGCCACTCAGCCAATCGAGTCTGCTCCGCCATTCAATCATGGCTGATATTTTTCTCCATTCTCCTGCCTTCTCCCATAACCCCTGATCCCATTATTAATCAAGAACCTATCTATCTCTGTCTTAAAGACACTCAGTTATTTGGCCTCCACAGCCTTCTGCGGCAAAGAGGGTTTCACCACCCTCTGGCTGAAGAAACTCCTCCTTATCTGTGTTTTAAAGGATCGTTCCCTTGGTCTGAGATGGTGTCCTCTGGTTCTCCTTTTTCCTACAAGTGGAAACATCCTTTCCATGTCCACTCTATCCAGGCCTCGCAGTATCCTGTAACTTTCAATAAGATCCACTCTCATCCTTCTAAATTCCAATAAGTACATACCCAGAGTCCTCAAACGTGCCTCATATGACAAGCTGATCATCCAACTCAATGGCCTAATCCTGCTTTCTCCCCATAATCTTTGAACCCATTTGCCCCAAGTGCTATATCCAGCCGCCTCTTGAATATATTCAATGTTTTACACCAACAACTTCCTGTGTTAATAAATTCCACAGGCTCACCACTCTTTGGTGAAGAAATGTCCAGCACGGTAGCATAGTGGTTAGCATCAATGCTTCACAGCTCCAGGGTCCCAGGTTCGGTTCCCGGCTGGGTCACTGTCTGTGCGGAGTCTGCACGTCCTCCCCGTGTGTGCGTGGGTTTCCTCCGGGTGCTCCGGTTTCCTCCCACAGTCCAAAGATGTGCGGGTTAGGTGGATTGGCCATGCTAAATTGCCCGTAGTGTCCTAAAAATTAAGGTTAAGGGGGAGTTGTTGGGTTACGGGTATAGGGTGGATACGTGAGTTTGAGTAGGGTGATCATTGCTCGGCACAACATCGAGGGCCGAAGGGCCTGTTCTGTGCTGTACTGTTCTAAATCTAAATCTAAATGTCTCATCATTTCTGTCCGAAATGGTTTACCCTGGATCCTCAGACTGTGGCCCCTAGTTCTGGACTCACCCACCATAAGGAACATCGTCCCTGCATCTCCCCCCCATTCCACAGATCCTTTCATGTGCCTCCAACAATCTGCCTCTAAGTGGCCCCTGGGAAAATTACCTGCCCTCAAACTTTTCATTGAGAACTGTCGACGAGACATTGGCCGTCTTAATTTTCCTGTTCCCCCCCTCACCCATTCCAACCTCTCTCCTTCCGAACTTTCTGCTCTTCACTCAGTCAGGTCTAACCCCGACTTTGTCATCAAACCTGCCGACAAAGGGGATGCTGTTGTTGTCTGGCGTACTGACCTCTACCTCACAGAGGCTGAGCGCCAACTCTCAGATACTTCCTCTTACCTCCCCCTGGGCCATGACCAGAACACTGGACATCAAGCCATTATCTCCAACACCATTAGCGACCTCATTTCCTATGGATGCCTTCCCCAACGGCTTCCAACCTCATAGTCTCCCAACCCCGGACAGCCCGCTTTTACTTACTTCCCAAAATCCACAAAAAGGACTGTCCCGGCAGGCCCATTGTGTCAACATGCTCCTGCCCCACCGAACTTATTTCCTCTTATCTTGACTCCATCCTCACTCCTCTGGTCCATTCCATCCCCACCTACATCCGGGATTCCTCTGATGTCAGGTGTCATAGTGACAGCTTCCAGTTTGTGGGCCCTAACCGCCTCCTATTCACCATGGATGTGCAATCTCTTTACACCTCCATCCCACACCAGGATGGCCTGAGAGCTCTTTCTCGAAAAGAGGCTTGGACAATTCCCATTCACCACCACCACTCTCCTCCGCTTGGCTGAACTTGTTCTATCGCTCAACAACTTCTCCTTTAACTCATCCCATTTTCTCCAAATCAAAGGTGTGTAGCAATGGGTACCCCGCATGGGTCCTAGCTATGCTTGTCTTTTTATGGTGTTTGTGGAACATCCCTATTCTTGGCTTACCTGTGTCCCCTCCCGCAACTCCTTTACCGTTACATTGATGACTATTTTGGTGCTGCTTCATGCTCTTGTCCGGACCTAGAAAAATTAATCAACTTCGCTTTCAGTTTCCACCCCTTCATCTCACCTGGTCCATCTCAGACACTTACCTTCCCTTCCTTGATCTTTCTGTCTCCATTTCTGACAGTAGACTCTCTACTAATATCCACGACAAGCCACTGACTCCCACAGCTATCTGGACTATGGCCTTCGCACCCTGCACCCTGTAAGGACTCCATCCCTTTCTCTCAGCTCCTTCGCCTCCGTTGCCTTTGTTCCGATGATGCCACTTTCCAAACTGGTGCTCCAAAAATATGTTCCTTCTTCCTCAACCGCGATTTCCCACCTACAGTTGTTGACAGGGCCCTCAACAGTGTGTGGTCCATCTCCCGTGCCACTACCCTCACCCACTCCCTCCCTTCCAGAACATGGATAGAGTCCCCCTCGTTCTCACATTTCACCCCATCAGCCTCCGTAGGCAATGCATAATCCTCCACCATTTTCGCCAACTCCAGCGTTATGCCACCACCAAACACATCTTCCCTTCACTCCCTCTGTCAACATTCCACAGAGACCGTCCCTTCCAAGATAATCTAGTCCACTCCTCCACCATATCCAACACCTCTCTCATCACCCATGGCACCTTCCCATGCAATCGCAACACCTGCCCCTTTACCTCTTCCATGCTTAACATCCTAGGCCCAAAACACGCATTCCAGGTTAAGCAGTGTTTCACTTCCAATTTGATCTATTGCATTCGCTGCTCCCAATGTTGTCTCCTCTATATTGGAGAGGCCAAACGCAGACTGGGTAATCGCTTTGTTGAGTATCTTCGGTCTGTGCGCGTTCAGGACCCTGACCTTCCTGTTGCTTGCCATTTTAATGCAAGACCCTGCTCCCATGCTCACGTCTGACCTTGGCCTGCTACAATGTTCCAGTGAAGCCCAATGCAAACTGGAGGAACAACATCTCAATGTCCGGTTAGGCACAATACAGTCTTCCGATCTCAACATCGAATTCAACGATTTCAGATGATTAGCTCTATCCCGTCTCGACCCATTGTTTTCATCCCATTTTATTTTGCTGTTTTTAACCATTTCTTTCTCTCGTCCTACTTTATATATATTCACCCCCCCCCCCCCCCCCCCCCATCTTATCCATCTTTCGTTACCCTTTCTCCCCTTTGCTTCCCCCTTCCCCTCCCCCCACATCTAAATCTATTACAGTTTATCCTCTGATGTAAGTTTCTCTGCAGTTTGGCCTTTCACACCTTTTGTTCTCTCTGGGGACTGCCATTAGCACTCTTTCCCCATGGTATCTGTGGCTATTAACACCCCGTTTCCATGGGTTACTGTGGCTATGACTCATCTTTCATTCTCACTCCAAAGTATAAATATTTCCCACTTTCTCTGTCTTTAACTTTGACAAAGGGTCATCCGGACTCAAAACGTTAGCTCTTTTCTCTCCCCATAGATGCTGCCAGACCTGCTGCAATTTTCCAGCATTTTCTTTTCGGTTTCCCTGCATCTACCCTGTCTAGCCCTGTTAGAATTTTATAAGTCTCCATGAGATCCACCCTCAGTCTTCTGAACTCCAGCGAGAACGATCCTAACCTTGTCAATCTCTCCTCAAATGACCGTCCCACCATCCCTGGAATCAGTCTGGTAAACCTTCGCTGCACTCCCTCAAGAGCAAGAACATCCTTCCTCAGAGGAGACCAAAACTGCACACAATATTCTAGGTGTGGCCTCACCAAGGCACTGTATAATTGCAATAACACATACCTGCTCCTGTACTCGAAACCTCTCGCAATGAAAGCCAACATATCATTAACCAACTTTACCGCCTGCTGCACCTGCAAGCTGACCTTCAGTGACTTGTGCACAAGGACACCCAGGTCCCGCTGCACACTCCTCTCTCCCAATTTACAACTATTCAGGTTTCCTGTTTTTGCTTCCAAACGAATAACCTCACACTTATCCAAATTATACTGCATCTGCCATTGGTTTGCCCACTTGCTCAATCTGTCCAGATTATGCTGCAGGATCTCTGCATCCTCGTCACAGTTCACCCTCGCACCCAACTTGGTATCATCTGCAAACTTTTGAGATGTTACATTTTGTTCCCTCATCCAAATCATTAATATATATTGTGAATAGCTGGGACCGATCCCTGTGTCACCCCACAGGTTACTGACTGCCGATTTGAAAATGACCCATTAATTCCTACTCTTTGTTTCTTCTCTGCCAACCAATTTTCTATTCACCTCAATACACTTCCCCCAATCTCATGTGCTTTAATAATCTCTTATGCGGGACTTTGTCAAACGCCATCTGAAAGTCCAAATATACCACATCGACTGGCTCCCCCTCGTCAACTGTACTAGTTACATCTTCAAAGAATTACAACAGATTTGCCAAGTATGATTTCCCCTTCATAAATCCATGCTGACTCTGACTGATCCTGCCACTGCTTTCTAAATATTCCGCTCTTAAATCCTTGATAATGTATAAAAATTTTCCCCACTACCAATGTTAGGCTTACTGGTCCATAATTCCCTGTTTTCTCTCTATCTCCCTTTGCGAATATTGGAGTGACATTGGTTACCCTCCAATCTGCAGGGACTGTTCCAGAGTCTACGACTACCAATGTCAGAGGGATCTTGGTGTACAGGTCCACAGGTCACTGAAAGGGGCAACACAGGTGGAGAAGGTAGTCAAGAAGGCATACGGCATGCTTGCCTTCATTGGCCGGGGCATTGAGTATAAAAATTGGCAAGTCATGTTGCAGCTGTATAGAACCTTAGTTAGGCCACACTTGGAGTATAGTGTTCAATTCTGGTCGCCACACTACCAGAAGGATACGGAGGCTTTAGAGAGGGTACAGAAGAGATTTACCAGGATGTTGCCTGGTACGGAGGGCATTAACTATGAGGAAAGGTTGAATAAACTCGGTTTGTTCTCACTGGAACGACGGAGGTTGAGGGGCGACCTGATAGAGGGCTACAAAATTATGAGGGGCATAGACAGAGTGGATAATCAGAGACTTTTTCTCCAGGGTAGAGGGCATAGATTTAAGGTGCGAGGGGCAAGGTTTAGGGGAGATGTACGAGGCATGTTTTTACACAGAGGGTAGTGAGTGCCTGGAACTTGCTGTCGGAGGGAGTGGTGGAAGCAGGGACGGTAGTGACGTTTAAGGGGCATCTTGACAAATACATGAATAGGATGGGAATAGAGGGATACGGACCCCGGAAGTTTAGAAGATTTTAGTTCAGACGGGCAGCATGGTCGGCACAGGCTTGGAGGGCCGAAGGGTCTGTTCCTGTGTTGTACGTTTCTTTGTTTTTGTTCAATGCATCCACTATTTCCAGAGCCACCTCCTTAAGCACTCTTGGATGCAGATTATCGGGCCCTGGGATTTATCCACGTTCAATCCTATCAATTTTTCCAGCACCATTTCTCTACTAATATTGATCTCCCTCAGTCCTTTGTTCTCACTGACCTTGCATTCTCCACCATTTCTGGTATCTGATTTGTGTCCTCTTTTGTGAAGACAGAACCAAAGTATGTATTGAATTGCTCAGCCATTTCTTTGTCCCGTATTTTACATTCCCTGTTTCTGTCTGTAGGGGGCCTACATTTGTCTTTACTAATCTCTTTCTCTTCACATATCTATTAGAAACTCTTAGTGTCAGTCTTTATGTTCCCTGCAAGCTTACTTTTGTACTGTACTTTCCCCATCTTAATCAATCCTTTTGTCCTTCTTTGCTGAATTCTAAACTGCTCCCAATCCTCAGACCTATTCTTTTTCTTGCCCAATCTGTATGCTTCTTTCCTGGATCGGATACTATTTCTAATTGCCTTTGTAAGCCATGGATTGGTCCTCTTACCCATTTTGCTTCTGTGCCAGACAGGAATGAACAGTTGTTGCAGTTCCCCATACGCTCTTTGAATGTTTGCCATTGTCTGTCCACTGTCATCCCTTTACGTAACTCTCCTCAATCTATCAAGGCCAACTTGTGCCTCATATCTTCATAGTTTCCTTTATTAAGATTCAGCACCCTAGTCTCCAAATCAACTACTTCATTTACCATCTTGATAAAAAATTCTATCATGTTATGGTCGCTCATCCCCATGGGGTCTCGCACAGCCAGATTGGCAATGATTCCCTTCTCATTACACAGTACCCAGTCTAAGATGGTCTGTCCTCTGGTTGGTTCCTCCATATATTGGTCAAGAAAACCATCCCATATACACTCCAGAAATTCCTCCTCTACGGCATTGCTGCTAATTTGATTTGCCTAATCTATGTGCAGATTCAAATCACGCATGATCCCCGATATTCCCTATTACATGCATCACTAATTTCTTGTTTAATGCCATTCCCAACATCACCACTGCAGTTTGAGGATCTATATATGACACCCACTAATGTTTTTTGTCCCTTGGTATTTCTCAACTCTGCCCATACAGACTCCACATTGTCACATTGTCAGAGCTAATATCCTCTCTCACTGTTATGTTAACTTTGCTCCTTAACCAGCAGTGCAGGCCTTCCCAAATACTGAATACCCTGGGACATTCAGTTCCCATCCCTGATCACCCGGCAGGCATGTCTCCGTAATCCCAATTATATCATACCCATTTACATCTATCTGTGCGATTAGTTCATCCACTTCATTGTAAATTGTCCGTGCATTAAGGCACGGAGCCTTTAAGTTTATCTTTTTCACATTGTTTGACTTGCTCCCAATATTTTTCTCTTTTGCCCTGTTTGAATTTTGCCTCCGCCCATCACTTTTCTTATCCCCTTTTCTACCTTTTAATTTTGTCCTTGTTCCCTCTTTTTCTGACTCCTTACATAGGTTTCCCTCCCCTTGGCATATTAGTTTAAACCCTCCCCAACAGTGCTAGCAAACAACCCCTCTAGGGCATTGGTTCCAGTCCTGCCCTGTCCAGTCTGCTAGCAGTTTCTTGCACTGGTGCAGGGGCATTCTCCTGGGCCTTGCCTACTGGAGGCAATGAGGTCAATGGCAGAGGAGAGGCCACTCACCCATGTGGCGTTCTGGGAGGAATTTCCTGGGGTGGCAGGCACATACTCCTGTTCACTTTCTGTGGGTGATTGCACCTCACTGAGAAGGGGCACCTGGAGAGAAGTCCAGGTGTCTCGTCCCACTCTCGCCTCGGAATTACTGGATGGAGCCCATGCTAGAATGGATGGCATACAGGTCAGAGCACATATGGGTCTTATGTTGGATTTAGTTTTCCACAGCGGTCACCAACCATAAAGGGAGCCATGAAGTTACATGCCCAAGGCATGGCAGAACTCATGGCTTGCAATGTACTTTTCCTCACAGAGGAAGCTGGATGACCAATAGTATCTCCGCTACACATTGCTGTAACTTTTGCTGCATGCCAAGCAGGCATACTGTGACCACATCTAGAGGCTCATCATCAGCCTGGACCTCAGCAGTCCACGGAATGTCAGGGGTTCCGGCTATCACACCCTCAATCAGTTGCTGGGACATGTGTGCTATGTGCTCACCAGGTTGTGCTCCCGATTCTAAACACGACCCCTCCATGACCAGAGACGATGGGTTATAGCAAGATATGGGACAAAGTTTTGATAGAGTGGGTAGGAGTGTTGTGGGTAGGAGTGTTGTAATCATTATGTTCAGCCTCCCTGATTGTCCAGAAGACTCTTTTAATTGCTGAACTGGCAGCTGATGGCAGGATCCGGCAATCAATATCCCTGCCATACAGCGGTATGTATCTCTCGTGCACGCTTTTGGCATTTAACTTTTAATTTGAATCGCATGGGAGCTAGCTCGTGACATGAAAGTAGAAGTGGCATCCACTTCTGTTTCCACTGTTGGAAATGGTACGTCACTGATTAAATGCTGCTGAAGTCTCCAATATTGCAATCTTTTTGGGCTTTTGCTATTTTGTTGGCTATGGTCAATGTGCCTCTGAACCTTTCATATTTGTTGCTTCTCACTCTAAATACATCAGGTTCGAGGCTGTTGGGCTAAAAAATTTTATTTTGTTTTAATTTAGAGTACCCCATTCATTTTTTCCGTGAGGCAGCAGTGCTAACCCACTGCGCCACCGAACTGCCCTCTGTTGTGCTAAAATTAAGAAACATCACATCATTCTCCAATCAGTACATGAAATCTGTGAAACTTTGAAGGAAACAGAAAGATTTCAAATATTAACTCAAACTGTAATCAGAGTTGGGGTATGTTACACAAATTAAAATCTAAGGGCATTCAAGCCCTCTAAATTGCAACAAAGTAAAGCAAATCAAAAGAAGGTAAATGTTTACAGCAGTTTTCCTCAAAAAATAAATTTCTGAGAATTTTGCCATAATGGTTCTAATTGTTCCAGACTACTAAATTGGCTTGACAGGCCTTACCTTTTGACGAGTGATCATCCAGTTTTTCACTGTTCCAACCAATAGGCCACCGAGCAGAATCTGGGTGGGATGGTAGATGAGTAATGGAACAGAGATGAGGGATAAATGTTCATACCCTGAAAACACTATCTTCAACAACGGGATTCCTGTTAACAGAAAATAAACACAAAGAACATTAGTTAACAAATGTAACTTTTTTTGAAATACTTTGAGAATTTTGGGTTCTTCATCCAAGTGATCCAGTTTAATATTGACTACATGAACATGTGGGTGGAGGCAATTGTCATTCTCCTACTCGAGAGAAAAACAATGGCAATGCAAACAAAACAGCAGCACAATGCCGAACATGCTTTCTCACTGATGTCCATCTGTGCCCACCTAAGTGCAGCCTTGAAGTTGGTGGCCCTGGTGCTGGCCGGAAAGAGGCAGCAGCCTCACTAGTCCGTGCAAAATGAGGCTGTATGATGACAACAAGATTTTGATGTCACATTAAAGTACCAGTCGGTCAGGGTGCTCTAACAATTGGCACTTGGCCTTGAGCAGTGTAGATTATGGTCCCCAATCCTTGGCCCGACTCAGCCCTTCTACTCACTTCGGAATCCCAGCGAAGGTAAGTCTGTCGAGAGAGTGGCAATCCAATGGAGTGTGCCACTCTGAGTAAGTTATGGATCAACATGATAATCACAAAACCATGCAAGTGCCATGTTTCAGTCAGTCAGTGAAAATTGCAGAGTTTATACTTGTATGCTAAAGGGGACTTCAAGATAGCACACAAGTTGGAAGACTATGGTGATCAGATTTCAACAGTAATCAATACATTTTAACATGCCAGAACTCTGATACTGTGACACTTCTTTTGACAGAGCATCAATGAGCTTTCAGATGACATATGGCCAAGTGAGATAGTGCACTATCTGTGCATTTATAAGGCCACTGAGCTGCCACACTGCAAATGTTTATAAAAGATTAATCAAATGTTTCAGAACTACAATACGCTGTCTGTAAACCAGGTGGAAGGTATGTACTTTAAATGGATTTTTCATTGCTTAATGTAATTTCTAGCAAGAACATTTTAACCATCAGACAAGTACGGAGTGTGGACTGATATAGAGCACTTTCTCAGCACATTACTATCCAATGCAAACACTTGGGAAATCACTAATGCACAACATGTAATATTTCTATGTCATGCATGGTTCACTCTTCTTAAAGTCACTGAACAATGCAGGATATTCCATAAGGAACACTTCCAAAGGACAACCGCTGGCAATTTTTTGCCTGAAAGTAACATTCTGTGGAAAGATAAAGTAAACACACAGTGGTAGTTTATTTTTCCATTCATCACTGTTAACGTTTTGTCTCCATTACTATACAATTGAAAACCTGCCAAATTATACTATCTCTTTTTACTGTAAATGTGCAGCAATAATTACTACAATCTTACTTTGGAGTAAAACATCTCAAATGTGGAAAGGTGATTTTAAAATGACTATTGCACTGCACGGTCGACCATAGACCAATAGAAAATAGACCATAGAACTAGGAAGGTCAATTTAAATAACATCCTGTACCCAGCACACAAACTAATAATTTAACTCCGTTCAAAGTATGAACACAAAACTGGATTTTTAAAAAATGGCCTGAATTTTGTGAATGTTATGATGGTGAACCTGTCAACGTCTGACTTCAATACTCTGTTAAACTAACAGAATCTTCTGCGCATATGCACAAAAACCCAGAAGTCGCTGTCAGTGGTTCACTGCTCCTCCGCAAAGACGCTGAAGTCCTCACAGTTCGAAATATGAGAAATAATTTCAACTGATGCAAACGTTCACTTTTTATGTTACTAGTTTCACTGTAACAACTTTTAGAAATATTACACATTGTTGAATAAGATGTGACTGTTGTTTTAACAGCATATTAGGTCAGAATGATGTTTGAATCGCCTCTAGCCCTGAAAACCTAATGTCATATTTATGGAATGTCAAATTCCTTCATTATGATAGAAAAGATTCCACAGATTGTTGCGATGGAGCCTTTTAAAAATTTGTGATATTCCAGCTGCAACCTTACTCCCACATACAAGTCCCAAGCTTTATTTCATTCTCTGTAAAATGATTAAAAAGTGAAGGATAGTTAGTGCTTTTTACTTCCTAGCTTGCTGTCTGACAAATTCTTTGATGTGATTTGCTGTTTTTCCTGCTGGATGACTTTACTCATGCTAGATGTTAAATTACGCTATAGTACGGAACCAGATTGAAATTACCACCAGGAAAGGTGAAATCCAGATCACAGTGATCACCAGTGGGCAGCATTCTTTCAGGTCAGCAGTGAGTGTATCTACTTTTTCTGTTGCGTGCAAAAATGTAACTGTTGTAAGAAAAGTCTGAGAACACGGACGAACAGACTCAAAAACAGCTTCTTCCCCACTGTCACCAGACTCCTAAATGACCCTTTTATGGACTGTCCTCATTAACACTACACCCTGTCTGCTTCATCCGATGCCAATGCTTATGTAGTTACATTGTATATCTTGTGTTGCCCTATTATGTATTCTCGTGTATTTTCTTGAATTCTGTTCAATTCCCTTTTCTTCTCATGTACTGAATGATCTGTTGAGCTGCTTGCAGAAAAATACTTTTCACTGTACCTCGGTACACGTGACAATAAACACATCCAATCCAAAAGCACAGCTTTGGAATTCTTTTAATTCCCATGGAATGCATAATTGTAATGTAAACAGGGGTTCTGATAAATTGGTAATGGAGTACAACTTGTTTACAAACAATAACCATATAACTGGTCCATGAGTCATATGATCTAATCAAAAATTAACTAGTGAAAGATGGGATAAGATGGAAATAATAGGAATTAAAAAATGTTTTATCAAATAAGGCGAAGAAACATGTAATTTATGCCGTTTGGAAAGGTGTAGCGTATGTTCATCCCCAAGATAGGGATGGATTTGTATTTACTGCTACACTCATGCATGTTACTATAGCATAAAAGGTTAGTAGTCTGTTCTCAATGAGTGGCATAGAGGGAGGTGGCTTGTCTTATCTTTGCAGAATCAGTCCTGTGTAGATTCAGTTCCTGGGACTGCGGGCAATCAATGTATTAGCTTTTATAATGTATTTTTAAAGCTTTAGGGGTGGTCCTAATTCTTCTGGTCAAATAATATGCAATGTTAGCATTACTTTTGGGTTACAATACAATTCTTCTCCATGAATCACCATCTTGACATGGTGGATAGCCTTGTGCATCTCTTGATTGGATGATCCCTAAAGCAATGCCATTGGGAGGTACTTGCTCCTGGTTGAGCTGCTTCTGGTGGCAAGGTTGGGGCAGATGCCAGATAAAATGCAGTCCAAAGAGTACTCAATGGGAGAACAGGCAAAGGAATAGTTCATAGCTCACGAGCTGCAAAGTGGCTATAATGGCAAGGTGGACAAGGTCAGCGTGGTTTGACATGACATCAAAATCTGACCAACAACCCATCAATATCGGGCAATAATGCCACCCCAAGGCTCCCACATTAAATTAAGTCAGGTGCAGGCTTCTACCACAGTTCATTTGCCAAGTCATGTGGTGATGGAGGATTGGTGATGTGGACACAGTTATGAACCTGGGTGTCCCTGGCCAAGAATTTGTGCACAGGAGACAGATACATGAAGGTTGCTGGATGCCTGTGTTAGGATGGAGGTGTTATTGATCAGTAGTACCTGTGACTGAGCAGTCCTCTTCAAGATACCTCCTGCTCACCTCAAATGGGGACTGGTCTGGAAAAGATGTCCTAAAAATATGCTGTCCACCTTCTCCTGGCTGGGGAACCACCCAGCAGGATCACCAACTTTGTAATCAAAGCAAGAAAACTCTAAATTTTACAACTTGGATCTTAAAACACTCGTGGATAATTTTAAAAGCGATTTTCCGTAAAGAAGAACTACAATCGTATCGCCGTTAGCTAAATTCACATTGCCCCCCTCAGCGAGCCTTGCCTTCCTGCGGAGAGGCATTTGAAGGCACAAACATGTGGATACATCTTTTACTGGAAAAGAAAGGCTGACATTGATCCTCATGTCCACGGTGTTGCTTTTGCCAGCTGGAATGGATCTTGGATGCACTCCTCATATGAATAAGTGAAAGACTCATGGTGCTGCACCGACAGCTTACCCATAACCAATATGCCATTGTCACCAGCACAAGAAAAAAAGTCATCCTTCTGAGGGACTTTAATGACAGGATTGGCTGTGACTCTGAACAAAGATTGGGAGGTTCTGAAATATAAACAGGAACCTTGGCATCACCGTCATCTTCACTGTCTGCACTCGTCCAGCCAATGATAGTGGAGCACGTCCCACCTTTTAAAATCCCCCTTCATCCAACCGAGCCACATTTCTCTTGTGCAGCTACGCCCAACCCTGCGTCACCTGCATGCTTAAGTACCTAAAACCCACCCCCACCACCCTGAATGGCAGCTTCCCCAAACCCCTCCCCTCTGGCCTCAATTGAGAACACATCGCTCTTTCCCATGTCGAGCTTATACCGGGGAACCGGCCAAAGTCCTCCAAAATCTCCATAATACTGCCAATGCCCTCCAATGGTTTTGGAATATATAACAGGTCGTCTGCTTACAGCAAACCCTGTGCTCGACCCCACCCCCGCAAAATCCCTTTCCAATCACTCAACGCTCTAAGTGCCATAGCCAGTGGCACTATAGTCAAGGCAAAAAGCAAAGGGAAGAGTGGGCACCCCTGCCTTGTCCCACGGTGCATCCTGAAATATCCAAAGTGACTGCTTGACTGGCCCATTCAGCCCCCTCACACTCCCAGCCAGGTTGGGCTGGGGGGGGGGGGGGGCGCGCTCCCCTGACGATCAACCATGCCCCTTTTTTGTGCCAGCCTGTGTCAGGCGACCCTCCAGGCCCACCCTTGGATGTCCACTGTCATCACTCCCTTTCCAGCTGCGCTACACCAACTGCATCCTTGTCAGCACCCCACAACCAAACATAACGGCCCCATCCCCCTCCCCTGCACCAACCACCTGACCACCCCCTACTGTGCTCCTGTTAACTAGCCCGCCCAGCTAGCATGGCACCCACGCCAAGGCCTCCAAACCTCCTAGCCCCAATTACCCCTCCCCCATCTGTACTACCTCAGGAAACAAAGAAACAGAAAAGCACTCACCCTTGATGCTCCCTGCCACCAAGCCCAACAAAACATTTCAAAGGAGAAAAAGCGCCCCAACAACCACAAAAAAGAAACACCTCCTCCAAAGTTCGATGTCCTCTTCCTCCTGCCAGAATATTGTCTCTCAAAAACACGATTGCTTCCTCTTGGGTACCAAAATAGTATTCTCAATTTGGAAAGTCACCCAGAGGTGGGCAGGGTACAGCACCCCAAACTTCACTCCCTTCTTGGGGAGGGCAGCCTCGACCTGATTAAACCTGGCCCTCCTCTTTGGCAGTTCTGCGCCCAGATCTTGATACACCTGCAGTTCATTCCCCTCCCAGGTGCACTTCCTCGTCTCTTTATCCAAGAAGCGGTGCAACCGCACCACCTTCGCCCCTGGCGGCTTGCCTGCCGTGGCATCCGCATCAGTGCCCTGTGTGCTCAGTTGACCTCCAGAGACCGATCAAAGGCTCCTCCAGACCTTTCCAGCATCTTTGCCACATACGTGCCGGCCTCCGCTTCTTCGATGCCTTCGGGCATTCCCACGATCTGTAAGTTTTGCCTTCTTGAGTGGTTCTCCAGATCCTTCATCTTCTCCTTCAACCTCCTTAGGGTCTCCCGCATCACCCCAATCTCATGCTCCCCCCACCGTCTCCTCCACTTTCTGTATTGTCTGGCCTTGGGACTCCAGCCTCTGCTCCAAATGGTCAATCCCTGCTTTGAGCGCCTCTACCACCTTGGCCAGGTCGTCCAGGGCTTCCCTTCTCTGTTGGCTCAACGTATCATAGTCCACCAGTTGCTCCGTTGACCATTGGGCGGGCAGAACAGGCCGTTTGCCATATTGACCTGTGGGGCATGAAGAGTCCCCTGCTGCACCAGTTCCCTTCATCTCGACATACTCCTAGTTCTTGGATCCATCCACCAGCTACACCACAGGTAATACCCTTTCTCCTGGCACTCCTACATCTCTTTCCATCCAAAATTCCACCCCTCAGACGGGGAAAGGACAGAAAAAAATCCACATTGAGCTGTAGCTATCAAATGTGCAACCGCTCACTCCATGGCCGTGACCTGATGTCCACTGGTTGTAGTCATATCTGGCACAAATGATGATCATTTCAGTCCCAGGACACCACGCAGGAGTTCCTCATAGTGTCCCACATCCAATCACCTTCAGCTGTTTCATCAGTGATCTTCCCACCATCATAAGGTCAGATGTCGGGATGTTTGCTGATGATTGCACAATGTTCAGCACCTTTTGTTACTCCTCAAATATTGCAGTAGTCCACACCCATAAGCAGCAAGTCCTGGACAACATTCAGGCAGGCAATTGACAAGTAACATTCATGCCAGACCAGTGCCAGGCACTGACCATCTCCAAAAGAACCCAACCCCATGGCATTCAATTACTATTGTTGAATCACTGATCAGAAACAGAACTGGACCAGTGAATCATTAGTTTTAATGTCTCTATCATTTTGTAGCTTTAACCAATGTATTCTGAAGCATTTTCTACTAAAATTGATGGAAGCCATTTTAGTAACAACTAAACCCGTTTTTTGGAAATCAGCCAGATTAACAGCATCAATTGTCAGACAATTAAATAACATGAACAGATATGTTAGAAAGGCGGGAACTGTAATTCGGAACTCAAATATTCATACTTTTTCTAATTAAACATATTATTAACACTTGATTATTAATACAGATTCTTCAAAGTGCTGTGGGAATAAGATTATTGTGTGCTTCTCAAACCTCAAAATAAAGAGATAAAATGAATATCAACCTTGGCTAGGAGAGCTGAATAGGTCCTTGCCTAAGGGACCTCAACTCCAAATATCAGGTGGCTATGTTAGAAATGTTTCTAAGTGTCATTTGTGGTGGGTTTTGCTGGGAGTTCCCCCTGGCTCAGTTGGCAAGTTCCCCACCAATATCTAACCAAACGTAGTCACTTTTTTGGGCCCTGGGGAGTTTCTCCCCGGTCACGCCCACACTTAGGGCATGGTTCTTCAGCCTCGTTACGCTCTCACTCAAGTGAAAGGAGGCCAGTGAATAGTGGGAGAGGCAGTAAACGAGAAATGAAAAAAAAAGAAAATTGCTTATTGTCACGAGTAGGCTTCAAATGAAGTTACTGTGAAAAGCCCCTAGTCGCCACATTCTGGCGCCTGTTCGGGGAGGCTGGTACGGGAATTGATCCGTGCTGCTGGCCTGCCTTGGTCTGCTTTCAAAGCCAGCGATTAGCGATGGTTAGCGATGGGGAACCCTCGGCTGGGGATGGGGGACCTCGGCAGGGTGGGGGAGAACTGCACTGGTGCCAAACAGTTTGTGATGCAACCGGCGAGAAACCAATTATCAGCACTTAAGCCCTA